>NC_090439.1:446713686-447016716 GCF_031143425.1 Pleurodeles waltl | reverse complement strand
GAGGGGAACCAACACACTGTAGTGTCTGAACTATGTCACACTGTACATAAAATTACATTTCCTGGCACCTGCTACTTCAGTCATGATTTAGAATTGTCACCGACAATAGACACCATAGTACTTATGACATGAGTCAGACTGAAACTGTGCAGTGAAGACATCAGCATCATTGAACATTACCTTAGATTCACTTGAAGTATAGGCTGATTAGCTGGGTCTTTGAGTTGAGATCTTCACCCTCTTCTTCCTCACCATCACTCTCATCCCCTCTCTGAGGTTGCAGGGCTGGTTAAACAGCACCCTCCTCCCCAGAAGGGGGATAGCTTTCCTCACAGCCAAGTTGTGGAGCATGCAGCAGACCACCACTATCTTACACACCTTTTCAGGGACATAGCACAGAGATCCCCCAGAGAGATGGAGGCAACAAAATCTAGCCTTCAGGAGACCTATGGTGCGCTCAATCACCCTCTTAGTATGTCCATGGGCCTCATTATAGTTCCTCCCTGCATCTGTCCTGGGATTCCTCACAGGTGTCAGGAGCCATTGCAAGTCTGGGTAGCCAGAATCACCTGCAAAAGTGGGCAAAAGAGGACTTGAAGAAACTGCCTTTACTTGCATAGAGCCTTGCTGTCAGCTATGTACTGATCCAGTGTAATACACACTCACCTATGAGCCATCCTCTGTCCCCTTGTAGTTGTTCCATCATGTGTGGCACACTGCTGTTTCTAGGACAAATGAATCATGGACTGATCCTGGGAACCTGGCATTCACATGTAAAATGTACTGATCAGCAGTACACACCTATTGTACATTCAGGGAGTGATAGTTCTTACGACTCCGATACACCTGTTTATTCACTCTTGGGGGTATGAGAGCTATGTGGGTTCCATCAATGTCACCTATCACATGGGGGGTATTAGCGAATGCATAAAAAACAGATTTGATGGGGGGAAGTGAATCCCTTTGGGGAAACTGGACATATGTTTGCAAGTGTTGAAAGAATGCATCCAGGAATTTGGTCAGGATGAGGCTGAACATTGGCTGAGAGATCCGAGCACCCATGCCCACTATCACTTGAAATGAGCCCATAGCTAAAAAATGGAGCACGGATAGCACTTGCGCAGTTGTAGGGTTTGCATGCTGAAGCCGATTGGCCGGCTGCAGAACAGGATCCATTGATGCACAGAGGTCATGGATTGTAGCTCTGTTGAGTCTGTAGGTAATAACAATGTGACATTCCTCCATAGTTTCCAGATCTACCAGGGGTCTGTATACAGATGGGGTCCTCCCTCGCCACATGGGTCTGTTCCTATGGGGGGTAAAGAAACACATTCTGGGTGTCAACTTACACTTGCATCCCATGATGTCACTGCATTTTAAATTGTGTGACACGTAGGCAACACACTCAAATGGAAAGTAAGAGGTACACTGTCAGGCAAATGGGGGCTAGGTTAACTCTGTCATAATGGCATCACAGTGTGGACACATTTCCAAAGAGAGGAACATGTGAGGATTGTAGATTCATGTCAACAGCGACGAAGGGGGGAGAGATTGGGGCCCTGGATGAGGGCCCTGGCCAGGCTGTGTGACGTGGGGGTAGCAAAATGGCAGCCTCCTGCCATCCAGGTATGATAGAGTGGAATGACTTCATTCCGCTGGCGTTAGCCATCATGGCGGATGGCGATGTTTACCGCCGTGCACCTAATCATTGGAATACATGGCTGTCAATGGGGAACCTGGGCCAATCATGATCGCCGCTGGCAGTGAAGGAGCACACCGCCGTGGTACCTATGCCATTTTGTCAGACCCTTGACACTTGACTCCTGATTCCTGTAAGGGTAGTACTCCACTGCTTGTGCTGCTGTGTCCTGAGTTTGGTCTCTAAGATGGCGCGAGTTGTAGGGGTACAGGCACCGGCCTTCACCGTGGAGGAGCTGGAGAAGTTGGTGGATGGGGTCCTACCCCTATCTGCGAAGTTGTATGGGCGACCAGAGGAGCAAGTGAGTTGGCATCTGTCATGCATGATTTGTGTTATTGTGGCGGATGCCTGTATGCATGTGTGTCCGATGTGTGACTGGCCAGCCATAGACTGTCTGGCACGTCCTGCCTTTGAGTTGAAATCATGCTTGTCAACAATGGCAGTTCCAAATGGAACGACATGGCAATTGTATTCTGTGCACATATACTGACGTCTGTTTCTTTGCTCTGTGTATCCAATGCAGTTCAGCGCCCATCAAAAGAAAGGCCTGTGGCAAGCCATCACCAAGGAGGTGCGGACCCTGGGGGTCTGCAGCCGGTGAAGCACCCACAGCAGGAAGCAGTGGGAGGACCTGAGGCGCTGGGCCAAGAAGACTGGAGAGGCTCAGCTGGGGAAGGCCTCCCAATGAGGAAGGGGTGCCCGTCGGATCCTGACCCCACTAATGGCCCGCATTCTGGCGGTGGCTTATCCAGATCTGGATGGGCGCTTGAATGCAGCACAGCAGCCACAAGGGGGTGTGTACCAACCACTGTTGTGATATTACTTTGATGGATGTATGTTAGTACTGTAGTATGTAAGCATTGTAGTGCCAGGCACTTGGTCAAGTGTGTTCCTGCAGTCCTTCCCCCTCAAAGTCCTTTGGTTGGTGTAAGGGCTAGTTTGGGCAGTCTACAGGACTATGAGAGGTCCCCTACTGGCATCTGGTATTCATTGTGGCCTTATGGACTTTTATGTACATTGGCTGGGCACGGTCTCTCATGGATGTACTCCACACAGTGTATCAGGTTTGTGTTCCATGAGGGTTACATTGTGTATTTTGGGGTCTTGTCCACTAGTCAGGGGCACAGACATTATGTATGTTGTCTGTGCTGAGTGCACATGCGTGACCTGGATGGGAGTGTGTGTGAGCCATAATGTACATATATTCAGGATTTGACAATGTTCTCCCTTGTTTTGTTTCCCCACCCCTTTGTTCTTGTCTCCCTGTGTACCTAAGCATCATTTGGCAAGGGAGCTGAGGCACCAGCAAGTGGGGATGAAACAGCCCACGGTTCCAAGGAGCCAGAGTCAAGCAATGCCAAGGGGACCAGGGGTTGCAGGGCAAGGGGAATACCAGGGGGGAGGCAACTACCATTGGAGGTAGTGACTCTGATACCTCCTCCAATGGCAGCTCCTTGGTGGAGGCAGACCCTACTGGGCCCACCCATTCTTTGTCATCTTCCACCCCCCCCCCCAAACCATCACTGCCCTCCCAGTTGCTCCCCACTGAGTTGCCCGTGCCCGCTCACCCAGAAGGATGGGCGTCTCCTTTGCCCCAGGCACCTCATCCCCTGCCCCAGGCACCTCATCCCCTGCCCCAATCAGCCCTGCTGCCCTCACAGAGGAGGCTATTGACCTCCTGAGGACCATCTCTGTAGGGCAGACAACCATTGTGAATGCCATCCAGGGGCTAGCATCCCAGGTGCAGCAATGCAATGGAGGGCATTCACGGTGCCATGTCTGGCCTACAGAGATCTTTTCAGGCTCTGGCCTCTTCTTTAAAGGCAGCCAGAGTCCCTGGTCTTTCCGCCCTCCCTCCCACCACCTCTACCCCTTCCAGCATCCCAGTCCCTTCACCCATCCCTAGCTCAATTACAGACAGCCATGCACACAGATCAAAACACAAGAAGCACACAGACAAACACAAGCACCACACATCCCACCACAGGCAGGCACACACCCAACCTACAAAAGCACACAGAACAACATCCACTTCCCCCAGTGTGTCGACCTCCACCACCTTGTCTTTCACCTCACCATGCACACCCACAGGCACTGCACCCTCAGTCACTGCTGCTGCCCCATTCATGCAGTCACCACAACATCTGACATCCATACATACACCCCCGACACCACATGTGCACTCACCACGACTACATTGACAGACACTTTCCAGCACACTCACCAGACCTGCAGACACCCAGACAACATCCATGTACCCTGGCAGCCTGTCTTGTTCCACTGTGTCCATCCCCCTCCTCCCAAAACACTCAGAAATTCACAGACATCCACACCACACACATCCACCACACATAAGCATACTTTACAGGCACCTGCATCCACGTCCGGCACACCTACACCTGATGCAAGCGCTCCCTTAACCTCCACTCCCAGACCTGCCTCCAAATCCACTCCCACTGCACCTAAGAAGCTTTTCCTCTCCCGTGTTGACCTGTTTGCACCCACTGGCCCAACCTGTCTTATCCCTAAACATGCCCATGTCCTTGCCCAGTCCACTCCTTCCTCGTCCAAGTCAGCCCCAGTCCAACCTGCCAATTACCAAGCCCCTTTTCCAGGGAGGAAGAAGCCCTGTGTTGCCCCAGGTCCCTCTGCCAAACCCCGGTCCAAGCCCACTCCCCCTCCTTCCAAGTGCAAGCCCAAACCCTCTCCACCTTCCAAACCTAAGCCCAAGCCCGCCCCTTCTAGATGTAAGTCTCCGACCCGCCACTCCCTTCCCCTGATCCCTGAGGTGCCTGGCTGCCTCATTGATGCCCCTTTCCAGTGCAGTACCCTTTGCACATGTGGGAGTCAAGTTCGGACTGTATTGGCCCTTCAGGGACTTAATGATGGACTGGCCAATGGCCTTATTCGGACATTAGTTTTGATTTGTAAAGTGAATTTCAGTTCCCAGTAGGGCTGTTTGAACGATATAGTGACATTGTTTGTGTTTCACTGCAGGGGTGTGCACATGTTTGTTCTTTGGTGCTGGTCTTCGTTGGCTTGTGTTTGGTAAGTACATTTTGTTATGGTATGTTTGGCTTCGGATGTGAGAGGGTTTGGGAGTGAGTTGCAGGTTGGGTGTGGTGGTTGTGTAACTGTGCCCTTTCTTCCAATGTGTACTAGGCTGCGGCACTTACGGTAGTTGTCTTTGCCGTTGGTCACGGTCCTGGAGGAATATAGCAAGGAGCAGCACTGGCATTATTTCCAACTCTTGCTCCATGTCTGCATCAGCGTTTTGTGTGTGCCTCCGGTGAGTGTTTCCTTTTTTATTGTTCATTTCCACCACACTTTGCCTGGTGGTGGTTCCCGCACCGGGAACTCATAGCAGTCTGGTTTTTCATTATTTGGTGGGTGGGAAGGGCCTTTCCACCGACCTGTGGGCGGCCTCCTCTGTCCTCGTCAGGACTACAAAGATGCCAGTGGGTGGATGGCCCGCTGCATGTTTCTCATGTGCTTCATTATTTGGCGTCCAGACCGCCAGCCTGTTGGCGGTAGTTACCACCACCGCCGGGGGTGCGGTGTTTATTGCCATGTTCATAATGACCACCTGTGTTTGATGGTGTTATTTTTTTGAATCTCTGAACCCCTTCTGGTGCCAGTAATGCAGATATTCATTAAAGGACTGAACACAATAGTACAAATCACAGACAATCAGCATCAGCTGTTCAGGATCCGTGTGTTCCAATGCCATCACCAGAGTTTTAAGCTCTGCCAATTGTGCAGTGCAGTCCCCTAAGGTCTGCGTATAAGTATGCTGTGGATGGAATTCACCATCCTTCATGTAGCCACTCATGCCTGTGTAAGCTGCGGAGTATTGATATTTTGTGCCTATAGCTGGTTGGGCTGAACCATCAGTGTACATAATTGTACAATATTGTTCAATAGGCAATGTGTTTGCTGGAACTGGGTATTCAAGTCCGTATTACAAAAATTCTTGAGTTTGTAATTTTGAGTCAGAAATATAGTCAATATCAGTGCCCATCAGAGACTTTACCCATTGAATCCAACTTGGATGTAGTGCTTTAGCGTTGGGAACGCTATCTTTGGTAACAGCCTCAAGGGCCGGGATTGAAGCTCTGTCATTTATATGTTTCCCCTGGGCCAGAGGTCTCTCTATAATAGCAGCCATCTGAACAGCAGTGAGGATTTTCTCAATGGGAGCAAAGCGCTGTTCTGCTGTAGAGTACAAATGTGATTTGTATGCAATCGGGACGGTCTAACCCTCATTGAACATTACATAGGTGAAACCAATGGCACCAGCAATCACTATGATAACCATAGCTTTTTGTTGTCCCTTTTGCGTAAGTGTTTAGCTGCAAGCATGTCTTGTTGTAATGCTCTGAGAAAGTGTGTGTGTTCAACTGTCCAGTATTTAATAGAAAAGTCAGGACGTATCAAGTCATATAAAGTTTTAATGCGTTGTACATAATCTGGAATGTATGCTCTGCCAAAATTTAAAAAGCCTAACAAAGACTGGAGTTTTTTGATGGGATTTGGAGGATGTCATTGTGCACATTTTTCTAAAAATTGGTGCTATAGGATCTTGCCTTCATCTGATAATTTGTATCCCAAAAATAGGACACTAAGGAAGGCTATTTTGTTTTTAACTTGAATGTGTAGCCTCATTCTGCAAATCCCACAACAATGCAGGCTACCCGTCTTAGATGCTGCATGAGGTCATCGTCTGTGAGGTAGATGTCATCTACGTAGGACAACGCCTCAGGGTCAATGTCGTGGAAAATAGATGTGATGCGAGCTGAAAACAGTCCTGGGCTGCTCTTGCACCCTAGTGGGAGTCAACAACAATTTTTCTGAGAGCCTAAAGCACTGAAACTTGTTAAGTCCCTACTTTCAGGTGCTATATTTTGGCAGAAAAATCCATTGGAAATGTCCATGTTGTTTTATATTTCTTGTGCACTATACTGTTTATAACTGCTGTGAACATTTTGTTTAGCAACTGTGCATGTATGACTGTTTAAATGTCTTTAGTCTAAGATTATTATATATGATGGTCTGGTTTAGCTACGGGGAACAATGGATTGGTTATTGGTGAGCCACAGGGTACAATTACGCCCTGGTACTCTAAACGTGTGAGGATTTACCTCACAGGTGCTTTTGCTTCATGCTTTTTTTGGATATTGGGATGGAGTTTGGGGTTTAATAGGTATGACATGACAGAGGGAATCTTTATCCCACCTTACGTGGTTGTGATATAACGTGGGTGCCTGTACCACTGCCCAAAAAATGGTGTGAATTTCAACGAGCTTTCTGGGAACAACGGTCAAGAAAGACTTGTCAATTATTTCTTTCCCTTAGGGGAGACTATGGACAAATTCTGGTGGCCAATCCTTCCCGGCCAGAAAAATATCATAAATGGTAACAACGCAGTCCCAAAAGATGGCGTTGATTGTGCATTCAATGTCTCCTTATAACTGTATAGTTACTTTATACACCCTATCGGGTGTAGAGACACACCTATCCGCAGTCTCAACTTGTAAGAAGTATCAGTTGCTTTCACCTCCATATGCTCTTGAGGATCTTGGCAAACTATTGTGACCTCTGCTGCACTGTCTAGTAGTGGTAGTGCCCACTTCCTGTTCTTCAGAAAAAAGACCTGTGTGCCATGTTGTATTGCAACTGCTGCCACTTTTTTCTTTTTGAATTGAGGTTTTTGTTGGGAAAGTTTCTCATCTTTCTTAACAGAAACTTCAGACAGGCGTTGTGAGTCCTTTCTCGGTTTCATGTACTCTGTTCGCTGCTCTGACCGCCCAACTCTCTCACTGTGTTTTTCCAGTGAGTCCTGAAATGAACGAGATTGGCATGTATCAGAAAAGTGGTATCTGTCAGGCATTTTAATACTATCTCTAATTCCAACAATATAGTGGTTTTGAGGGGTTTTCGAATGCGGAGATTCTTCTCTTTCTGTTTTTAGGTATTTGTTGTTTTTTGTCCCAGTGTTTTTAGAGCCTTCAGGTGCTTGCTTGGTAAAATCTTTATTAGATTTACCCTGTAATTGTGGTTTAGTGGGTCTAGCCCCCAGACTATTTCGACCAATACTAAAGTAGGTCTCAGCGATAATCTTTGGCAGCTCACGTTCTTGATCCTGTGCAGGAACGTCTCAGAGCCGCTTACGCACTGCTAGTGCAACTGCCTCCCCTTTGAGATTAATCAATATTATTGAAGACACTGTGGCAAAATTACCCATTAATTGTATCCCCAAAGCCAGGGCAGCCCCATATTCATCTTGAATTTGTTTTAACAACTCCGGAAGATTGGCAAGTGTTGGTCTACCATGTGTGGTAGTATAGATCATGGCAAATACTGTGCCCCAAGTGCTGCAGGTATATACTGTGGGAACATCCCAAATGGCAAGCACATTTCCAGTATTCTATGTTTATCCTGAGGACTCGTATAGGGAAAAACTGTTTCCTGCATTAATTTATTGAGCTAAACAAAACAGAATTTCCTCCTGCTTGGTGGGTACTTTACCCATAATTGGATGTACAGTTGCAGGATTAAAGCCTGGTGTAACTGCATGTGGTTGTGCTTGGGAAGCACGTGCTGGGTTGGTATTTAATGTTTGCATTATAAACTGTATTAACAGTCTATATATTGCCATGAGCTCTGTATAAAGTGGCTAACTTCAGCTACCACCACGTTTGCTGCATTAGGGTGCGGTGTGTATGTGGCCAGTAATGGCAAGGTAGGACCACCATTGCTCAGATAACCTAGCCTAATGTGTAATACTGTATGTGGTAGGGGGGCATCAAGACAATTATTATGGTCTAGAAAAGATAGAGGTATCTGTAAATATGCATAAGCTCTGTATTGCGCAGGTATGTTAGCAGGTTTATAGTAATGAAATATGTAAGTGTTCCCATCAACTGCTGGAAAAGTGACCCAAGACTAAAATATTTCTGTTGTGCAGGCTGAATGAGCCTCAACAACAATTGTGACTTGACGCCTCTGGCCTGTGAGGCCATTTGCCAATAAATGTGCTATGAGGAGTACTTGAATGTTTACTGCAATTACTATCCGTTGCGGGTTCGCCATGGCAATGGTAAAGGTATTTTGTTCAGAGATAAGGACACCAAAAGGGGATTTATCGTTTTAAGGTTCAAGCTTGCACAACTTACAGCGTTAGTTAGGTGCTACCTACTTAGCTGAGGAGGAAATCCTCAATACCACAGATGTCTCTGTATATAGCATTGAGGTGCCTTTAGCACATAGTGAGACAGAGATACTTAGGAGGATGCAAAAATTTGTGCCTGACCAAACATTGACGGCGCCATGTTGTGTAGGGTCTCATTATCCTGATAGATTTGGGAGGCAGAATCACCTGAATTGTGGGGTACTGAGTACAATCCCACAGTATGTGACAACTGTCGGCAAAATCCGGGTTTTCCAGCCAACAAGCAGTGCCTCATTTCCACCCAAGAACGGGGATGATTGTGGCAAAGAGGCGCATGACAGAGAGGACTCTTCAGGGGAATCGTGGTTGATCAGATCTCATCCCTTTCTCTCATTTACATTAGTCTCACACAGGCAAAGCGGAGTATAGTTAAATAAGGTTTATTGAAGTAACTTTATTTTAGATAAAATGGCATGTATTGCAATAACTAGGATGATAAAACACACTAGAAGCAAAATTGTAACAAGGAGAATGAAACACAAAAACAGTCCCCCATACTGTCACTAGAAATGATATATTTGTTTCCTACCTAAGCTATGTTAGAGCAAAGTGTGATAAGCCCTAGTTCACCCTTCGGGTTTCCCCCCTGGGAAGACATCATCCCCCATACCTGAACAAGGAAGCCTGTTGCCTATGAAGACATGTCTCCATATAGGCCAGGGATTCAGCAGTCTAAGCAATCAGCAGTAACAAAGACACTCAGGAGTCAGCATGAAGCTGTGGTCATCTGGCTGGAATCTCCCTCTAACATGTAAGGGACAGAGAAGTGTTTTATAATAAAACAGCTGATGTTCTAAGGATGTGCATGTTGCTGTGAATGTTGGAGACACAGTGTACCACTTTTGCCGGCAACCCTATCTGACTGCAGCCTTGAGAATAGCACTAAGTGAAATGAACGTCTTGCTAAAAACGCAATGCTTTCCTTGCCAAAAGAACAAACATGCTAAAAAAATAAAGTGATGCTGAATAAAATGTAACTGGACTAAAGTGCACTGCGGCAGGCCTAGTTTGACAAAATAATGTGTCCAAAACGTGGATAAAATAGATATACAAGAAGCTTAGCACAAAGGCACACTGGATGGGTGTACAAAAAAAGCCACCAGCCACACAGTCCAACAACTGCAAGCAAGGAGGCATGGGGAACAAAGAGTGCATGCAAGCCTATGGGAAAGGCACATTGACTGGATGCACAAAATGGCTGCCAGCCTCATGGTTAAACAACAACAGCAGGCAAGGAGGCATGGGAAATAAAGAACACATGCAAGCTTATGGCAAAGGCACACTGGCTAGTTGCACAAAACGGCCACCAGCCACATGGTCAAAAATCAACAGTGAGCAAGGAGGAATGGGGAACAAAGACTTCATGCCAGCCTATGGCAAAAACACACTGGCTGGATGCACAAAATGGCCACCAGTGAGCAAGGAGACATGGAGACCAAAGAACACATGCAGGTCATTGGGAAAAGCCCACTACCTGGATCCACAAAATGGCCCCCAGGCACATGGTCAAACAACAACAGTGGGCAAGGAGGCATGGGGACAAAGTGCACATTCAAGCCTATGGACACAGTCTACACAAATTGGGCTCTGCCCACATGTCACAGAAAACAAAGACATATGGTGGCTAATGACAAACATACTCACACACTGGCCAGAAAAAGGAGGGATGGTGAAACACTGAAGAAAACTCTACCATTAGTTCAGCAATGCAAAACAAAAACAAAGTTCTTCTCTATAAAGATTTTACAACAACACCCATCCTACTATGACTTCTAATATTACCCCACATATGTTCTTTTTGCAGAAAAATAAAATGAAATACAAACAATAGCCAACATTTTTAATTTAATCAAAGGCCATCTCAGCCCTAAATGATGTTTCAAATAATATATACCACAGAAACATTTCTTTCATGCACTGATGACTAGTTCTTGTCAGCCTGGCCCTACTGGCTGGATGGCCCATTAGAAGACTGGCAACACAGTAAAATAAATGATTATTGCAAATGTGACAAACATGGAGAAAAGGTACTGAACTGTGCAACAGTTTTTTTTTAAAAAGGTGAAAAATACAGTATAATGGAAAAATATAATTTGGCCTCCACTTAAACTCCAGGTCACCCACAACAATGACATTTAAAAATCTAATAAAAGTACAAAGAAATACTGGTGCATGCCCTATCAAACAAACCTCACCCGTATGCAATAGTTTTTGAACTTACTTGTGTGATTTCATAAAAACAAAGGCGGTCATTACAACACTGGCGGTAAAAGCCGCTTACCGCCGTGCAGAAGACCGCCAACACACCGCCGCACCTGTGGAAATCCGGCACAGCCATTATGACCCACAGCACGGAATCAGCCAATATTCAGACACCCACACAAGTCCGCCACACCAAAGGTCAGTGATAAACTGGCGAAAACAAATCCTCCACCGTCACGGCAACAAAAAATAGGCCCACACTATCACGACCCATGAATCCACGCGGCGGTCTTTTAACCGCGGTATTCCATTGGCGGTAGACACCGCCGCGCTCAAAATACACACACTTTTACAAAACACAGCCACATTGGACAATTCGAAATACACACACCTGATACACGTGGTGGAGGAAATCGTCCGGGTAGAGCCACCGCTATTCGGATCACAGGTGCAGCACACCTCCATTGCAAGGAAGATGGAGCTATGGCGAAGAATAGTGGACAGGGTCAACCCAGTGGGACAGCACCCAAGAAATCGGGATGACATCAGGAAGAGGTTGAACCAGCTACGGGGGAAGGTGCGTTCCGTGGTCTCAAGACACCACCTTGTGGTTCAGTGGACTGGCGGCAGACCCCCACCTCCTCCCCCACAACTAACAACATGGGAGGAGCAGGTCTTGGCGATTGTGCATCCTGAGGGCCTCACAGGACTAGATGGAGGAATGGACTCTGGTAAGTCAAATCTTAACTATTACATCCCCCACCCTACCTGCATGCCATCACATACCCCACCCTCACCCTCACCCCCATCACTCCTACTCCTCACAAATGTTCCACTATCACAACCCACACATCCCAACACCAAGCCCTGTATGGAACAACAAAGCATGGACACCCATCACTAAAGCATGCCCACTGCACATACCCATACACCCCCCTAAACCATCATCACACAAGGTCCCACACAGGAATGCA
The DNA here is from genome assembly GCF_031143425.1 of Pleurodeles waltl. NCBI lineage: Eukaryota > Metazoa > Chordata > Amphibia > Caudata > Salamandridae > Pleurodeles > Pleurodeles waltl. Next base: position 447,004,610 of record NC_090439.1, on the reverse strand, counting down.
AGCACTGGGGTACACGGTCACCCACCCATTGCACACCATGGCACACACAGATGTAATAAACATCCTTTTATACCCCTGCAGGACCCCTACCCAACGTCACCGGACAGGAGGGTCCACACATGTCCACAGCACCAACAGAAGAGGCCCACAGTGATGACAGCACCTCTGTCCAACTGGATCTAGATGACCAGCCCGGCCCATCAGGGACCTCGAGACTGTTGGTTCCTATCACACAGTCACAGGCCACTACAGAGCTTCCCCCCTCTGGAAACACCAGCACAGCACCCACCCAGCGGGCCCATACCTCTGTCCCCAGGACTCGTCCATCAGCAGTGTGTCCACCACTACAGGCAACCCAGGCTAACCCACTGCCCCAACAACAACAGGGAGCTGGGGGCAGTGGCAGTGGGCACACTGTCCAGGGGACGGAGGCCCAGGAACACAGGGGAACTGGGAGGGCTGCTGTGCGATAGGGGGAGGACAGGCCAAGGGAACCCACTCTCCATGAGGCCCTCTCCAACATCATGGGAGCCTACCACCACTCCCAGGAGACGATGGCAACGGTACTGGCCAAGTTTCAGGAGACCCAGCACCTGCAGGAGGAACAGTATTTGGGCTTCAGGGAGGAACTCAGATCCATCAATTCCACCCTGGGCACCATCGTAGGGGTGCTGAAGGAAGAACTCAACACCAGGAGGGGCACTGTGGCACAAAAAGGGGCCCCTGGCATTAGCATGGATGATGAACTGCCCACCACCTCCGCCGGTGCTAGTGGACAGAAGGCACCGCCACAGGACCAGCACCCCACCCCCTGCAGAGGGAGAACCACCCCGCAAACGGTGCCTGAGGTCCAGGACAAAGACAGAGAACGATGCCAAGACCCCGCCAAGAAATGAGACCACCCTGAATGTCATCCTTCTGTCCCACTTTGTCACCCTGTCCATCCTTAAACTGCCCCAGCTCCACTTCCTATGCCCATTTGGGCAATGCACCTGTGAAACTAATAGACTGTACTCTGCCATGGACATTCCTCCACCATCACCCCTCACCATTTTGCTACCCCCTCCAATATTTTGCACTTAAATAAACACCCTTGAAGCACAAAACAATCTGGAGTCAGTCAGTGATTTCAGAATAGTGTATTAGCAATGACAGTGTCAAAAAGCTCTTTCATTTGTAATGTCAACATACCTATGTCACACAGCTCTAGTCCATGAGGAATCAAAGCAGATGTCACACTGTGGGACCCACATCTGTGAAATTGTAAAGGAAAGTGACAACTCAATGACCATACACTGGGTGAACACGACAGACAGTAGAGAGGTAGTAGTGTTACAGTACATGTAGTAGGCAGGTTTGTATTCTTACCTGTGTCTCACTGGAAATATTGCTGGATCACTGAGTCCCTGTTGTCCATGTCTTCTTCTTCTGCTTCCTCGTCTTCACTGTCCCCAGGCTCCACAGCTGCAACAACACCGCCATCTGGACCATCCTCCTGCAGAAAAGGCACCTGTCATCGCAAAGCTAAGTTGTGAAGCATACAGCAGGCCACAATGATCTGGCACACCCTCTTTAGTGAGTGGAATAGGGATCCACCTGTCATATGGAGGCACCTGAACCTGGCCTTCAGGAGGCCGAAGGTCCGTTCGATAATCCGCTGAGTTCGCCCATGGGCCACATTGTAGTGTTCCTCTGCCCTTGTCCTGGGATTCCTCACTGGGGTCAGTAGCCATGACAGGTTGGGGTAACCAGAGTCACCTGCAAATGGCGAGGGACAACAGTTAGACACACACTAACCTGTAGGGATAACCCCAGACCCAGACAATCATTCCCACTGTCTTGCTTCCAAGTGCTCACCTAATAGCTACACACAGTGCCTCTGGAGTTGACCCATCACATAAGGGATGCTGCTATTCCGCAGGATGTAGGCGTCATGCACTGAGCCAGGGAACTTGGCATTAACATGGGAGATGTACTGGTCGGCCAAACATACCATCTGTACATTCATGGAATGCTAACTCTTCAGGTTTCTGTACACCTGTTCACTCCTGTGGGGGGGGACCAAAGCCACATGGGTCCCATCAATGGCACCTATGATGCTGGGGATATGTCCCAGGGCATAGAAGTCTCCTTTCACTGTAGGCAAATCCTCCACCTGAGGGAAAACAATGTAGCTCTGCATGTGTTTCAGCAGGGCAGACAACACTCTGGACAACACTTTGGAAAACATAGGCTGGTACATCTCTGATGCAATAGCCACAGTTGTTTGAAGTTACCCACTTGCAAGAAAATGGAGCACTGACAGCACCTGCACTTGAGGGGGATTCCTGTGGGATGGCAGATAGCTGACATCAGGTCTGGCTCCAGCTGGGTACACAGTTCATGGATTGTGGCACGGTCAAGCCTGTATGTGATGATCACATGTCTTTCCTCCATTGTCGACAGGTCCACCAGCGGTCGGTACACCGGAGGATGCCGCCATCTCCTCACATGTCCTAGCGGACGGTGCCTATGAAGGACAACAGCGAGCACAGAGTCAACCAACTCAGAGGTACGTACCCACAGCTTACACAGAACACAAATCATAATCCAAAAATTGGCCTGTATGTGTGTTGAGTCTAGGCCTAGGTATGTGTGACGCAGTTAAAAATGAAGCCATGTGGGCCCCTGAAATGGCGGCTGCCTGACCTCTAAAGTGGAACAATGGGATGTGAGGTAACTGCGCTGGCGTTGTACACCGTCGCGGTAGGCGGTCGAAGACCGCGGCACAATGCTGCATTGGTTAACATTGGACCCTATGGGTCCCATGAGCCAATGACGATGTACGCCCACGGTGACGGTACGCATCGCCGTAGAGGTGACCGCCATTTTCTATCTGTTCAATCACTCAATACCTGATCTTCGACAGGAGAGGACCTTCACTGCAAATGCTGCTGTGACCTCTGTCTGGAAGAGACAATGGCTCGAGTGTCTGGGGAAAGGGCCCCTGCATTCACATCGGAGGAGTTGGAGAAACTTGTGGACGGGGTCCTCCCCCAGTACACGCTACTCTACGGTCCTCCAGACAAACAGGTAAGTACACTGGGAGCATGCTGTATGGGCTATGCCTGTGTGGAGTGGGGTGGATGTAAGAAGGTGGGGGGATATTGCGGCGTCCATGAAACGACGGTGAGTGCATATGCAACATAGCAAGGGTAGGGATGGGGGGCCAATGACTGTGACGGTGCAGTTGGTAATAAGTTTCTCTTCCCCCTGTGCAATTCATGTAGGTCAGCACCCACCAGAAAAAAGATATTTGGCGTGCCATCGCCAAGGACGTCCGGACCCTGGGGGTCTACCACAGACGGAGCACCCACTGCCGGAAAAGATGGGAGGACATTCGCCGCTGGAGCAAGAATCAAATCAAATCAAATCAAAAAACATTTATAAAGCACGCTACTCACCCGTGAGGGTCTCAAGGCGCTAGGGGGAGGGGGTTACTGCTGCTCGAAGAGCCAGGTTTTGAGCTGCCTCTGGAATGCAGGGTGGTCCTGGGTGGTCCTGAGGTTGGCGGGGAGGGAGTTCCATGTCTTGGCTGCCAGGTAGGAGAAGGATTTCCCACCTGCCGTGGTGCGGCAGATGCGAGGGATGGCGGCGAGTGTGAGGTTGGCGGAGCGAAGTTGACGGGTGGGCGTGTAGAAACTTAGGCGACGGTTGAGGTATTCGGATCCCTTGTTGTGGAGGGCTTTGTGTGCGTGGGTGAGGAGCCGGAAGGTGATCCTTTTGTTGACGGGAAGCCAGTGCAAGTGTCTCAGATGGGCGGAGATGTGGCTATTGCGGGGTATGTCGAGGACGAGGCGGGTGGAGGCGTTTTGTATTCGCTGTAGACGTTTCTGGAGTTTAGCGGTGGTTCCTGCGTAGAGGGTGTTTCCGTAGTCCAGGCGACTTGTGACGAGGGCGTGGGTCACAGTTTTTCTGGTGTCGGCGGGGATTCAGCTGAAGATCTTTCGGAGCATGCGGAGAGTGAGGAAGCAGGAAGATGATACATGGTGAGAAGCGGGTCCAGGATGAAACCGAGGTTGCATGTGTGGTCTGAGGGGGTTGGTGCTGTGCGTAGGGCCGTGGGCCACCAAGAGTCGTCCCAGGCGCACGGGGTGTTTCCGAGGATGAGGACTTCTGTTTTTTCTGAGTTCAGTTTCAAACGGCTGAGTTTCATCCATTCTGCGACGTCTTTCATTCCATCTTGCAGGTTGGTCTTTGCGCCAGTGGGGTCCTTGGTGAGGGAAAGTATCAGCTGAGTGTCGTCGGCGTAGGAGGTGATGATGATGTTGTGTTTGCGTACGATGTCGGCGAGGGGGCTCATGTAGACATTGAAGAGAGTCGGGCTGAGCGAGGAGCCTTGTGGGACGCCGCAGATGATCTCGGTGGGGTCTGAGCGGAATGGAGGGAGGTAGACTCTTTGGGAGCGGTTGGAGAGGAAAGAGGTGATCCAGTCCAGGGCCAGTCCTTGGATACCGGTAGAGCGCATGCGGGATGTTAGGGTTCGGTGGCAGGCGGTGTCGAAGGCAGCCGAGAGGTCGAGGAGGATGAGGGTGACTGTTTCTCCGTTGTCCATCAGAGTTCTAATGTCGTCTGTGACTGAGATGAGGGCGGTTTCTGTGCTGTGATTGACTTGGAATCCGGACTGAGAGGGGTCGAGTAGGTTGTTGTCTTCAAGGAAGTTGCTCAGTTGCTTGTTGACGGTCTTCTCGATGACTTTGGCAGGGAAGGGGAGGAGCGAGATGGGGTGGAAGTTCTTCAGGTCGCTGGGGTCCGCCGTAGGTTTCTTCAGTAGGGCATTGACTTCCGCGTGTTTCCAGCTCTCGGGGAAGGTGGCAGAAGCAAACGAGCTGTTGATGATGGTCTGGAGATGCGGGGCGATGATGTCGTCGGCTTTGTTGAAGATGAAGTGTGGGCAGGGTCCGAAGGGGCACCGGAGTAGATGGAGTTCATGGTAGCTTTGGTCTCCTCCACGCTGATGGGAGTCCAGGCGTTGAGGGTGATGGCTGGGGTTGTAGGTTCTGTGGTGCTTGGCTGGGTCTGGTGTCCGAAGCTGTCGTGTAGGTCGGTGATCTTACGATGGAAGAAGGTAGCGAGGGAGTTGCAGAGGTCTTGTGAGGGCGTGATGGAGTTGGAGTTGGCGTTAGGATTGGAGAGCTCTTTGACGATGTTGAAGAGTTCTTTGCTGTTGTGAGTGTTCTTGTCCAGTCTGTCTGTGAAGGAAGTTCTTTTGGTGGCGCGGATCAGCTGATGGTGTTCGCGGGTGGCGTTTTTGAGGGCAGACATGTTTTCTGAGGTGTGGTCCTTGCGCCAGGCTTTCTCGAGGGTACGGCAGGTTTTTTTTGATTCCTTGAGGGTGTCTGTGAACCACTGAGGTTTCCTGCTACTGGTCTGTCTTGGGAGGCGTCTGAGGGGTGTGAGGTTGTCCGCACAGTTGGTGATCCAATGAGTGAGGCTGAGGGCTGCGTCATTGGGGTCGGTGGAGAAGGTGGGTTGGTTGTCACTGAGAGTGAAGAGAAGAGGTTCCGTGGGGATTTTGTTCCAATGTCTGCGTGGGATGGGTTGTGTGCTGAGGTGGAGAGTCTTGTATCTGAAGGTGAAGTGGACACATCTGTGGTCGGTCCAGTGTATTACGGAGGAGTGGCTGAAGGATACGTGGTTGCTGACGGAGAAGATGGGGTTGAGCGTGTGTCCGGCGATGTGGGTGGGGGTGTTCACCAGTTGCTTGAGACCGAGGTTGGCGAGGTTGTCGAGCAGGGTGGTGGTGTTGGGGTCATTGTTCTGCTCCAGGTAGAAGTTGAGGTCACTGAGGAGGATGTAGTCCGGCGAGGCAAGGGCGTGCAGGGAGATGAAGTCAGCGATGGATTCGCTGAAGAGGGCGCGTGGTCCAGGGGGTCTGTAGATGAGAGTTCCTCTGAGGGTGGTCCTGGGGTCGGTGTGGATCTGGAAGTGCATGTGTTCGGCGGCAAGGGGGGTGTCTTCGGTGGAGGTGGTGACGTTGATGGAGTCCTTGAAAACGATGGCGATTCCTCCACCGACTTGGTTGGTGCGGTCTCTCCTGGTGATCTTGTAGCTGTCGGGGATGGCTATGGCAATGTCGGGGGTCGAGGAGGCATTCATCCAGGTCTCAGTGATGAAGGCGACGTCTGGTGCGGTGGAGTCCAGGAGGTCCCATAGTTCAATGGCGTGCTTGTGGATGGAGCGTGCGTTGATGAGGATGCATTTGAGGTGGTTATTGGTGCGTGGGCTGGCGGGCGGGGTGCAGTCGCGGTGGAAGGTGAGTTTGCAGGTGCGGCATGCGAAGGGTCCATGGGTGCGTTTAGGGTTGGCTTGGTAGCAGGTTCTGGAGCGCCCCGGGTTGAGAGCGTGGAGGGAGGTGGGGTCGTAGCGGTGCTGCGGGGTTTGGGAGTGCTGGGGGCCAGGGGTCGTGGCGCTGGGTGCGGTCCAGGCGCGGACGGGCGCAGACTGGCTTGCCTTTAACGCGCCTTCGGCGGGGGGGAGGGGTCAGCTGGGGTCGGGAGGGGGGCGACGAATGGGAGCAGGGGGGGCGGGGCCGAGCGGGAGGTGGCGGCGGGAATGCAGAGGGCGTGGGGGTCAGGTAGAGGGGAAGGGATAAAAAGATAGGGAAGGGGGGATTACAGAGGAGTCAGGAAGAAGAAGAGAGGAGTAGAAGAGGAAGGAGAGAAGAGTCAAGTCAAGTCAAGAAGAAGAGGAGAGACCAGAGAAGAGGAGGAGAGAAGAGTCAAGAAGAAGAGGAGAGACCAGAGAAGAGGAGGAGAGAAGAGTCAAGAAGAAGAGGAGAGTCCACAGAAGAGGAGGAGAGAAGAGTCAAGAAGAAGAGGAGAGTCCACAGAAGAGGAGGAGAGGAGAGTCAAGAAGAAGAGGAGAGACCAGAGAAGCAGAGGAGGGAAGAGTCCAGAACATGAGGAGAAGGCCACAGAAGAAGAGAAGGAACACGCAGAGAAGAACACAGAAGAAAAAAGAACACGCAGGATGGGGTGCAGAGGAGGAGAAGAGAACAGAAAAACACAGAGGAAGAAAGAACACGCAGGACAGGGTGCAGAGGAGAAATGAAGAACACAGATGAAGAGCAAAGCAGGAAGAGAACGCGGTGAGGAAGAGGAGAAATGAAGAACACAGATGAAGAGCAAAGCAGGAAGAGAACGCAGTGAGGAAGAGGAGAAATGAAGAACACAGATGAAGAGCAAAGCAGGAATAGAACACGGTGAGGAAGAGGAGAAATGAAGAACACAGATGAAGAGCAAAGCAGAAAGAGAACGCGGTGAGGAAGAGGAGAAATGAAGAACACAGATGAAGAGCAAAGCAGGAAGAGAACACAGTGAGGAAGAGGAGAAATGAAGAACACAGATGAAGAGCAAAGCAGGAAGAAAACGCAGTGAGGAAGAGGAGCGGGGCACAGAGGAAGAGCAGAACACGCAGCAAGTGGGCTGCAGAAGAGGAGCAGAGAGCAGAGGAAGATGGCTACCAGAAGGAGGAGCAGAAAACGAAGGGAAATGGACAGCAGAGGTGCGGAGAAAGGTTGGAGGAGAGAGCGGAAGGCAGAAGACAGAAGTTTAGGGAAAGAGAGGTGAGTAGTGCGGGGCTGGGCGAGGGGCTGGGCGGGGGAGTACTTACGGTTTTAGCTGGTCTTGCTGGGAGGCGTCAGGAGCCTGGGCAGGTGGAGCTGCAGCGGCAGGGGAAGCGACCTACCCTAGGGTCAAGAATACGTTGGAGGCTCAGCTGGGGATGGCCTCCCAACAGGGGAAGGGTCCCCGTCGCACCATGACCCCCCTGATGTTCAGGATCCTGGCGGTGGCGGACCCGGAGTTGGTTGGGCGCTTGAGGGCATCACAGCAGCCACAAGGGGGTGAGTACACTCTCCTCCTGCTGATTTAGCACGCAGTGGAGGTGTCTGGGTGGGGGAGGTGGGCTGTGGGTTTCCCTGGGCCAGGGCGAGTTTCGTAGGCAAGGTCCCTCCGTAAGGCAGGCCATGCGGCACCCCACCCCACTTCTATAGAGTGCCAAGTACACCTAGTCATGCCCCTGTGTCATCCATGTGTGCAGATGTTGTGCATAGCCTAGTAGGCCTTTTCCCAGGGATTGAACAGTGGAGCCCAAGAGCGCAGCGTAGTGCAGGGGGCTTCTGTGCCTGTCGTGCCCACCAACGGTAGCGGTAATGCATGCACTCAACATGTCTTTCTTCTGTCGTCCCCCCCTTTTTTGTGGTCTCCCTGTTCTTCTGTGCATTAGCATCATCAGGCGGAGGAGCAATGGCACCGGAGCACGAGGGGGCTGCATCCCACATGGCCATGGAGGGCCACACTACGGACTCGGACTTCACCAGTGGGACGGAGGGTGAGTGGAGCTTCACGGCGGGGACAGGAGCTGAGACCAGCGACATGGACTCATCCTCTGATGGGAGCTCCCTTGTGGTGGCGCCAACATCTGTGCCCCCCCATCTACAGGTACAGCCGCCACCCCCCCACCAGCACCGCCCTCCCATCAGCCCCTCAGCCTTTGCCCGGTGCCCGCTCACCCAGGAGGGTGGGCATCACCTTCGCCCCAGGCACCTCAGGTCCTGCCCCAGTCACCCCTGCTGCCCTCTGTGAGGAGGCCATTGACCTCCTCAGGTCCCTCACCGTTGGGAAGTCTACCATTTTGAATGCCATCCAGGGTGTAGAAAGGCAGTTGCAACAAACAAATGCATTCCTGGAGGGCATTCATTATGCTCAGGCGGCCCTTCTGCGATCTTTTCAGACTCTGGCCTCAGCACTGATGGCAGCCATTGTCCCTGTCTCTAGCGTCCCCCCTCCAACTTCCTCCACCCAGATCCAATCCCCTGTACCCTAGCCTATCACAAGCACACCTACAGACCAGCATGCACAAATGTCAACACACAAGCGAAGCTTTGGCAAACATAAGCACCTCACATCCCACAGGCACTCATGCAAGCATCAGACGCATGCAGACACACCAACATCCATTGCCTCCACTGTATCCCCCTCCTCCTCGTCTCCCTCCTCCCTCCCAGTCTCGTCTCCACTCACACCTGCATGCACTACAACTACAGCCACTACTGCCATCACCAGCACACCCACCACCACACCCCGCTCATGTGCAGTCACCACCCCCACTACCATTCACACGTCCCCTGTGTCCTCTCCCAGTGTGTCTGTGACGCCACCTCCCAAGATACACAAGCGCAGGCATACAACCACCCAACAGTCATCCACCTCACGACAGCCTCCAGCCCATGCACCTTCACCCAAAGTCAGCAAACGAACCCCTCCTACAACCACAACCTCTTCCTCCACTCCCAACCCCCCTCCAGCTACCCGTCCCAGTGTCTTCAAAAAACTTTTCCTGTCCAACCTTGACCTCTTTCCCACACCTCTCCCACCCCGTCCGTCTCCTAGGTCCCGAACTAGCACCTCAGCCACAACATCTCCGGGACCAGTGGTGCATGTAGTCACCGGAATCTGGAGTGCACCGGCCACCAGGGCAGCCAGTGTGGCACGGAGCCACAGCACGGACAGTCCCCCATCTGTGAAGCATCAAAAGTTGGCCAGTGCCCGGCGGGAGAGGGGGAAGACTCCAGCCACCAAAGCCGCTCCCAGTGGTCCCAGTGGGAGTGTGGAGTCAAGCGTGACACTTTCCAAGGTGGGGAAGGGCCACAAGAAACCAGGAAAGTCTGGGAAGAGCAGCACGTCGGAGGAGACCGTCCTCATCCCTGCTGCCCAGTAGCCCACCGCCATCATCCCCGCTGCCCAGGAGGCCACTGCTATCATCCCCGCTGCCCAGGAGCCCACCGCCATCATCCCCGCTGCCCAGGAGGCCACCGGCATCATACCCGCTGCCCAGAAGGCCACCAACATCATTCCCGCTACCCAGGAGGCCACAGCCATCATCCCTGCTAGGACAGAGAGGACCGCCAGCACAAGCCCCGCTGGGACAGAGAGGACCGCCAGCACAAGCCCCGCTGGGACAGAGAGGACCGCCAGCACAAGCCCCGCTGGGACAGAGAGGACCGCCAGCACAAGCCCCGCTAGGACAAAGAGGACCGCCAGCACAGGCCCCGCTGGAACAGAGAGGACCGCCAGCACAAGCCCCACTGGGACAGAGAGGACCACCAGCACAGGCCCCGCTTGGACAGAGAAGACTGCCAGCACAAGCCCCACTGGGACAGAGAGCAGCTGAGTCACTGCAAAGGAGCCCGCCGCCTCAAGCACCGCTGAACAGGGCACCGCCGCTCCAAGCACCGCTGAACAGGGCACCGCCGCTCCAAGCACCGCTGAACAGGGCACCGCCACCTCAAGCACCGCTGAACAGGGCACCGCCGCCTCAAGCACCGCTGAACAGGGCACCGCTGCCTCAAGCACCGCTGGCCCATGAGCACCAAGGGCACTGATTCTACTGAGTCCGTCACGAGCAGGATGAAGCACTCTGGGCACCATGCCCCCTCCAGAACCAGTGGAGAGATACATCCACTAACTCTGTCCTTAGCAGGATGAAGCACTCTGGGCACCATGCCCCCTCCAGAACCAGTGGAGACTGTCAACCACTTGAGAGACTGTGACTTTGCACTCCCAAGGATTGAACAGTGGGCAACCAACCCACTGTAGAGACTTGAGAGACTGTGGCTTTGCACTCCCCAGGTTTGAACAGTGGGCATGTGGCCCTCTCGTGGATTTGGCGTCGTGCACTCAACCGGCTGAGGTGCCCCCCTTTCACTCTCCCTGAGGTGCCTGTTTTCTTGCCCCTACAGTGTTCTCTCCGTCATGGTCGGGGATCTTGTGTGGGCCTCGCCCATACCGTGTGGGCCCAGTGTTCCAAGGACTTCATTGGAGCACTACCTGGACTACTAAGCTTGGTGTATATTTTGTTTATGGTGTATATATATATTTTTGCATACTTGATTTTAATATATTACAATGGTTACACTCATTTCCTTTTGTCTTTGCATTCTTTTGGGGGGTTTGGGGGGTGTAACTATAATGTGTAAATAAATATGTATTAGTGTGTGTGTTGTAGTGGGTGAGGGTGGGGGTGTTGCATGTGTGTGTCCCTGTTTTTTCCCTCCCCCCTCCCATGTGTCGTAGGTGCAGTACTTACCATGGTCGTCGCCGCCAGCGTTCGTGCTCCTGGTAGAGGAGCAGGAAGACTATTGCAGGGAGAATTTGGAGTTCCGGCTCCATGGTGTCCTGGTTCCTCGTGGAGTGTGTAGAGGTGAGCGTTTTCCCTTCGAAGTCCTGTTTCCGTCGTGTTTTTATCTGTGGTGAATCCGCCCCGGAAAAGGTGGCGGATTGGTAGGTTGTGATACTCTGGGCGGTACTTTGTCCTCCGCCTGTCTGTTGGCGGTGACCGCCAAGCTGTTTGTCTGTACCGCCGTGGCGGTCGGAGTGTTAAAGTGGCTGTCTTTGTTGGCGGTTTCCGCCAGGGTCATAATTCCAATTTTTTTACCGACGGCCTGTTGGCGGTCTTACCACCGCTTTAACACCGACCACAAGGGTTGTAATGACCACCAAAGTCCTTAAATCCAAAGGAATTTTTCCAGCAGACAAAAAAGAGTGATCCTTCCACCTCAAGATCCATGTGAAAAGTGACCAGGAAATGGACAAAGCACTGAGAGGAACAGGAAGTTGGAGTCTCTGGGTCACTTCCTTCCTGTTGAAAAAAAAAACAATTTGTGCATTAAAAACAACTTGAATGGTACACTTGGGAGAAAATTCACTAGGAAACCCCTTTTGAGTAGATTTAGCTGTTTTTTAAGTAGAAAATCTATTTGAGATTCATTCATGCTCAGGAGCAGCACTGCATTAGCACTGCTACAGGAGGAAGCCGTGCGAGCAGCGGTAAAAATTCATGCACACTCACTAGAGGCCTGAGAAGATCATGGCGCTTGCAAGCAAGCACCCAAAAAAATCTCACACACGTGAATGGGAAAAAAAACTCCCCTTTGCACCAGATGGTAGAATTCTGGAACACTGTGCTACACCGCATAGTGCAGAATGACCGAATAAACACAGCGTGAGGTGGTGGACTATCTTTGAGGCGGGCGGCGAGCTCCGACTGCGGGGGACTCCAACCTTCCGCGGCACGGGCGGGTGCAACCGGGTGGTTCCTCTGGTGTAGGCATGGAGCAGCCCAATAACTGGGGACCCTCCACACCCTACAGTGACCTACATCGCGCCCCTTCGGTGACGTGCACCGAGTCGCGGGCCCCCCGGACATATGCTAGGCCCCACATGGGTACTTGGAGGCCGTAACGGCAGTGGATCAGTGCTGCGCGGCCCGTAAATGGGCCTGCTCTGCGCGCAGTGTTTACCCATAACAGATTCTGTCCCACAACCACTGTCTGCTCTAAAACAAACTACTAAACTAGAGTGAACATCACCTAATTATATCAGACCAGCCCCTCCGGAACCCGGTCTGCGCCTAAGCATAACTCGTGCCCATATGTAGGGAATAAGATTCCTGATAAGCAGTTGGCTAAAATTACAATCCACCGAGGGGGCACTTGCTTGGAACTCATGACCCTATGAACTAAGATGCTACCCCCACTTGAACAAAACTAACGGCTCGCAAACTCATGTTAAATCTGCACTGCAATCTCCGACTAGTTCTATTCAGGGTGCAGCTGAGCTGAACATCGGAAAACACAGCTAATAAAACCTCTAGAACGCCTGGAGCACATCACGTTGGCCCCGATAAACCAAGCCACATCAAGATCACCGATGGGCAAACCAAAGACCCCTTGTGCGCCACCTGGAAACATGGACTCGGATAAGCCAGCTCCACCGTCGGAGCCGTCGGTAACACACCAGGAACTAAAGAAGTTGGAGGCTACTATACAAACTCATACAACGCAATTTGAGAAAATCCTACAGGCAATCCTAGACACCAAAACCACGCTAGATGCAAGAATAGGATCAGTTGCTGAAGATGTCAACCTCCTTCGTATGGATCAACCAGCCCTAACAAAAAGGGTAACAACGCTTGAAGAGGATGCGAAACAGACAACACCATCAATAAGAGACCTCCAACTACAACTAACGACAATATCATCTGAGGTCGAAGCCCTGAAGCGCAAGACCAAAGACGCCGAGGGCAGATCATGTCGGAACAACAGTCGCTTTGTGGGATTTCCAGAACGGGCAGAAGGCCCCAACACAGAATCATTCATTGAACAATGGCTAGCGGGCACAATCTTGCAAAATAATATCCTGAAATTCTTCTCTGTAGAGTGGGCCCACAGGATTCCTGGAAGACCCCCCCCCCAGGCGCCCAGCCCCTCCCGCTCATAGCAAGACTACTTAATTATCGAGACAGAGACCTCATCCTGCAATTATTCAGAAAATCAGGCCCTGTTAAGTACCAAAATGCAGAAATTACGGCTTACCCAGACTTTACAGCGGAAGTACAAAAGAAACGCAACTCCCTCTTCAGGGTCAAAGAAAGACTGCGGGAGCATGACATTAAGTACGTTCTATTGTTTCCCGCCAAACCGCGCATACAGGATAACATTTGCACTCTCTTTTTTGTGACCCCAGAGGATGCCTGGACCTGGCTGCACGCCAAAGGACTAGCCGAGCCGATAAGCCCAAAGACTCCAACTGAGAAATGGTTATCCCCAAAGAACAGGCGTAAACCTCGCAGGAAACCAGATGCTAAACCCTCACTGGAACAGTCTCAAGCGGAGCGTACTTCATTACTGCAGGCCACAGCACACTTTATCAATGCATCTCCAACTTCTCTCTCTACTCAAGATGAAGCTAAACTCGAGCCAGATGTACAATATGACTCTACAGACTCTAACCGACGCCCTACCCTCACGCCACGCACAGCGGATGATATCTGCTAACCAAGCAGGACAGGAATATCTCCACAACTTGAGACATGCCCCACCTCCATAAACACCTGACTACCTTGCCTAGCTGATTGGACCTGAATGGTGAGCATTCAGCCCCTATCACTAACCTAAACTACAGACCAGTGATTGGCAGAGGCCCCCATGCAGACGCACCAGCAACAAGAGCGATATGGGCCGGGAAACTCACCAATTCGAAAGCAAGAACCCGAAGCACCCCCCGCCGCTCCTTATGGACTGGTTCACCAAGATGGCAGACACTGGCTCACCTCTAGCCGTGTTGCATGCACAGTTAATGTTTTACATAGTTATTGTTCTTTATGTTATTAGATGGAACCCACTCAGGGTACATAATGTAGATCACGATCATAGTAATAGGCATCACAACTGCGTTCCCAATACAAACATAGCAAATGTTACCAAAGATGGTAAGCACCTATACACAAGGCTCACTGGGTATATCATGGCTGCACAGAGCACAAGGAAGGCATGCCCACAAGCACCAATAAATCAGCACATATATCATGGCCCCTCTATCTCCACATAATACCCCACAATACAAAATAATCACATGGAACGTCAGGGGCATGGCATCCACACGCAAACGCCAATGGATTTATACATACCTTAAGCATCACCAGATACATAAAGCTATGTTGCAGAAGACTCACCTAAACGGGCCCTCACTGGAGAGCACAAGCACAAAATGGCGAGGACAATTATACAGCACTACCTTCTCAACCTTCGCAAGCGGGGTGGCGATCTGGTTAGCACCAGGGGTCCCATTTGTAATGTCCCGAACACAAAACGATCCAAACGGGCGTTATTTGATATTAGAGGGGGTCTTGGACGGTTATCCCTCACCATTAATCGCTCTGTATTCCCCTAACAAAGGCCAGCGTGAATTCTTGTGGACACTTAATACTAGCAAACTTAGACACCCAGCGGAGGCTAGCATATGGGGTAGGGACTTTAATTCAGTGTTAGACATACATATGGGTCGCTCATTTCCCCCCCTCAACACTGCCCCAGCCAAGCGAACTTCCACTGATCTAGTAGAGTGGGCCTCCAATAATGGTCTGAAAGAAATCTGGAGAACGGGGCACCCCACACAATGAGAATACTCCTACTATTCATCAGTACATAAACTACACACCAGAATAGACATGTTATTTGCAACACCCAACATAATCCATAAAATAAACATCAGGATACCTAGCCCGTACCATCTCAGACCACAACCCGCTATATACTACATTATGTTGGGGCCGCACGCACACTTGTATTCGAACCTGGCACCTATAACCGGAGGCCCTCACAGACCCCCCCCTTCCAAGCAGAGATAACCAACTGCCTCTCAAACTACTTTACGCTAAATAAGGATTCCGCTTCAACACGCGCTATTGAATGGGATGCTCACAAAGTTGTGGTTCGTGGCCACTGCCTGGCTGCCACTCTGGGAGTCAAAAGCATACTTACTAAAGAATTGCAAGAACTAGAAATTAAACTATGCAAGACAGAAGTAGAGGTTTCCACGAATATATTCTCTCTGGAGGCACTGAGCACGCTCAGAACCAGTTGTATGGAAGCAGACACCAGGCTGTGCAAGCATGATTATAGACATTAGCAGGCACAACAGCGCGCAGAAGGAGATAGATCCGGGAAAATGTTAGCCTGGCTGGTCCGCCAACCAGCGCATTCATTACCTATAGGTGCGATTAAACTACACATAGGCCACGTAGTTAACACCCAGGTCGAAATTAACACAGCCTTTCATACGTATTATCGCACCCTATATCAACCCTCCTCCCCCCCTACTGAACAGCAACTGACTGAATTACTAACAATGATCCCCCAAAATCCGCATATAATAAACAACACAGACATGTTAGACAGCCCTATTGCAGTAGAAGAACTAAGATTAGCTCTTTCACAAATGGCAAGTAATAAAGCTCCAGGTCCAAACGGATTGCCAGCGGAATACTATAAATCACAACCCAGTCATCTTTTACAACCCCTCCTAGAGGTGTTCAACGAAGCAGAGAATAGTAAACAACTCCCATACTCAATGCGCGAAGCACTAATAGTTGTTTTCCCAAAACCAGGCCGAGACCCCCTGGATGTCAGGTCATACAGACCTCTCTCTCTACTCAACTCTGACTGTAAACTTTTAGGGAAAATTCTAGCAAACAGATTACTCCCTTATCTACCAAACTTACTACACCCAGACCAATCAGGATTTATACCAGGTAGAAACACTTTTTTAAACATTAGAAGATTAATCCGTTTAATGCATATTAACACCACGGAGGAAGCAGTGGCCACGTCCTTGGACATAGAAAAAGCTTTTGATACTCTAAGCTGGAATTACCTTTACCGCACACTGGAGGCATTTGGTTTTCAACCCGGCTTCATAAACTGGATCAGGACATTATACCATAAACCCATTGCCCGAGTTAAAACGGGGCAAATTATCTCTGAAGTATTTCCCATTGGTAGGGGCACCCGACAGGGCTGCCCGCTCTCTCCCTTTTTATTCCCCATCGCAATGGAACCGCTAGCAATCAAACTCCGAAGTAACGCTCATAATTGGGGCATCCCAGAATTCAACTTATATCACATTGTGTCCTTATATGCTGATGATGCCCTAATATATCTGTGCAAACACTCTACATCTGTTACAGAGATAATGCAAATACTAGACAACTTTGCACTGGCCTCGGGATTACACATAAACTGGTCTAAATCATGTATCTTCCCCCTCACTCCTATATCACCCTGGTCCCTCTTAACCTTTAAATACCTAGGTATACAGGTCTATCACTCAATGACGGACCTAAAAGAGGGTAATCTGGACCAACTGATTAGATCTACCCGCGGCTCGCTGTCATTCTGGAGCTCGCTCCCACTATCCCCTATGGGTAGGACCGCCATAGCTAAAATGTTAATTCTGCTGCGCTTCCTATACTATTTTATCGCCCTCCCGATTTCACTACCATGTTCATTCTTTCACAAACTTCACTCCCTTCTGACTGACCTACTCTGGGGCAGAGACAGACGGAGGGTGGCACTATCTATTACACAACACTCACAAGAGGAGGGCGCTTTAGGCATGCCAAACCTAGAATTATATTATGCAGCGGCACAGTTACAATGGATAGCACTATGGCTTAATAACTCAACCACCCCAGAATACGTAGCGCTGAACACATACACAGCACCACAAACAATCCTAACGACACTATTGACTGGCCCCCCTTGTCCTCCGAATAGATCCCCATTACTAGATGCAGCTAGATTTTGCTGGAAAAGATACATCCAGGGCAAAACCGACTCCCCCCTTATTCTCCTTTGATACCACTATCCCAAATACCGATGGTAGAGGACCTGTCATCCCATCATGATATACGAGTTACTGAAACGTTAAATGTGGGAGACTTATATTCTTACTCCCATATAACCACTTTTGATGAACAGGTGTCTGCCGGGACAATGCAGACTGGAGCTTTCTTAATATATGGAGCCCTCACTAAACTTTTACGTAACTTTTGGGGTAGCAGACACACCGAACCCAATGCATCCCTCTTACTTACAGCCCTTCTAACTATAGGCAATACTAACGGTATTATCACAATACTATACAAAATACTTACAACAGGCGCTCGCACCAATTTATCCCCGGCTAAATCCCGCTGGGATAAAAGCACCAATCCCCCAAAGGACCTGGGAAGCTGCTCTTACCACGATTAAAACGGTGTCACGTAACACCAGACTACGGTACACACAATTGAACTATATCCATCAAGCCTATTCATCTCCAGCCCGTATCAATAGAATTTACTCCAGCGCCAAGTCAGAGTGCCCCAGATGCGCCACACCCTCAGCTCATTTTTATCACATGGTCTGGGAATGCCACACTATAAATGCAAGCTGGCAGCGAATTACGGAAACTACATCAGAAACCGCTGACCAAATGCTCATCCTCTCCCCTGAATCGTGCCTACTGGGAATACGCCGGCGCTCCAAAGGAGATAAGCATCAGCACAGATTCATAGATCTGGCATGTTCTGATATACAAGCGCCTGATCGCTACACACTGGAAGGCCCCCCAGGCCCCTCCTTATTCCGCCTGGCTCCACGACCTACACAATCACACACAAGCAGAAGCCCACACATTAAGACAACTACAACAAAAGGGCCTACTACAGGAAGGAGTCGAAATCTGGGATGGAATTGTGATAAAAATAGAAACTAGAGATGACATGTACCCCCTATGACCCCCTACTCTCCCTCTGGCAAAAGAGGTGTCACTGTCATATTCTATCATTATACAAACTGTGCAAACAATAGCATCACCAACAGTGGGGATACCCGGTCACTGCATCAAATTAGTACATATAAGTTAGAACCACCCAAATCTCATCCCAGCCACTGACACCTAGACCTACACTAAATGCGCATCTTTTGTTCCTTTGCGTTCAAACGCTGCCCTCACTATTTAACAAGCCATTACGTACGCACACACAAACGCTATAATCAGAGTGATTACAGCTATATATTACATAGTTTGTTTCCCTTTCTTTTCGGTTTTCCCTCCCCTTGTTAATGCATATCAGCAAAGTGGTTTTTGTTCACGCAACACCAAGTACATAAAAACTAGAGAATATATATATAAGCGAAGAAACTGCATAATTATTTTCTCTGTAATAAATGAAGTGCATTGTTAGTTTTTTGCAACTTGTTTAATAAACAGATTTAAAAAAAAAAGATTCTGAATCTGTGGAGACTAAGGGACAGGTGTACTAATCATTTAATTGTTTCAGATGCTTCAGTTCAGCATTGGAGACTGTTAGAATTATCTTTCTTATGTACTAATCCCTTTTTTTAAAGTTCAAACAAACTTTCTGACTTCTAAAATTAGATTGCAATTGGATACAGATTCATTATCTGGAATGAGAGAGTTGCAGGCACTCCTTCCAGCTATGTCACTAGTGCAGAATTTGTTTAGGTTGAACAAGAAGTCATAAACATACTGTGCTTGCATTCTTTTGTTTTACAGATATTATTTTTATTTCACCATATCCAAGAAAATTCCGGGAATGATATAAGTGTGAATGAATATGTTTTCTGAAGGTATACAAGACTTTGATAATGCAATTTCAATCTGTTTAAAACAAGCAATTTCAGTGTCATTGCAAGGGGCTGTACAAGCCTTTGGAAAAGGTGTGCAGGAAGTTACAAATACATAAGCCCTTCCAACTGATGACAGCTCTCCACCTGCTTTAAAAACTTCCCTACCAAGAACATATGTCATATGCAAAAGCTATGATTTCTAACTCTGTCAGTGTTAAATCTCTGGGTTCCTTCTGATAGAGCATAAATGTGGTTTGCAACCCTACTGTGAAGAGCTAGATTCTATGGCTCCAAGGGTAACAAAACCTGTATTGTAGATGCATAGACTGATAAGGATTTCACAGTAATTCCCTACACTCCAGAACCCGACTCTGATAATAATCATGATAATAATGGTGATTGCTTATTGTTTGGTCCTAAACCAAAATGACCTAAAGATCATCCAAATGTGTTAATCAGACTACTGAAGTGAATTCACATGCTGGACCCCTGAATTAACCTGTGCAGCCCTTATTTGCTCTAAAAGTGGCTCCATTCTCATTGTTTTCTGAGTTTCTCCAATACCTCATGAGGTGGAATATGGCATAATTAGAACTTGCCCTCCCTCGGACAACCCTATTAGTAATATATTGAAGTCAGAACAGCTTCACAAGTCTATCCCAGATTCTAATATAATCAAGGCTAACATTGACCCTAGACTTGCCATCTTTTTTATGAAATTTAGGGAGAATCATATAAAGCTGGCTGGTCATATTGTTAAATCAAATTTCTGCATTCACTGGGACCCATTACTCTCATTTCTAATATGAATGAACAGAGCCAATTATTACCAACCCTACTGAATTACCTATTTTGACTCAGAAAGTTATTTTTTTCAGTGAAAAATCTAAATCAGCAATAATTCTTGAGAATAAAATTGTATTATCTTACAAAATTGAACCTTACATAACAGATTGTGTGGTGATTCCTTTGTTGAAGGCCATTCCATATGTACACATTCGCCTCTGTAGACAAAGCCAATCTTCCCTTTAAGAATTGTTCTGCAAATGTCTTTTTTCCAGGAACAGTAGAGGCATTGGCCATTATGCTGCACCTGCGCATAACACAAGCATTCAAAAATGTACTGTCAGCAGAGTTTGTCTATAGTTACAACTACTTCAGTCTTACCTTCTTCTCTCGAGGTGATGTGCCTTTGACAGCAACATTAAAGAGGGCAATGTAGATCTGCCTCCAATAACTGTGAGGGATTGAATCACAAAAGTAAACTTACATGTTGTGTAACTTTACAATTGTTTGCTATTTTCATAGGTATTTTGCGAGTAGTATCTTTACAACTGTGGAGTCTCTGCACATGAAAAGATAGAACTGCACTATCTTTTTATGTGCAGAGTCTCCACAGTTGTAAAGATATTACTTGTAAAATACCTTTGGTTATAGCAAACAATTGTAAACTTACACAAAAGTGTAACTTTACCTTTGTGAATCAGGCCCTAAGTCTTTCTCCTATTTATACAGACATTGAAGGCTGAATAGTTCTGTACATCAACGTATGGTGAAAGATAACCTCAGATCTTTGGGTTTCTAAGCATAGACATGGCAATGCATCAAGGGACCAAGTCATAGTTGGTCTTAATCAATCAAGGGATTTCAGATCCATTTTAAAAAGGTACTGTACAAATATCCAGCTTTCATCTGAGAATATTCTTAAGATATGCTTTTCTTATCAAAGAGAATAACAAGAACTTGTGTCCAGTAATCATCATCAGAATGTCCAGTGCATTTGTACTTTGTTACCTTTTCAAGATGGGGACATTTTTATACCTTAAAGATTGTCTTCAACTTTCCGACTAGCTGGTTTATCTGGATTTAAAGTACCTACCAAACAGTTCCCATTTGTCCAGGTCATAAACATTTACTTCAATTTCTATGATAAGGCGTAATTTTCCAGTTGAATTACCTTTGACACCTTGGAGTTTATGAAGCTGTTTGGTGCTGTATAAAGATTTCAGGGAATATTTTCTCCTTTGTTACTTTGAAGATCTGTTGCTTCAGGGTCATCTTTTTCCTTCTTTCTTATCTATTAAAACTATTTCTTCTTCTACAACACCAAGGATTTGTTACCAATTTGTTATCAGTCCAGAGACATCAATTCTAACTTCCTAATCCTTCTTGTCTTATGAATTGTAGAATCTTATTTAGGTTTTTCAACTTTGCAATAAATGGAACTGAAACGAGACTCTCTCTTATCTGTAAAAAATGCCATGCCCTTGTATTTTATGTCTTTCAAATCAGGTTTGGATGTTACAGCCTTGGATGCTTCCTCAAGGCATTTTATTTTTTCTTGAACATATTAAACTCTATGTAGTAAAGTGCTTACATGAATATGAAAAATGCAAAAGCTATCCAAAGGCTATTTACCCAACTCTCAAGATGATTTACATCAGTCATGAATTTCGCTGGAATTGATACTGCTTCCTTTAGGACCCATGCTTCCAGGATTGCTATGGACCCAAAGGCCTTTTTGCTTGCTGTCCTTTTTAGTCAAACTTTCTTTATTGTATTTTCAAAAATCACAACAGCAAATAATACAATTTCTATGCATGACATCTTCAAATAAGTTTCAGGACTTATGGTTCATGCATTTTTCAAACACAGTATATGTCAGCAGTCTAGTGCATAGTACATGCAGAGTTAGAAAGAAGAAACTAGAAAAAGGAAAATCATAATTTCACAACTTTCCCTATGAGTGATTAGCAATCAATAATCATATCTTAGCACACGTAGGAGCTCTTAATTGAATGAAATGCCCTTTTGCCCTCAAGATTAAAACTTCTAGCGTTTGCGAGGAGTCATCTCTGAAAAAGGTGGACTGCTCATGTTTTGGTTGGACAGGCTGTCAGGGGAAGACTCCTAAATAAGAATGACACCAGGGGGCCCCATTTATATTCAAACTTTTGTAAACCATCTATAAAGATATCATCAAGGCATTCCATAATTAGTGCCTGCCACAGTCTAGCATTCCATTGAGTCATTGAGAGTGCTGTTGGTTTCTTCCAAGTGGCTGCGAAGGCCATTTCAGTGGCTCCCAGTCACAACCAAAGAATCACTCTGGCACTCGATGTTTGACATCTGATGGATTTATCTGTTAATCCCAGTAGAGGAAAACCTGGAGAGATCGGTATAGGATATCCCAGTACCTCTTTGATTTGATCTAAAACTTCTGACCAATAAGGATGTATTACCGGACAATCCCACCAGATGTACCAGAAGTCATCCAGTAGTCCTCATCCCCTTGAACAATGTTCAGAGGTGTTAGGAAAGATTTTCTTTAGTTTTGTGGGATATAGGCCCAGTCATATAAGAGTTTACAATTGGCGTCCCTTAAACTCATTGAGTGGTTATGTTGTGGAATGTCCTGCCACAATCGACTCCATTGGTCGTCTGTAATTATCTCCCCCAGTTGGTGGGACCAGAATTCTATATGATGTGGTGGAGTATAAGGGATTGCCTTCAATATAAGTTTGTAAAGTTGGTAAATGGCCCTTTTCGAGTCTGTCTGGTTTCTCACAAACCTTTCAGGGGGGAAAAGATCCTGCGTAGCTGGCTCTCTAATCACGGGTTGGAGAACCCAATGGCATAACTGTGTGTAATGATATCTCTCTGATAGGGGCAGCCCGAAGTCTCCCTCGCAATGTTCAAAAGTAAGCATGTCTCCTCATGATCCTGTTCTCCATCTCTCAAACGGCCTCTGGAAAGCTGCCAGTCGGAAGACTATAAAGTGTATAGGTGTAAAAGGAGACAGGAATTGGGCCCAGGTTCCCAAATTATTGAGACTATCCCATACTGCAAGAGTTATTTTTGTGGGAGTGCTCAAATATACATTAATAGTTCTATCAGTCTTAGGTTTCCAGATCAAATCCCAGATATAGCAGCCTGTAACAGAGCGTTCCATATGAAACCAGTGTTCATCTAATTCACAAAGGGACCATTCCGTAATCACCTGTAATTGTGATGCTTTTTAGTACAGGGAGAAATTAACGAGGGCCAGTACCCACGACGATCTAGGAAGTCTGAGCACCTTGAATGGGAGTCGGGCTCTTCCATTTTGCCAAATAAATTTCATCAGTAGGGTTTTTAGTATGGTGAAGAAACTGCTTTCTCACATGATAGGGAAGCTTTGAAAAAGGTACAAGAGGGGCAGCAAAACCGTCATCTTTATAATGTGGATGTGCCTCAGCCAGGTCAGGTATGGTGGGGCCAATCTCTTGATATCTAACCTAAGTTGTTGGAGCAATGGTGGGTAGTTTGCTTTATATAAGTCTGGAACTTAATAAGATCCTTCTTTGCCCATTGAAATGGAGTGCTGAGTGCAAGATGTTCCATCTCGGAATGGAATAATGTTACATTAAGGATAAAGGACTTGGTCAGATTTACCAGGTAGCCTGCTACTTCCCCAAATCTAGTGAGTTCACGCTGTAAAGCTGCGAGAGAGGTTGCTGGGGATGATAAGGATAACAAAACATAATCTGCAAAGAGAGAGATCTTATGATTCTTGGAGCCAAAGGGTAGACCCAAAATCGTCTCCTCCCCTTGTCACCTGTGCCGCCAGGGGTTCTATACTTAGCAGAAACAGGAGAGGAGAGAGTGGACATCACTGGTGTGTTCCTCTCCTCAAGTTAAAAGACCCAGAGTTTATGCCGTTCATGAGAACCCTAGTAATAGGAACAGTATAATTTGCTTTCACCATGGTGATACATTTTTCGCTAATACCAAAGTGACCAAAGTGACGCATAGTTTGAAATAGAAATGACCAATTCACCAGGTCAAATGCCATTTCGGCGTTAAATGTGACTAGTATCGCCGGGATTCTTTCTTAGTGGCTTTTCAAATTAAATGGATTACCCTCTGTAGGGAAATACCACTGTAAACATGGTTAACCCCTTACTTTTTGCCTAGTGTTGATGCCAGCTTGGATTAGAAGTGTGCTGGGACCCTGCTAACCAGGCCCCAGCACCAGTGTTCTTTCCCAAAACTGTACATTTGTTTACCCAATTGGCACATCCCTGGCCCACAGTTAATTTAAGACCCTGGTACCAAGGGCCCTGTGGCCAGGGAAGGTCCCTAAATGGCTGCAGCATGTATTATACCACCCTAAAGGACCCCTCACTCAGTACATGCGCACTGCCTTGTAGCTTGTATGTGCTAGTGAGGAGAAAAGACAAAGACGACATGGCACTCCCCTCAGAGTGCCATGCCCACAAACCACTGCCTGTGGCATGGGTCAGTCACCCCTCTATCAGGCCTTACAGCTCTAAGGCAGGGTGCACTATACCACAGGTGAGGGCATAGCTGTATGAGCACTATGCCCCTACAGTTTCAATTCCTAGACATTGTAAGTCCAGGGTAGCCATACTGAATATATGGTCTGGGAGTTTGTCATTACGAACACCCCAGCACCATAGTGGCTACACTGAATACTGGGAAGTTTGGTATCCAACTTCTCAGCAAAATAAACTCACAGTGATGCCATTGTGGGATTTATTGGAAAATACACACAGAGGGCATCTTAAAGATGCCCCCTGTATGTCAGCCAGACTTGTAGTGTACGACTGACCAGTCTCTGCCAGCCTGCCACTTCCTGACGTGTTTCTGACCACATGGGATGAGCACCTTTGTGCACTCTGTGGTCAGAAACAAAGCCTGTCCTGTGTGGAGGTGCTTCACATCTCCCCTAGCAGGAACTGTAACACCTGGTGGTGAGCGTCAAAGGCTCAGGCCTTGTGTTACAGTGCCTGAAGCGCCTAAGTGACTCGCGGGTCCGCCTATTGAGTTCCATCGGGAACCCTGCGCCCTTTTTTCACCTTGCACCCGTCTGCCCCAGTTCCACTGAGGGTGGTGGTTGGTGCCTACTTGGGGCCCCTTCAGTGCTTCTCTGAACCCCCCCGGTCCTCCCTCTGACAATGCGGGTACTTACCTGCAAGCAGCCCAGAACCAGAGTACCCCCGTCTCTATAAGGTCCCACGCTATTTTGGCTCCTGTTTGACCTCTACACCTAACCGGCCCTGTCTTGCTGGTGCTCGGTGTTTGTGTTTATCTTGAACCCCCAACAGTGGGCTACCTATGTCCTGGAGACTGAACCCATAAGTTTGTTACTTACCTCAAAAACTGTACTTTACTTACCTCCCCCAGGAACTGTTGAAAATTGCAGTGTCCACTTTTAAATAAATTAAATAGCTTTTTGCCATTTTAAAGAAAACTGTGTACATTGTTGATTCCATTCAAAGTTCTAAGTATTACTATGCAAAGTACATTTCATTTAACATACTTACCTGCTAAATGAATCTTGTGCTTCTAGAAATAAATTAAGAAAGAATATTTGTCTATATAAAAACCTATTGGTCTTGATTTAAGTCATTGAGTGTGTGTTTTCACTTATTGCTTGTGTGTTTACAACAAATGATTAACACTACCCTCTGTTAAGCCTAACTGCTCGACCACACTACCACAAATAGAGCATTAGTATTATCTATTATTGTCTCTGTCAAGCCTCTTGGGGAACCCCTGGACTCTGTGCACATTATATCTAATTTTGATATAATATATGCAGAGCCAGCTTCCTACACCGTCCATAGATTATCATGAGTTTGTCTCCCTTTTATAATTCGAGATTGGTCTGGATTAATTAGGTTCGGTAAGATTTTCTCTAGGTGACTGGCAGTTATTATGGTATATAGTTTACTGCAGAGACTCAATAGCGCTATAGGTCTATAGGAGGAGCGATTTTGCGGGTCTTTCCCTGGTTTGGTGAGGATCGATTAGAGCTTTGCACATAAAGGCCCTCATTCTGACCCTGGCGGTTCTCTACCGCCAGGGCCAACGGGGGCGGGAGCACCGCCGACAGGCCGGCGGTGCTCCCTTGGTCATTCTGACCGCGGCGCTTTGGCCGCGGTCAGAACGGGAAAACCGGCGGTCTCCCGCCGGTTTTCCACTGACCTTAGAATCCTCCAAGGCGGCGCAGCTCGCTGCGCCGCCGAGGGGATTCTGACCCCCCCTACCGCCATCCTGTTCATGGCGGGAAAGCCGCCATGAACAGGATAGCGGTAGGGGGGGTCGCTGGGCCCCTGGGGGCCCCTGCCGTGCCCATGCCAATGGCATGGGCACGGCAGGGGCCCCCGTAAGAGGGCCCCGCAAAGTATTTCAGTGTCTGCCTTGCAGACATTGAAATACGCGACGGGTTCCACTGCACCCGTCGCACCTTCCCACTCCGCCGGCTCGATTACGAGCCGGCATCCTCGTGGGAAGGGAGTTTTTCCCTGGGCTGGCGGGCGGTCTTTTGGAGACTGCCCGCCAGCCCAGGGAAAAACTCATAATACCCTCCGCGGTCTTCTGACCGCAGAGCGGTATAATGGAGGGCGGGATCCTGGCGGGCGGCCTCCGCCGCCCGCCAGGGTCATAATGAGGCCCAAATTGTGTTACTCCTGGTTGTGTAGCTTTGTGGTTAAACAGCCTAGTTAAGTGTGGTATGAGTTCTGAGCTGAAAGTTGTATAGAACTGGGCTATTAGGTCGTCTGGCCAAGGTGATGTATGGAGTTTGAGGGAGGTTATTGCCCCCCGCACTTCATCCTTTTCAATGGGGTAATTTAAAGCCTCATTTTGTTCTTAGGTCACCTGTGGAAGGGAAATCCCTTCTAGATACTGTAATTGACCGGCCTCCCTCAATCTATCTGGTATGTACAGATCTTTATAAAAATCTCAAAAGGCACTTCATCTTTCTTGTTCAGTCTGTGCTATCACTCCATTCCCTAAATAAATGTGTCAGATATAGGGCCTGATTCTAACTTTGGAGGACGGTGTTAAACCGTCCCAAAAGTGGCGGATATACCACCTACCGTATTACGAGTCCATTATATCCTATGGAACTCGTAATACGGTAGGTGGTATATCCGCCACTTTTGGGACGGTTTAACACCGTCCTCCAAAGTTAGAATCAGGCCCATAGTCTTTTTCTTGTTTCACTCAAAATTGTCTTGCCAGCTGGGTTCCTCCTTTATTAACCTGCATGTATACCTCATGTTTGTGACGGAGCATAGTAAATTGTACTCTATCGTTATAGATCGCATGCAATTTCCCTCCAATAGCTGTGACTTTCCTTGGGGTTTGTAGAGAGGGGGATTCCTTGTTTGTCCAATCTGACAGTTTTAAATCATTCTCCAGAGTTAAGCGTGCTCGGGTTTTCTGTACAGTCAGGGTGGATATGGGAGATATACAATTCCCCCTAATAACTGCCTTAAATGTGTCCCATTGGATTAATCAGTATATCAGGGGTCATACAAGGCAAAATATTCCCTGATGCCTTTACTTAATTCATCTCGGAACAACCTATCTTGTGTGAGGGTGGCTGGGAAAAACCATCTTCGATTTTTAGGGGAACCCAGATTCCAATCTGACTTGAGCACGACTGGGGCATGATCAGAGATGATTATGGGGTGACTGTCCATTGACAATAGAATAGGAGTAAGGGATTGACTTATGAATATGTGGTCTAGGCAAGAGTAGGTACAGTGAGAGTGAGAGAAAAGGTGTAGTCCCTGGCCTCTGGATGCAAGTGTCTCCAAACTTCAATTAACACGGTTTCCCGAAATAACGTTTCCAAAGGTTTTGTAAAACTCGCATTGAGTGTACATGTGGGGTTGGATCTATTGATAGTTGGGTCCCAATTAAGGTTGAAATCATTCAAGGGAATAATCTCTCATTCTGCAAATTACCCCAACTGCTGGAGGCATTAATTTACAAAGGCGCTTGAGCTGTGTTAAGAGCATATGTTGTGGCAATCATGCACGGGCGTCCTGCTATTGTTACTTTACCAATAGTAATCTACCTTCCTTGTCGGATTTGAAAGCTGAGGGTTGAAAGGCCAGGGAAGAGAGAAAAAGTAAAGCCATCCCATTTTGCAATATGGGAAGACGAAGACCTATATATCATGGGGTAGCGTTTGTGCCAGAGCCTATGATCTTCACTACATGTAAGATGAGTTTCCTGCAAAGCCATTACATCATTATTCACATCCAAGAAGTATTTCCATATTTTCCATCTCTTGGCTAAGGAATTCAGGCCCCTCACATTCCATGTCAATGTGACTAATACCATTTCGAGTCTGTACGGTTAGTTTTACCTCGTAGTCTTCCCCTCTCATCCTAAACTTCCCCTACCCCCTCTTCTCCCACACAGGATATCTGTAATGACTCCTGTGGCTGGTTTCTAATAGTCCTCAAAGGGGTCACTCATGGTAACTAATAAAAAATTACAAATTAGATCATTCAAAAACTGGAATTCTGTAGGTAGTCTATCTGTTACATAACAGTATAAAATGATAGGTCTGGTCAGTATCCGCCTTCGCTTTCTTAACGGATGTTAATACATGTAGGGTGTAGATGTGGCAGTAGAGTGAGTAGGTGCAGTGAGGTTGCATTCTTCTCCAGGAGCTCTTAGATCTCCCATGGGTTGCAAACCTTGCTGTCTCCCCGTTGTCCAGTGAAGTCTCCCCTCCATGTCCCTGCTCCCATGGTGCAGTAAATCAAGGCCTGAAATTAAGACCAAGAGAAGGGGGATACCTTCCTGAATCTCCACTGATTTAGTTGCTTTTAGATTCTACAGAGCAGTCTGATGCTTCTTGGTTTCCTCTCTTTCCCTGTTTTGTATTACGTCGTGGGGAGTATTATGCATTGCTGTCTCCAATGATGGCAGAATTTGTAAGATTTGCTCCATTCATTGCCCCTCGATGGGTATTGTCAGCTATCAAGATGCCCAAAAGATTTGCTGCCTCATCTATTTCAGTAGAAAGATGCAATTTGTTTAGGTACGAGAAAGCCAGGCCAAACGGAAATGTCCAGTGATATTTCACTTTAATCTTGTGGAGTTTGTCTGTGACCGATCTAAATTGGATTCTTCTTGCCTATGTGGTGGTGCTTGGTCCTGCTACAACAAGCATGTCCCCCCTTGAAAGGAGATTCTTTCTGTTTTCCATGCTGCTTGGAGTATTGCTTCTTTCAGTTTGAATGAGTGTAGTTTCACCAGGACATCTCGTGGCCGCCACCCTTCCACCAGTGTTGGAGCTCCCACCAAGTGGGCCCTTTCCACTTTAATCTTTGCTTGATGGTCTCCTAAACGTTCTGCCAGAAGACCCAGGGCGAAAGCCTCCAGATCTGGCCTCTCTCTGCTCCCTTCTCCAGATTCCATAGGTGAATGTTGTCCCTCCTGTATCGGTTTTCAAAACTTTCACATTTCAAGAGTGTAGCTTGTAGGTGGTCTCAGATCTAGAGGAGGACTTCTCCAATTTCTCCATGCATTGCTCCAGTACTTGGCACTTTGTTTCCAAGTCCATTGTGTGTTCCCCCAACTGAGCCTACGCCTTGCCTCAACGTTGTGAGTCTTGTGGTAATGTCAGAACGAAGAGTCTCCAGAGAGCTAGCCAGATCTGCTTTCAATTCTTTACATAATTCCTTTCTGAACTTCGGCAGTGAGGCCAAGAGGTCTTCTTTCATCAGTGTCATGGTGTCTCGTTCGGGTTGAGAGTGACATGGGTCCCTGGCCTCTACTGTTTGAAAGTAGCTGGATACTCTATTGTGTTAGTGTTTTTTGGGTGGCATATAGAAAAATGTTTGATTCCTGCATATGGTCGGGTAAGTAGGTCGAGGCCTGTGTGAGTGTTACTTCTGTCCTGTCAGGCCATTGCAGAGATTGCCCCTCTAGGTGCTGTCCCCAAGAGTATGCAACCTTGTCCCCTGAGCCACCTGCCACAGTGGCTATTGTAATATGGAATAGATTATCCTTGAGTTTGCTAGCTCTTCATCTCTTGGGCTTTTAGGGTCATCATCTCATGAAGAGCCTATTAGGCAGTGCAGGCCATGTTAGTCAAGATTCCCATTCTTCCGTGATGTGAGGGGATTACCCCTTTTACCGACCAAATGCCATTGAGGAAATGTGCTTTCCTTAGGTGTTTTGCCTCTGCCAGTCAAGGAGGTGTGAGGATACCTTAACAGCTGTTGATGAGGTCCCCTGGTCCCTTTCGCACACCGGTGTGCCCCATACATGGATAATCCTTGTAGTCTTGTCTCAAGTGTCCCGGTAGTTGCCATTTTAGGGTCAGGCACTGCCACTCTGGTGTCCCTTTGCCCCCAGACTGGGTACTCTTCCATTGAGTCTATTTTCCTTGCATACATGTGAGATTCTCTGCTGGTAGCCACAGAGGGGGGGGGGGGTGCTCAGTTCCAGTCATACCACCATGCATTCACTCACTTCTCCACCTTGTGAGTGTAGAAAATGGTGGTTGTTGCCTTCCTCAGTGATGGCTCTCTCCCGGTCTCACACTCTGCGCTGGTGCACAGAGCTTGCAAACTCCAACTTTCAGGATCCCTGAGCAGCTCCAGATATTCCAACACCTGTTTTCATCAATTTCGGCATGTGTAAGCCCCTACAGTCCCAATTTCCTAAGGAAAAGCGGCAGAGCTTAGGTGGAGTAGGTCCACACCATCACAATGGCTGGCTACTCCTCCTTGCTGTTCTTTTACAGGACATTCTGGTAGCTGTAGATTACTCCAATGACAGTGTCATTCATTTGTTAATGAGTTCCCCAGATTTCACTATTGGTGGGTAATATGCTTTGAAGAAGCATAACAGGAGCATCCAGTCTTGACATAAACTGTGAATTTTCTCTGCAGAACTGAAAGAAAGTATTCATTTTATTAAAAACAAGAGGGCAAATATTTTTTCACCACTGTCATGAATATTGTGAACGTTTTCGTAACTGTTTTCATAATTGTCATACGAGATGGAGATTTATTGTTTAGCATTAAATTATGAGATACTTTATTATTTCTCAACATATCTTTTAGTGCCAATATTAACTCTCAATGTTCTTCATTTTGATATGCTTATTTTTAATTCATGTGTGCTCTCATTCTTGTTATTTTACTTTGATTACTACACCTGCATTCACTCACAGCCCTAAGGTTCCTGGGTTTGTAGATTGTTTTACATATGTTAGTTCAATGTATTGTTTTGTTTTTAAGAAGTACTGACTGCAGATCAGAGTACATAGCAACAAATTAAAGCATAATATTTGCCCAAGTGTCTTTAGGTAAATTAGGGCTTTGCTTAAAATCCTCTAGGAAAAATTGTATCATAAAGCACCTTGCAGAAAAAGTATAATCACAAGACCAGTTTTAAGGCAGACTTAACACTAAAGAGGAATCATCCTTTGTCAGAACATAAATGCACTTCTTTTGGCGTTGGGGGATTGCATGTCTCTGCAGTCTTTGCATCTGGAGGTTTCGCCAACCTTGCGGCACCTGGGATGGGAGGAGCTTTGCCCCCTAGCAGTTGTAGCGCAATCATTAGTCCTGCTACTTGGGTTGAGCACTGGCGAGGCCAAAGGTGGGACTGTCCCCACCTGTCAAAGCCTGGCGGAGATTGGGCTGGGCCATCTTTCTTTGGTTTTCACTTGAAGGTACCCTCTTCTTTTACATTGACCTTGAACATCTCTATAGCAGAGGTGGGTATAGGCATTCAGTGAACATTTGTTGCCTGTGAAAAGATCATAAGGGATTTCAACATGTGTTTTCATCAGTCCCATACATTTGAGACCTTGGTGTGGCTGGGTTGCTTTTTGAAATACGTTTAAAGCAGGAATTGTTTGTACATATTGCTACTGACTATTGTGTTTTAAAACAAAAAAATGGATCACCTCAATCCTGGGCACCTATAGCTTTGAATATTGAGAAGTTTGTCTCTATTCTGTGGTTCTTGTAGTTTGGCACAATGTGGAAGAGAAAAAGGGGAGGTGTCATTTGTGGCAATCAAATGACACAGCATGAGTGAAACAATTTTGCCCTTTCTAAACAACGTAGTGAGTGCACTCACCAAAGGGTTCTCCAGCATAGAAGAGCCACTTACATAGAAAAGTTATAAGACTGTTATACTGTCAGTAGCTGTGTACAACACTCCAAATGGCCTCATAACCACTTTGCATGGTATGTAACAGGAGCCTTTACATATTCAGTGTCATTCAGAACCACAGAATGTGCAGCTCATAATATTCCATTCATATTCTAAATGGTTGGGCTCAACTACAAATCACGTTAGAGGTGGAGAAGTGGCCAGACCCAACATTAAAAAAGGGGTCTTCACCTTATAATTTGCATTCTGGCAACAAAATCACTAGAGGCTCTAAAAGGGGACAACTGACAGTCACATCAGAGAGTGGTAGAGGGTAGGTCTCTAGAAGATACTTATGGCCCAAATCAAGAAGATGTACAAAAGAGAGACTGTCAAGTTCCATCCAAGCCTCACTTCGACTTCACCCCTTGTGACATTACTTTTCTAATTCTCCAGGCATGTACCCTGTACATTTTGGTTCTGACTGATGTTTCACCCCTAAAAACACTCTGAGCCCGGAATTTACCAGCAACTCAAAAATAGGGTGGTTCATTGGTGGATGGGGAGAGCTAACGAGTCCCTCTATGATAATTTATTACACATTAGGACTTGTTTTAGGCCAATGAATCTTTTGACCCAGTTGAGAGACACCTTAGGACGAGATAGCTAATCAATATATTAATCAATGCATCAATAACTTCATCAACATTTATCACAACAATGCATTTCACTTTAGTCAAAGGCATTAATCAACTCAAAATGCTACCATGACCTGGCAGTCATGAATAACCATACCAGTTTAGTAGAACTTTATGAAGTTTATTCCCTATTGATTACAATTCTAAAAGCATGTGTGTTAATCTCAAAACCAATACACTCAATAACATCGTCATAATTTGGCAACTCGAATAAGACTTCATCAAAGCAAGGAACGCAATTATCCCTGTCCTAACCACTGATTAGCATTAGCATGTTGGGCTTCATGCAAAACAATTTAGAACACCAATTTGGAAAACGTATAGCTTTGGTCTCTGTCAAAAGCAAGCAGTTGGTACCTAGAAAGGAAAAGCAAACAGACAAATCACAATTTCATTGTCATAGTTACCATCCAAGGTTTAAGTCAGCACTCAGGTTCAGTCTCCGTCTTCAGGACATCCGTTGATTCGCCATTAGTCAAAAACTCAACTCTCAAGGAAAAGGGGCACTTCCCTCATAAGGAGGTAAAGTGAAAAATTGGGCAATCTAAGGAAGAGGATGGTTTAAATAAAATCAGCAAAGTCACTAGGCAAAGTGTCAAAGTCAAAGTCTCTGGATCAAATCAACAGCATTTCCCTAACCAATCTCCTGGTCTCCTGCTCCCTAATTCTCTAATTCACTTCCTGGTGACAGGGCTTTTTATCCCTTTTCGTTGTATATTCCCCTAAAATGTTATTGGTCCAATGTTATACCCCACTATCTTTAACCAATTAGAAAATAGGTTATGTCATTATTCTTTCACCCCACATTAGTTCACAGATATTTTATTGGTCCATATTATTGACGTCTTTCGGAGGTAGCACGTCCGGTATGATTTCATCCTTCTGTAATTCTTTGCACATCTTTTGGTCAGTAGCTCCATTGTCTTCCCCGGTTTGAACGACCTTGTACATTATATTAATCTACACTGTTGCATTTTAGCTAACACTTTCCTACAAGCAATATGAATTTCATGAGAACGGATCTACTATGGTTACATTAAGCTTCTAGTTTGAAGAAAACAAAAGGTCATGTCCTTTTGCGAGTCAGCACACTGCAAGTTAGGAAAAAAATACATTTAATATGAGAACCAGGCAGGTAAGCTTCGGCTCATGCTAACTTAAGGCCTACAAAGTTTATTAGCACAATTTCAAAAACGTAATCATTAATAATTAGTATTCAATTTACAATAATTCATAAACATTAGTCATTGTATCAGTCCACGTATACATTGACGGCCACTCCCCGTGGTCACATTTCAGATGCACATTTAAGCAAAACCTAGTAATACAGTTTCTATGCAGCATTATTGCACACTATTTCATAAACATCTCATGTTAATGTGGATTATATAAGCTACGCTCTCTCAGTCCCTCCTCTGATGACGATCGTTATCACACAAACCTTTCCCTTTCAGCCTTTCACTTTTAATTTTTCACCTTGCGCATAATGCGCATTTCAACGTCTTGACCTTTGTGTGAACGCTCCCAAATTTCATTAAACATTTTCTCCCTTTCACTTTCTTCATTTCTTCTGTTTCTCTTTGTCCAATTTCTTTTAATTTTGTCATTAATTTTGCATGCTCCCCTTAGGCCTAATGAACAGACCAGGACAATTAATAGACCCCCTTTTGCAAGAACCCCGTTCCAAATATTACCAAGTCAGCTCCCTACTCTGGCAATTCCTTTTTTGACTTTTTCCCAAACTCCCGGTTCCTTCAGTTCCTTCAAATCTGCACTATCTCTAGTTAGGTTAGTAAGCATACCTCTAATCTTTTTGCTATTATCTGGAATAAATGAGCAACAACGGCGCTCGTTAAGCATCTTACAGACTCCGACGCTCGTGCTAAAAAAATATCTAAAGCAAGCCGATTTTGAAGAGTCATAGCTCTTTCCGCAGCAAGTTCAGTATCCATCAGGAGAATAGCCCCTGTGAAGTTTGTCAGCATGTAATCCACAATAGTAGACAACTTTCAAATCTTTATGGAGTTTAAAATAAACCCCTACCGAAGGAATTATGGCTCCAACTATGCCACCAACGTCAGCAGCCGCTGTCTCTCTCTTTTGTCTTGCATGTTGTAATGCAGACATTTTAGGTATTTGCTTTAAGTCATCAATCTGGTAAATCTTTGGGAAAACTATTCCCAAATAACATGTCCCATACTATCCCTTAGGAAGACGGTAATGAGCATTAAGTCCACAGATATAATAGATCCCAGGGATCGTTGGATCCTGTCCATTTAACATGAATGTCCATTTACTCTGAAACAAAAACACATGCCTGCATTCACTAGTTCCCACAAATAAAGTGTCATGATCAGATTTTGGCCAATATATACAAAGCCTTCCTACATGTAATGCATCTATAGCTAGTTTGCCTTGCGTCTTTATTGCAGTGTAAGCATAATCATTTGCATATGTGTGTTTTTCGAACCCCTTTTCTAGTCTCTCTTTCAATGCTTTGCGTCTATCATCAGTGTGAGCTAAAAAGCTTTTCTCCACAGGTGTTAGTAGACAGGTCAAATTGTTGCGGTGTGCATAAGCTGTCCCAAATGTCAGTGTTGGTTCAAAGAAACCTCTAACTAATTTTATACTATGCTCTTTAGCTAACTTGTTCAGAAACTCAATCACAGGCACAAAAGAAAACACTACATCTAGATTTGAATAAAAATATTGCACATGTTCCTGGTCATAGAACCTTGTTTGTAGCAAACTACAGCTTATCCCATATGTTAACGGCAAGCTATGATAGGTGACTCCTTCTTGTACTGATGAAGGAATCTTCGTGCACACAAAACAATTTCTCGCATCCATTGCATCAACATATTCATTCAACAAGTGATAGAAGACATTAGTGGAAAGTTCCCCCTTTGAATTAGTTCCCTCATGCAAGTGCTGTGTATCTTAATCATACTTCCCCCATGGTGTTAGCGTTGCAGTCTCAGGTTTTGAAGCATTGTTAGTCGCTTTCTTATCCAACCACGGCATTCCCACAATCAAACCCACAACTATTATTGCACACACAATACCTAAGATAACTCTTAACAACCACACACTTTACCCTTCTTACTACTACCTCTATTGTAAGCCACGGTCTGTAAAGAATCAGATAGCAGAATAACTCAAAACAAACAATCAACTTGAGGACGATTTAAAAGCTCTTTTTTTTTTTTCTTGATGCAAAGTCTCTCTTTCTCTCTGCGTGTATTTACAGCGTTTCACTCATCCCAGGACCCTTTTGTCAAATCAGGTTAGCAGCTTGTCATAATTGGTTTCAAAGTCAATTCAGGTCAGTGTCACATCCGGTAATTTTCAAGTCTCCTTTCTCAGCTTTCAGCTTTCTATTTTCAATTCAAATTATTAACACAGTCTCTTTCTCTGTTTGATTTCAGGTACCGTAGTATTGGCCTGGTACTTCTCGATCAAAACAGAACGCTAAGAATTCTTGTTGCCGTTCAGATGTTGTTGCATATGCCCATTCAGGACCCACGTATCTTCTATTTGCGACTCTTTTTCTTTTCAGCCTGTGTTCACTTTGCAATTCCCCTTCACTTAGATCCTCTTTTCTGGTTGTATCGTTTTCTTCTGTTATTGTTTCATCTGGTACGAACTTTTCTCTTGCAGATTGTGTCTTTGGCCAGTTATCACCTTTGTGCGTTTTCTTCCTGCTCGGCCTTTCAGGACGCTGAACAGCACCCTCCTCTTGTGCTATGGTGTTTTCTCTTGACGGACCTGCAACTGGCTCGGGAGATGCCCTCTACTATTTCCCCTTCTTCTTCTGGATCTGTAACGTGTTCACGCTCTAACCCGTATCTGTCTACTTCTGGGAGAACCTCTCCTTGGCTTCGTTCTCCTGCTGCCTCTACTGAGATAGGCTCACTGTCACCTCTCTCGAACTCGTTTACTGTTTGAGGGACTGGGCCATCCTCAGTGGGCTCTCCTGCAGTCTCAGTTCCCCTTTGACTGTTACCTGGCCCTGAGACCTCCTTCTCTGGCATTGCTGAGTCGGAAACTTCAAGTTCCTCATCAGTCGGACATGTCACTTTCTTTGTGTGACTGGCAGGGATCCAGTTTGGAACGCCTGCACATTTCACAGCAGTGGTTGTTATCAGTATTACTTGATGTGGCCCCTTCCAGCGCGGCTCCAAACATGACTTCCTCATGTGCTTCTTGACAACCACCCAATCACCGGTTTGCAGGGTATGACCTGGATCACTGATCGGTGGCAATGTGTTGGCCTCCACCTGGTGGGAAAAAGAGCGGACCACATCAGCAAAACCTTTGTAGTAGTCCAACACCATATCATCCGTGATATTCACAAGAGCATTTGCAGGTACTGCGGGTAGCCTCATAGCTCTGCCCATCAATATTTCGTGGGGTGATAGTCCTGTCTTCTTATCAGGGGTGTTTCTCATCGACAACAGCACTAAGGGCAATGCATCTGGCCATTTCATATTGGGAGCTGCACACATTTTTGCCATTCTCGACTTCAAGTTACCATTCATTTGTTCTACTAGCCCAGATGCTTCGGGCGGTAGCTACAATACAGCTTCTGTTCAATATCTAGCGCAGCACACAAGAGCTTAATCACCTCATTGTCGAAGTGTCTGCCTCTATCTGATTCTAAAGAGACTGGAAATCCGAACCTTGGTATTAACTCTCTAAGCAACAGCTTTGCTACTGTGAGACTGTCATTCCTACTTGTAGGGTAAGCTTCAATCCAGTGGCTGAAAACACACACAATCACCAACACGTACTTCAAGCCTCCACACATTGGCATTTCAATGAAATCCATTTGCATCTTGCTAAACGGACCTCCAGCTCCCTATGTGGCTCAAAGTTACCACAGTCCCTTTTCCTGCATTCATCTGTTGACAGATGATGCACCTGTGACACGTAACCTCTGCGGCTTGTCTGAATTTCAGGTTAAACCAGTCAATTTTGAACAATCTGATCATTGCATCTCTCCCAAGATGTGCCTGCCCATGATAAACCCTGGCAAACTGTGACAAAAGGCTATTTTGCAAAACCAACTTCCCCTCCTCTGAGACCCACAAGTCGTCGGCTCTTTGTACACATTGCATTCTCTGCCAGGAGCGTTTTAGCTACCTGCTTGCACGACCCTGCAGTGATTTTAGCTCATCTAAAGTGTCAACCACCCTTAATGCAAAGTTTAAGCATGTTTCATTTTCAGTTTGTGGTAACAATTCCCACTGTTCCTTGAACGATATACAGTTCAATGCGCAAAACCTTGCGACTTGATCTGCATAACCATTTCCCATTGACACAAAGGGGGTCATTCTGACCCCGGCGGTCTAAGACCGCCGGGGCCAGGGTCGGCGGGAGCACCGCCGACAGGCCGGCGGTGCCCCGCAGGGCATTCTGACCGCGGCGGTAAAGCCGCGGTCAGACCGGCAACACTGGCGGTCTCCCGCCAGTGTACCGCCGCCCTTTTGAATCCTCCAAGGGGCCGAGGGGATTCCGACCCCCCCTACCGCCATCCAGTTCCCGGCGGTCCGCCCGCCGGGAACCGGATGGCGGTAGGGGGGTCGCGGGGCCCCTGGGGGCCCCTGCAGTGCCCATGCCACTGGCATGGGCACTGCAGGGGCCCCCGTAAGAGGGCCCCTACGAGTATTTCACTGTCTGCTTGGCAGACAGTGAAATACGCGACGGGTGCAACAGCACCCGTCGCACCTTCCCACTCTGCCGGCTCGATTACGAGCCGGCATCCTCGTGGGAAGGGAGTTTTTCCCTGGGCTGGCGGGCGGTCTTTTGGCGACCGCCCGCCAGCCCAGGGAAAAACTTAGAATACCCTCCGCGGTCTTTCGACCGCAGAGCGGTATTTCGGAGGGGGGAACTCTGGCGGGCGGCCTCCGCCGCCCGTCAGGGTCAGAATGACCCCCAAAGTCTTGTGACTTAACATGAGCATTGCATTTCACCACGGCAATTTCAAGAGGTAACTGAATCGCATGCAACAAATCCTTAATCTGTTCGCCATTTTTCACTGGTGAACCAGAAGAGGTCATGAAACCCCTCTATGACCACAATTGCCCAAAATCATGTACAATGCCAAATCCGTATATGCTGTCAGTATAGATAGTGACTTTCAGATTTTCAGCTGCGTGCATGCCTTAGTAAGGGCACTTCATTCTGCCACCTGTGCGGAATACACTCTTTCGAGCCAGGAAGCCTCTATAATACCAGTGATTGTACACACAGCATAACCGGCTCTCAGTATTTTCACCTGAGTCTCTCAAACAGGATCCATCAAAAAACATAATGCAGTCATTTTCTTTTAACTGCCTATCTTTAATGTCAGGTCTGGGTTTGGTGCATAGTTCTGTTACCTCAAGACAATCATGCTCCACTTCCTCTGTATTGTTAATCTTAGGGCCTTATTTATACTTTTTGGTGCAAAACTGCACTAAGGCAGTTTTGCCCCAAAAAGTTTTGCACCGGCTTGCACCATTTTTTAGCACCAGCTGGGCACCATATTTATGGAATGGTGCAAGCCGGTGCAAAGGGTAGGCTAGCTTAAAAAAAAATGACGTTAGGCAGTTTTGAGTCAAAATAAATGATTCTGACCAGATTAGCATCATTTTTTGACGGTAAGGGGCATATTTATACTCTGTTTGCACTGAATTAGCGTCATTTTTTTAAAACTCTAATTCAGTGCAAAACTAACTCCATATTTATACTTTGGTGCTAGACCCGTCTAGCACCAAATTTATGGAGTTAAAGTCATTTTTTGGAAGTGGAAACCTACCTTGCCTTAATGAGACGCAAGGCAGGCGTTCCCTTGCAAAAAAATGACTCTATGGCCTTAACACAATATTTATACTCCCATGTAAAAATGGTGCAAGGGAGGGAGGAGGGGTCAAAAAATGGGGCAAAGCTTGCTTTGCCCCATTTTTTAAGACCTGGGTCAGGGCAGGCGTTAGGGGACCTGTGGCCCTATTTCCATGGTGGAACACCATGGAATAAGCCCAGAGGTGCCCTCCCTAGGCCCTAGGGGCACCCCCACCCACACTAGAGGGACTTCGAGGATGGGGGACCCCATCCCAGGTAAGTACAGGTAAGTGCATTTTATTTTTGAAAGTGCCATAGGGGGCCCTGAAATGGGCCCCCATACATGGCACAGGGTGCAATGGCCATGCCCAGGGGACCCCTGTCCTCTGTGCTGGCCACTGGGGTGGTGGGCATGACTCCTGCCTTTTCTAAGGCAGGAGTCATGTGGCATGGTAGGTTTAGCACCATAAAATGACGCTAATCTGGTTAGAGTCATTTTTTTTACTCTAACCTGCCGAAAGCCATTTTTTGGTGCTAAACCCTCTTCTTCTATACTGCCAGCTCCACCCAACTAAAGTAATTTTTTTAAACTCTAGCCTACCCTTTGCACCGGCTTGCACCATTCCATAAATATGGTGCCCGGCTGGTGCACAGAAATGGTGCAAGCCGGTGCTAAACTTTTTGGTGCAAAACTGAGTTAATGCAGTTTTGCAGCAAAAAGTATAAATAAGGGCCAATATTTTGTAAGTTTGCACCAGTTTTGTGTCATAAAATGACGTTAATGCAGTGCAAAAAAAGTTTAAATCAGGGCCTTGGTGCTAGATGGGTCTAGCACCAAAGTATAAATATGGAGTTAGTTTTGCACCGAATTAGAGTAAACAAAATGACACTAATTCGGTGCAAACAGAGTATAAATATGCCGCAGAGTATAAATATGCCCCTAAATATGGCGTTAAGGCCATAGAGTCATTTTTTGCACGGGAACGCCTACCTTACATCTCATTAAGGCAAAGTAGGTCTCCACTTTGAAAAATGACTTTAACTCCATAAATCTGGTGCTAGAGGGGTCTAGCACCAAAGTATAAATATGGAGTTAGTTTTGCAGCGAATTAGAGTAAAAAAAAATGACACTAATTCGGTGCAAACACAGTATAAATACGCCCCTAAGTGTTTTCAACAGGAAGTAGAGTTGCCGGGCTCAACACAGTACATCTCTTTAAGGAGACATTAGGTGATCCCAGAATGATTGTCTCATATCGGGTAAGTCGGGCATTTGTCATGTGCTGAGTTTTAGTTCGAGTCAACAGAATTTCAACTGAATGTGGAACCATTACTGTTAAGGGATGTCCCATCACTATGCCTTCACACTGCGTGAGGCTCTGACCAACTGCTGCAACTGCGTGCAAACAACTCGGTAAGGCTGCTGCAACTGGGTCCAAGGTAGCTGAAAAATATGCTACAGGGAGGTTTGCATCTCCATGGACCTGTGTTAAAACAGACAAAGAACAAGCATCACGTTCAAGGCAGAACAGTAGAAAAGGCTTTGTGTAATCAGGCATACCTAAGGCTGGTGCCCTGCACATGCACTCTCTCAATTCCATGAATGACTCAAGCTCTTCTTCGGACAGAGTTATTGTATACCGGTCATCCTTAGTTTCTTTGCCTGTCAGCTTTATCAATGGCTTGGAGATAATCGAAAAGTTGGGAATCCACTGACGACAGTAGCCCACCATTCTCAAAAACATCCTGACATCTCTCTTTGTTGCCGGGGGGTTCATCTGCAGTATGGCTGTTACCCTTACTTTTGATATTCTCCTGGACCCTCTCTCAATCAAGTGCCCTAAGTATTTTACCTCTTTCTGACAGTACTGCAGCTTCTTTGGGGACACTTTATGTCCGTTCTTTCCCAAATGATTCAATAAGGCAAATGTGTCATACCTGCAGTTGTCTTTTGTCCTGGATGCAATCAGCAAGTCGTCAATGTACTGCACAAGAGTCAAACTGAAAGGCAGTTCTAATGACTCCAAGTCCTTTTTCAATATCTGATTGAAGATGGAAGGTGACTCAGAAAACCCTTGCGGAATTCTGCACCAACTGTACACCTTGTCCAAGAATTTGAAACTGAAGAGAAATTGGCTGTCCTCATGAAGAGGCACCGAAAAGAATGCTTGTGACAGGTCCACAATTGTGAACCACTCTGCATCACACGGAACTTGAAACATGATTACTGCTGGGTTCGGTACTATTCGGCAACACTTTACCACAATCTTGTTTATTTTTCTCAAATCCTGCACAATTCGAACCTTCCCACAAGGCTTTTTCAGACCCATTATTGGTGAATTACATGGGCTGCTCAATACTTCCTTCAGAACTCCTTGCTTTACAAAGTCTGCAATTATCTGTGATACCTGGATGAGAACATCTTGTGCCATGCGGCACCTGTGGAAACACTGCATTCGGCTTAACTTGTACTTTAACCAGTTCAACTCCTTTTATCAGTCCCACTTCCTTTCCTGTTAAGTCCCACACTTTCTCTGTCACTGTTACCCGTAACTCAGCTGGTAAGCCAGTCACTGCAAGCATCGGGAATAAGGTTATCAAAGGATAGTCTTCATTTGTACTTTCCGACTCTAGATCTGTAAATTGCCCTTCGTCCCCTTCATCATCACTGTTTGTCTGCACCTCAATCCCTCCATTAGAACAGGTAATCGAACATTTAGTCTTACACAGTAAGTCTCTTCCTAATTGGGACACAGGACTCGAATCACAGACTACAAATCTATGCAGCCCCTGGAAGTTTCCAATCTCAACTTGCACTGGGTCGGTAATCGGATTTTTCAGGTACTGGTTTGCTACCCCTACCACTCTTATGGTACGCCCTGAAAGTGGCAATTTCGGAACCTCTGCACTTCTGACTGTAGAGCGTGTAGCTCCCGTATCCACCAAGAATGAAACTTTGTGACCCATCACCTTTCCCCTACATAGGGTCCCCTTTGATCTACTTTTAGGGACGCTGTGAGCCTGCACCCCTCACTGTCTGAACTGTCATCCGACCATTCATCATTCATTCCATCTTCACCACGCAATGGGAATTGCTGCACTGTGTTATTTTGACTCATCACTTGACCTGTGACCTGCTGAGGAAGCATCACCTGTTGCTGCCCCATTGGAGCTAATGGTAATTGCATTTGCTGTCTAGGTAGCATGGGAACCTGTTGTTGTACCTGCTGCATTTGTGCTGGTTGAACACAAGGCATTTGTATTTGCTGCATGGGCTGTAACCCCTGCATCTGAACCATGTTATTTTGGAAGTTCTGGTTTTGACCTCTCATTTTAGGACCTCTCACATTTTGAAATGTACCGACATCAGTGTTTTGTTGAACGACACCATCCTGCACCATATTTGGGCATTCCCACTTCCAATGCCCCACGCCCCGCATGCGTAACATGGTGACATCTTTTTCATCCCTTGCACATCATTTTGAACCACAACATTATTCAAGTCTGGACCGCGATTCACAAAACCTCAACCTCTCTGTTGCGCCTAAAACACGCTATTCCCTTGCGGTTGCTGTTTTATCATCTGCTGAGTCCCATTTCCCTGCATTCCTGCCTACGCTGCTTTAATCTGCATCACCATCACTTCCTCCTTCAACTTTCTCTGCTTCAGTTCAATTTCATCACTACAGTATTTCGCATACTGCAACACCTCATCAATCGGCTTCGCATGCCAGCAGATCAAATGATTCTTAATCATCTGGCTCACCTCTGGTCTCAGCCCTTCAACAAATCTGAACACAAGATGGTTCATGTCTTTCGGCTCAATAGTCACAGTGCCACTGTAATGTTTGAACGCTTTCAACAATCTCTCATAGTAAGCATGAATAGATTCTTGAACCTCCAGTGAGGTCCGGTCGATTTTCTGCCAATCAGTCACTTTCGGCAACAACTTTTGCTTCAAAAACTCAATTACTCCTCAGATGGTGCTCCAGTCACCTTATCCCTTGCCGGCTCCTGTGTCAGCCAGTCCACACCTTTCTTGCACTCAAGCCATAAGTCAGGCGGAACAATGATCTCAAACAAGGTATTCAGATCCTCCCAGAGACATTTCGGAAGCTTCACAAACCTGTCCGTCTGCTGATACCACTCTATCGGTTTCTCCCTCAACCTGGGGTAGTCATTGGCGAAGGACAGAATATCTCCCCTAGACCATGGTACATGGACTGGAACCCCTCCAGCTGTCTCTCTCATTGGTAGCATTTTTACTGTCCCAGTGTCTAGTGAGGCTTTAGTCGGAC
Organism: Pleurodeles waltl; assembly: GCF_031143425.1. Taxonomy (NCBI): domain Eukaryota; kingdom Metazoa; phylum Chordata; class Amphibia; order Caudata; family Salamandridae; genus Pleurodeles; species Pleurodeles waltl. Next base: position 446,960,838 of record NC_090439.1, on the reverse strand, counting down.
TTGATCCCGGACTGTCACCTTTTTCCTTATCTCTTTTCTTTGCCCATCTACCTTCCCACTTTTCTAAGCCTCCCCAAATCTACGCACTTTGCAGTATTTCTTTAAGATGCGTATTATTCCGGCAGTCCTCATGTGATCCAAATCTTTAGAATCAAAGTCTAATCTGTAGCTTCTCTTCAAATGTTTAGTATTCTCAATGTCAATATTGTATTTGTCTGCCAGGTTCGCCAACCTCTTATGCACCTTGCCCACTTCTTTGGTAATCTTGGGACACAGATACCTTAATTCTGCTTCTGTGTATGACTCTAATCTGTTTACCCCTATTGTCCCTTCAACTAGTTCAGCAGCTTCCACACCCAGTCTCACAAAGTTTAAGTAATCATTTCTCACTGATCTTTCTGCAGTCACTGTAACAGGTTGTGAAGTTTTGCTATTTCCCAACCACTCATTTAGTTGTTGCACGGAAAAGCTGTGCAACGAGATACTTCCTGACTGCATCAATGGTGCTTGCGATGCATCCGCACTCAATGTCTGTGGGACTAACACACTTGACCCTACATGTCTCATTGCCTCCAAAGGAGCCCCAATTGGACTAAGGTCTAACAGAGACCTGAGGTGTTCGGCTGTTTGCGATCTTGATGATATTGATCGGGGGGTCCCTGTGAACCCATCCCTCCTCATTTCCTGGGTCCCTACCCCTTGATCACATGTAACTGGTTTACCCTGCGCATATAGTGGTACAGGTGGACCAACAGTAATTGGTAATGATATGGCAGGTGGTGTCTGACCTGGTCCCAGACCTCGCAGAGCAGTAACTCCCAAGGCTTGACTCACTGTAGCTGGTGCAGGTACAAACGGAGGTCCTGCTGCTGGATTATAACCCAGAATCAGCTGTTGCTGTGGCTGGGGCAGCAATTGCAGAGTTGGCTCAAGCTGCACTAACCTTGATTTTATATATATCAGATCAGGCGGCACTATCAGACTCGTAGTCATCTCTAGTACTGGGATGACTGGATAGATTCTCTGTATCTGCGGTGGTGATTGCAACTGTATCTGCATGTCTGGCGCAGTGGGTACACTGACACCATTCGGTATCAAACCCGTATCACTAGTCTGCATGGTATCTGTAACTCCCTTATCCTGCGTCTGGTTCCCAGGACCCGCACTAGTGCTCGGGACATTGTCGTCTACTGCATTAGGTGGCGGGCAATCATGTAACAACTGATTAAGAAACTCCTCATCGTCCGAGTCATCTTCCTCTATCCAAGACCTCTTAGTCTCTTTAGGCTTATTAGAGTCCTTGTCTGTCTTACAGGTGGCTTTCTTTCCCTGCGTCTCATCTCCCTGTGTTATGGCTGGAAACAATTTGAGTCCATCAACTATCCCCAATCTCCTCATTCTGCTCTCATTGTCCCATCTAGCCTCAGCTAAAGTCTTTTCTGCCCTTTTCATTCTCCTTTCGAATTTCTGCTGTCTTTGTCATATAGCCATTAAATCCCAGACTGCTAATGCCTCATACTGGGCTGGCCTCGGAGGTGGCTTTTGTACATTTAACATCCACCTCAAATTCTCTAAAATTCTTGTATTGAATGTTTCGTGCTCCGGAAACGCTAAACATCCCTCCTTTTCTGTCAATTTGCGTCACTGTTTCATCCATAAGCAAGGCGCGACACCCTTTCCCTCCATTACTATATAAGCTGGAGTACCCTCAGGCTGTATAGGCTCACCTTCACTCGCCATAATGAATGCATCTCCTTTCAGAGCGTTCCTAAAAGCTTTGATAAAATTCATCTTTACGTCTTCTCTTTTGTTTACATTTAATCAGGAAGTGACTTTAATTCCCAGGACACTCTTCACCCATCTTTCTCCACCCATTGCCTCTCACGGATGGCTTCCAATTCGTGCGCGACCCCTCTCGGCAACTGACCTATCCCAGCGCAGCACCACTGACGTCACACTCACACACTGCAGCTGACAAAGTCTTACGGCTTGTCCTCCTCACACTGGATTCATACCAAACTAATGCAATATATTGCGAGCACCCTTAACAACAACAACTCAAATTTGCCGGTTTACTGCAGAAAGGGTACCACATTCGCTTCAGAACTTTACAGAGATTTCACTTGAAGCCTCGGCCGCTACTCTCTCCTTCTCAGTTCCCACACCCGCAAGCAGAATTCGACCCGCAAATCCTACTCTCGACTTGTCAATGGTTTGCTCTAGTGCACTTTAGAACTTGCCAAATCTCCATATAAGGTTTCATACATACAATTGACTCAAAACTCGATTTGTCAACCACGCCCGATTGACCTACTAAATCGCACAAATTACAACATAACCCAAGTGTCTCCTACACTTGTCAATATACTCCAGAGTCTTAGACCACGACGGGTCCGTACATTAACAACCAACCACGTGGATAATTTTTTAACTCAAAGCGCCACACTCATATGAAGCACACCAACTTCCCTACTCTCATACTGTGGAGTACGCCCACTCCTACTAAAACAACATTGCCTGGCTTAAATACACACAAACTTTGCAAATCACCTGCAAAATGCATAAGCTGAGCAAGTGCGAATTCTACACCACACATGCTAAAACGCCGAAAACATTCCCATCTCACTTAGGCAGGCTCCGAGATCCCGGGAAAGTTATAGTGAATTTAGAAACACATCATATCTCCAATTTGCATTATTTCAGAAAAACAATTTAAACAGTAATTCTCTGTCCTAGGGCCCCAAAGGACCAAACTGTCACTCTGCTACCAGAACTGCTAACGCGTCCCTGTATGATAATTTATTACACATTAGGACTCGTTTTAGGCCAATGAATCTTTTGACCCAGTTGAGAGACACCTTAGGACGAGATAGCTAATCAATATATTAATCAATGCATCAATAACTTCATCAACATTTATCACAACAATGCATTTCACTCTAGTCAAAGGCATTAATCAACTCAAGACGCTACCATGACCTGGCAGTCATGAATAACCACACCAGTTTAGTAGAATTTTATGAAGTTTATTCCCTATTGATTACAATTTTAAAAGTATGTGTGTTAATCTCAAAACCAAAACACTCAATAACATTGTCACAATTTGGCAACTCGAATAAGACTTCATCAAAGCAAGGAACGCAATTATTAAAACATAACACAGCATCAACATAGGTCAACTTTAGCAGAGTGTCATCAAAGCGTCAGTTCAACAAAGCAAAAATTCAGTCATTTGTCTATTTGCGTCAGTGTAGTGAACCCTGTCCTAACCACTGATTAGCATTAGCATGTTGGGCTTTATGCAAAACAATTTAAAACACCAATTTGGAAAACATATAGCTATGGTCTCTGTCAAAAGCAAGCAGTTGGTACCTAGAAAGGAAAAGCAAACAGACAAATTACAATTTCATTGTCATAGTTACCCTCCAAGGTTTAGGTCAGCACTCAGGTTCAGTCTCCGTCTTCAGGACATCAGTTGATTCGCCATCAGTCAAAAACTCAACTCTCAAGGAAAAGGGGCACTTCCCTCATAAGAAGGTAAAGTGAAAAATTGGGCAATGGTTTAAATAAAATCAGCAAAGTCACTAGGCAAAGTGGCAAAGTCTCTGGATCAAATCAACAGCATTTCCCTAACCAATCTCCTGGTCTCCTGCTCCCTAATTGTCTAATTCACTTTCTGGTGACAGGGCTTTTTATCTCTTTTTCGTTGTACATCCCCCTAAAATGTTATTGGTCCAATGTTATATCCCACTATCTTTAACCAATTAGAAAATAGGTTATGTCATTAATCTTTCACCCCACATTAGTTCACAGATATTTTATTGGTCCATATTATTGACGTCTTTCAGAGGTAGCACGTCCGGTATGATTTCATCTTTCTGGAATTCTTTTCACATCTTTTGTTCAGTAGCTCCATTGTCTTCACCGGTTTGAACGACCTTGTACATTATATTAATCTACACTGTTGCATTTTAGCTAACACTTTCCTACAAGCAATATGAATTTCATGAGAACGGATCTACTATGGTTACATTCAGCTTCTAGTTTGAAGAAAACAAGAGGTCATGTCCTTTTGCGAGTGTGCTACTGCAAGTTAGGAAAAAATACATTTAATATGAGAGCCAGGCAGCTAAGCTTCGGCTCATGCTAACTTAAGGCCTACAAAGTTTATTAGCACAATTTCAAAAACGTAATCATTAATAATTAGTATTCAATTTACAATAATTCATAAACATTAGACATTGTATTAGTCCATGTATACATTGACGGCCACTCCCCGTGGTCGCATTTCAGATGCACTTTTAAGCAAAACCTAGTAATACAGTTTCTATGTAGCATTATTGCACACTATTTCATAAACATCTCATGTTAATATGGATTATATAAGCTACGCTCTCTCAGGAGGATTCCAACTATCTCCAGCCAGCAGTTATTTGAGGTGATCACAATGGTTAGAAAAGTGGGTTGTATTGGGAGCTCTCTTAAAACGTATGAAAGGGACTGCATTGTGGTTAATTTTCACAATGAACACAGGATGAACTTCACTCTGAAGAACCTCATGACCAACTCAGCCATTCCAGTAGAATCATAGTGCTTCCACTGAGTCTTTTTAATAAACCCAATGCGGAGAGTGGGTAATGGTGGAGAGGGCCTACCGTGATCAAAGACTCCCAGGACATCATTAGTCTCCATGACACTTGGAATAGAAAGGGAAATCTATACTTAGAGGGTTATACCTCCTTTACGATTAAGGAAATTCAATCCTCGAGCAGGACAGCCAGAAATGACTTAATTACTTTTATTAAAATGGATTTGGAATGAAGATGTTTCTACCAATTCCCACTTTTATTAAGTATCCCTGTGTCCTTTGGAAACAACCTCAATATCTTATATATCAATGTTTATAAATCCTTTCATGGGACAGAGACTAATGATGTCTTGGTGGACCTTGACAAGTTTCTAAATGGCGTTTTCATTACACACAATACACATCACTATTAATAACTAGGGATTTTAATCTTCACCCATGCAGTGACTGTTATTTGTATGACTCTCCAGAATATGAAGGGGTCAGTAATGAACAAGTCCATATCAGACATATGATGCAGGGGGATTTGATGAACAACTTTGACTTAGACCAAAACTTGTTTAACTTGCTTAGCAAAAGAACACTGGATCAGGGAGGTAGAGCACTGGACTACCATTGATTATATTTTTGTCTCAGCTGGCTTATTCTCTACTTTGACCAGATTCTCAGTGGGAGGGATTATCCACAGTGATCACAATCCCCTTTTTGCGGCCTTTCAATGAGAAAAGAAGCAGCTAGACAAACGTTTCTTTAAGTTCTGACTATTACCAAAGACTGAATACACAAACTAAAATGGGATAAGGTCATTCCTGAGACCCTTAATGCTGAGTTGGTATCTGCCGCTCAATCTGACTTACAATTTTGTTAGGATGAGGAGGCCCCAGGGACAGTATTCTAAAGGCATTTAACATGATATGTGGATATATCAAATCAACTCTTACTAAACGAGGGAAGAATGGCCCTTACCTGCCTTGAAGATGGTTCAACAAGAACTGTACCAGTGCTTGGAAGGATATTTTATCAGTGCTAAAAACACACCCCAAGATAGAATGGTAATATATAAGTTCAGGGCTTCTTATAGAGTGGTACTTAGGGGAAGGAACTGCCAGCCAAAAAACTGAACTGCTGGACAACCTGTTGACAGCTAGTGAACTGAGGGATAGCACTATTTTCTGGAGGGTTGTAAATCACCTTTACTTAATGCACAACAGGCAGTACATCAGGTTCCATAGAGCTAGCCTAAGTCTTGGTGAATCATTTTGCAGCCCTATATGACAATGAGAATACTGAGCCCCTTACCCTGTCTGTTCATAGGGGTTACCGTTGAAAATATATTGGGACAAAGTGAGAAATTAAATGTTATCCTTACCTCAGCGAAGGCTCCGGCTGCCAATGAGGTACCTGGGGACTTGCTAAAGTCCCTAGTGGATTTGTGGGTGTTGGAAAGTGGAATATTGGTAAAGTCAGGTAAGTACCTATACTTAGCAATAGGCCACTAATCTCTACTAGGTCCAGTTAGGTCTCAATAAATTAACCATAGCTTAACCCTTGGTGGCTTGGCAACAAGCAACAAGGCTTAGCTTAGGAGGTCTAGGGCCTCATTACAAGTTTGGTGGAGGTGATTAATCCATCCCAAATTTGACGGATATTCTGTCTGCCATATCACAAGTTCCATTGTATCCGATGGAACTTGTAATATGGCGGATGGGATATCCTTCACATTTGGTATGGAGTAATCCCCTCCACCAAACTCGTAATGAAGCCTAAAGTGTGTAAAGCATTCAAATATAAAAAAACAGTAATAAAATAAAACACAGGAAACACTTTAAAAATCCGAAACCAAGTTATAAAAATAGGAAACATTTGTATCTTTTATTTGACACCAAAACAAATAAAATCAGTTAAGGGGAACTGGAGATATGTATTTTTTAATAATTAATGTTTTTAGAGCATGTAAACTAAAAGCAGCACTCAGGATATCTGGTCGCACATCAACTGAGACAAATTCAAAGTTTAAGGCCGACCAGGATGGAGCCCTGCTCGGCTACAGCAAGCGGGAGACCTCGGTCAAAAGTTTACCTTCAGACTTAGGCCCTCATTATGAACACAGCGGTAAACACCGCACCACCGACGTCAGTGGTAAAAACCGCCAACAGAGGAGCGGTCCGTACCGCCAAATAATGAACCAACTGAAACACAGGCATCCTGAAAACCACTCACTGCCAGCAGAGGAGTGCTGACAATGACAGCAGAGCCCACCCACAGGCCGACGGAAAGGCCCAACCTGCCCATCAAATAATGAACCACTAGACCGTCGTCAGTTCCATGGCGGGGACCACCGCCACACAAAGCCAGGCGGAAATGAACCAAATACAAGGAAACACTCACCGGAGGCTCACACAACACGCCGAAGGAGACATGGACAGAGAGCTGCAGATCATGCCAGCCCTACTCCTTGCCATATAACTCCACGACTGAGACCGCTGACGAAGACGATGACGGTAAGTACTGCAACCTACGAAACAAGGCAAGAAAGGGCACAGTTACATACTCACCCTCTCCACCCACCCCACAACACATCCACAACCCTTCACAGCAGCACAAGCCATACACCCCACAGCAAGAGGTACTTACCCAACATAAGGCAAATCCAACCCGTACAAAGTACATACATGTGCCCCACACCCATAAACAATGAAACAAGAGACCAGGGATCCAGAGTGTGCTGCCAAAACACAGGGCACACATAAACTTTTAATGCAGCTCTCTGAGCAAAAGAATAGTAAATAAGGCCAATGGCCAGTCCACAGTGCTACAAGTCCCATGGGACACAATGGCCCCAACCTGACTCCCTCAAGTGCTACGGTACTCCACCTCATAGGGGCAACAACGGGGCATCCAGGCACCTCAGGGAACAGGGGCAGGGGGTGGTGGGGTGGGGATTTATGACAAGAGTGGGGCTTGGATTTGCAGTCGGAAGGTGGAGGGGGTTTGGGTTTGGCCTTGGAAGGTGGGAGAGTGTACTTGGATCGGGTGGAGGCAGATGGAATTGCGTCAGCACAGGGCTTCTTTCTCTCTGTTGAAGGGGCACAGGATTGGGTAGGGCGAACAGGGGCGGGCTGTGACGTGGAAGGAGTGGACAGGGCAAGGCGGTGTGCACGTTTAGGGACGCGACGGGGAGGGCCAGTGGGTTGGAATAGGTCAGCACGGGAGAGGAAAACTTTTTTGGGTGCAATTGGGTTGGGCCTGGAGGAAGGTGTGGGAGTGGAGGTAGAGGGTGTGGTCATAAGTGTACGTGTGCGTGTTGTGGGTGCAGGTGACTGGACAGTATGCTGAGGTGTGGTGGGTGTGTGATGGGTAGGTGTTTTGGTGCGTTTTTGTGTTTTTGTAGAAGGGGGGGTGGACACAATGGGACAAGACAGGCTGCCAGTGTGTATGTATTTGTTTGAGTGTCTGCAAGTCTGGTTAGTGTGCTGCATGTGTTAACTAAAGTAGTTGTGGTAAGTGCAGGTGTGGTGTCTGGGGTGCATGCATGGATGTGTGCTATTGCGGTGACTGCAGGAATAGTGTCAGCAACAGTGAATGAAGGTGCAGTGCCTGGGGGTGTGTATGTAGAGGGGACAGACAGGGAGGCGGAAGAGGTGAGCACACTGGGGGAAGTGGATGTTGCTGTTAGTGCATGTGTCTGTTGGCTGTGTGAATGCTTGGGATGGGAGGTGTGGTGCTTGTGTTTGGAAGTGTGCTTCTTGTGTGTTGAGGTATGTGCCTCCATGTCAGAATGTGTGCTTTGGATAGGCAAAGGGAGTGGGGTGCTGGAAGGGGTAGAGGAGGTTGGAGCACGGACGTAATGACCAGGGACACTGGCTGCCATCCAAGAAGAGGCCAGAGCCTGAAAAGATCTCTGTAGGCCAATCACGGCACCGTGAATGCCATCCAGATAGGCATTGGTCTACTGCATCTCTGATGCTAGCCCCTGGATGGCATTAACGATGGTTGTCTGCCCTACAGAGATGGTTTTTTAGGAGGTCAATAGCCTCCTCCGTGTGGGCAGCAGGGCTGACTGAGGCAGGGGAAGAGATGCCTGGGGCAAAGGAGACGCCCACCCTTCTGGGTGAGCGAGCACGGGCAACATGGTGGGGAGCAAATGGGAGGGCAGCAATGGAATGGGGGGTGGCAGAAGATGTCACAATAGGTGTGGGCCCACTAGGGTCCACCACCACCAGAGAGCCCCCATCAGAGGAGGTATCAGAGTCACTACCTCCAGTGGTAGTTGCCTCCCCCATGGTACTCCCCTCGCCCTCTCACCCACTGGTCCCCTTGGCGTCGGACGACTTTGCTTCCGAGGATCCGTGGGCCGCTGCATCCTCACTCGCCGATGCCTCAGCTCCCTCGCCAGATGATGCTGATGTACACAGACAACACAAGAGAACAGGGATGGAGAGACAAAAAAGCAGAGACATTTGTAAATAGCTGAATGGAGTGAACATAGTGGTTCACACATACACCCACCCAGAAGACCTACAAACAGGCAGCACCTACCGCTATACCCATGGCGATGCCCCTGACTATTGCCCAGAACACTGCTCTACAGCCATTACCCAAACAACTTAAGGAACCGACATGTAGAAGCCTGACCAAACATCCCCTACTCCCCACGGGAGCCCTAATGTAGATGGACATCAGTCAGAGTCCCTACAACTAAGCAGCATAAACCCGAATGCACACACAGACAGCCATCACGGGTCAAATATATGGTATATGTACTCAACCCCTTGGGACTGCTGTGCAGCCATTAAGCGCCCATCCAGGTCTGGGTACACCCCCATAAGGGGGGTCAATGCCCGATGGACTTCCCCAGCTGGACCTCACAGATTTTCTGCACCCAGCGCCGCAGGTCCTCCCACCTCAGCAGTGGGTGTTCCGCCGGTTGTAGACCCCCAGGTCCTCACGTCCTTGGCGATGGCATGCCAAAGTGCCCTCTTCTGGTGCGCGCTTACCTAAAAGGGACACACAGAAAGGTAACACAGAGGTCAGTTGGCTATACATCCACTATGGGACGGACAGTACAAACAGACTAACAGCACATACACAAGCAATGTTAGGAACCCTGGCCCATCAGAGGTTCACACATGTATGCTGCCAACACCAACCATTACACACATCCATGGCCCCCAATCCTCCTACTCACCTGTACCTCCAGCCGTCATTTGAGCTTGGCGTACAGGGGCAGGACCCCATCCACGAGCCTCTCCAATTCCTCTTGTGTGAAGGCTGGGGCCCTTTCCCCTGAAACACGTGCCACTTCCATGACGAGAGGCAGGACACAGAAGTACACTCAGTGGACTACCTGCTTGCGGCGGCGTTCATGATACACTAAGATTCCCCATTGACATACATATTAGCCAATGAATTTGCGGATGGCGGTAAACACCGCCTTACGGTGTTACGTCAACAGCTAGCGGTATGAGGTTACTTCCACAACAACAGTTCAGGATTACAGGGGGCAGACATTTTGGCACAAACTACACAGTTATAAAAGTCCCATCTGCACAATGCAGGCCCTACTGTTCCCCAAACACACATAGGCATGTGACAATTAACATTACCACACCTGACAAGCCCTGATCTATCATTGTGGCCAAGTTGATGTTATGTCATACACATTATGCATTTGTGTTACGACAATCAAGGCAGCAGTGCTCAATGACTGACAATGTGTACCCAGGTATGTGTGTTCCTCACACGTGTTTCCATATCCTCCTAGGTACAGACCCCTGTGGCGAGGAAGGGTCCCATCGGTGTACAGACCACTTGTGGATTTGCGGACCATGGTGGAGAGTAACATCATTATCAATTACAGACTCACCCGTGCAACTATTGTTGAACTTTGCGCATTACTGGATCCTGCACTGACTCCGGCAAATCGTAATCAGCATGCCATCCCTACAGAAGTGCAGGTGCTTTCTGTACTCCATTTCCTGGCCACGGGCTCATTTCAAGTGACATTGGGCATGGGTGTTGGTTTTTCACAGCCTATGTTTAGCATTATACTGACAAGATTCCTGAATGCATTTGTACGACACCTGCAGTCCTATGTGAGGTTTCCCCAAAGTACTGACCTCCCTGGCATCAAGTTGGACTTCTATGCCTTTGCCAACATACCCCATGTGATAGGTGCCATCGATGGCACCCACACACCTATAATCCCCCCAAGAGTGAGTGAAAAGGTGTACAGAAACAGGAAGAACTTTCACTCCTTGAACATTCAATTGGTGTATACTGCAGACCGGTACATCACTCATGTGAATGCCACGTTCCCTGGTTCAGTCCATGATTCACTTGTGCTGAGGAACAGTAGTGTGGTACAGAAGATGGAACAACTACAAGAGGACTGAGGGTGGATCATAGGTAGGTGTTTCTGTCACTTATTGCCACCTTTAAGACAGACAGCCTGGCTGCCTCTGAGGATTGTCATTTTAAGTTATGTTGTTAACCTTTTTCTATGCGATTCTGGCTATTCCAACTTGCGTTGGCTCCTGACACCAGTGAGGAATCCTAGGACAGATGCTGAGAGGAATTTCAATGAGGCCCATGGACGTACTAGGAGGGTGAAAGAGCGCACAATAGGTCTCCTGAAGGCTAGATTTCGTTGTATAAATATCTCTGGCGGTTCCCTGGCCTATGGGCCTGACAAGGTGTGTAGAATAGTGGTGGCCTGCTGCATGCAGCACAACATGGCTGTGAGAAATTCTATCCCCCTCTTGGAGGAGGAGGGTGCTGTATATCCAGACCAGCTTCCTCGGAGAGGGGACGAGAGTGATGGTGAGGATGAGGAAGATGTCAATTCCAGGACCGAACTGATACAACTCTACTTCCAGTAACTATGTGGGACAATTGGATATGATTGGTTTCTGTGCATCATACTGTCAGTGTGCCTTGTCATCTGGGGGGAAGGGGGGTGGAATATACAACTTGCCACTGTGCCCAGATCTGCATAGGACAGAATACAATTGTGTGAATTTGTTTCAAAACAGACATGGCAGCATGGTGACAGCATTGTTGTCAGTATTGGTGGGTCCATCCATGCTTACATGTGTTTATCATTCTCAGTAACACTGTTTGGTGGTTGCTTGTGTGTGTGTGTGTGGCTCTTTCCTTCATAACCACCATATTCAAATAACTATGAACTGCATATGCCTATGTTGATAAATATTTTTTTCAGATTATGTGTATATTTCTAGTTATGCATAGTTTCTTTAGAAAATATGTATCGCTACTATGTCATAACAATAAAATACACACACACTCTTTAAACCTGTTTGACTAAGTATATTTTTACCCATGGTTCTAATTATGTATTGTATGGGGATATGTGTGTGTATTCATGTGTGTGTATGTATATATATATATATGTATGTATGTATGTATGTGTACATGTTGTTTCTGTGCTTGGCATGTTCATGGGTCATTGCATGGCTGTTGGGTGGGTTGTTATACTAGATATCTATGAATTCCTGCTCTCATCTTATCACACTTATCTACCCATCATCATATGTCATGTCTCTATCAAACTATCGTCCATTCTCACTCTGATTCATCCCAAATCCTTTCTACTACTTTCATCTCCTAAATAACTCTGCCTAAGCTCTTCCCTCCACTTCCACTTCTAACTCACCAAACCTCACTCTACTACCGTGACCTCCCACACAACCCTACTAAATTCTTCAGCATTTATCTCACCCTGCTACTATGCTCTCACTAACCCTTCCACAGACTCTTCCCTCCTCCATCCCCCTTTACTCATCCCAAGCCTTTGGGTTGAGTAAATTAAGGATATACTCCCAATTAACACTTCTGGATTTCTTTCCTCCTCCACCCCTCCATTACTCCAGTCAATCTAACTAACAAACTCTCATATACCCGGCTCAAATTAACTAATAATAATACTAAAACTGTACTCATTATTTCCCGATACTAATCCATCACTAATTCTTGTTGGGTTCCAGAGTAGCGTGCTACTCACCGAAAAGCGATTCAACGCCTCGTCAGGGGTAGTAAGCGCTATATAAATACGATAGTTGGTGGATAATTGTTTGCAAAGTCACTTCTTAGAGGGGGCCCTGTTTTTGGCAAGTGTTCCTGTCCCATATCATGGCCTGAGTGTCCGTTTGTGTACCTGTGGTTGGCCTGTAGGGGATGAGATGGATGTCCCCTGTGTTTCCTCAGAAGGTAGTACAATGGAGGTTGCTGCTGATGCTCTATTTGTCCCGTCTGTCTCCTGTGCTGTAGTGGGGGTTTCCTGTTCAGTGTGGGCCTCAGGCTGTGTTTGGACAAGCTGCTGCAGCGCACATGCTGTGCTGGCCATTGTGGCATTATGCAGTTTTTACTGCTCCATGGCCTCTTGGTTTTGTGCTTGCTGCATCCTCTGACTCTGCTCCAGAGTGGATAGTATTTGGGCCAATCTGTCTTGGGTATGGTGGTAGGCTCCCAGGACCTCAGAAATCACGTCCTGGGCTACTGGATCCATCCTTTGGCCTCCCCCCTGGGCCAGTGATACCCTCCAACTGGGCTTAGCCCCCTGTGCCTGTGTCCCCTGCACAGGTCTGGTGGCACCACTTGTACTGGGGCCATCGTCTTCCTGTCTGTTGGTAGGGGTGACTGTGGCCTCTGTACTTGTGTTCCACCAGTCTGTGGCCTGGATACACAGGTGTGTGGACGGTTGCCCTGGCCTGATGTTATTGGCTGGGTGGTAGGGGTGTCAGTGGCATCCTGGGTGGGGCTGCTGGATGGTGACAGTCCAGGACTGTGTGGGGGCCAGCCTGCTCATCAGTGTCCAGAGTTCCATCCCCAGTGTCCTGTGAGGTGCCTCTGTCTCCCTGTGGGGCAATGGCACTCATTGTCCTGTCCGTCAGGGTGGCATGGGTGGTGGTGCCTGTTGGGGGAAATTGACATGTCTGCTACATTTGCACGGTCAGATGGGGGGCAAGTGCCTGGGCGGGTTTGTGCAGCTTACACACTTTGGGGCCATGCAGGATGCTTTGGTGGGGTTAGCATTGCTTTTAGCTTGGGATGTGGAGGTGCATTGTGGGTGTTATAGGCCATTGTGTTTCCTTGCAGGGGTGGGTGGCTGTGCACAGGGGGAGGGATGTGGGCCTGTTAGTGGGTTTGTGGGCATGCAGGGTGACAGGATGTAGTGATTGTGGCCTTGGTGGGGTAGTGGTCCTGGTGGGTGTTGGAGGGGTGGGGTGGTGCATGCATTCCAGGTGTGATGGATATGGGGTAAATATAGACGACTTACCCGAGTCCATTCCTCCAGTGAGTCCAGTGAGTCCCTCAGGGTGCAGGATGGCCAGTACCTTTCCCTCACAGTCATTGTATTCGGGTGGTGTTAGTGGGGGTCCTCCCCCAGTCATCTGGACTGCAATGTGGTGCCTGGATGCCATGCTTCTGACCTTCCCCCGCAGGTCATTCCATCTCTTGCGGATGTCGTCCCTGGTGCGTGGATGGTGTCCCACTGCATTGACCCTGTTGACAATGGTCTGCCATAGCTCCATCTTCCTGGTGATGGGTGTGTGCTGCACCTGAGCCCCGAAGAGTTGTGGCTCAACCTTCAGGATCTCGTCCACCATGGTCCTTAGCTCTCTTTCTGTGAAGCATGGGTGTTTGGGGAGTGCCATGGTAAGTGTCGTGACTGGTGTCTGTTGAGGATCTCAGTGAGGGTGCTCTTGTGTGGTTGGTTGTGAGTATCGTGGATTGTGGAGTTCGATGTCTGCTTCTGGTGCTCTCTGTCTTCGCTGGCCTACGTTTGTTGCAAAGGATTGTGGGGTGTGCCTGTGAGTGTTTTATGGTGTTGTGGATGTGTGTCAGGTGTGTGGATTTCTAACTTATCCAATATGTGCACTTCTTACTGTTGGGTCCACTTGCCGTCCATGGCAGGCTGCACCGCCAATGGTCGTTCAGCCTCCACTGACCGCCAAGGTGATTTGTGCATCATTATTTGGAGGGCGGAGTGTGGGTGTGCGCGGGGTTGGCGGGATGGGAGGTCCAGGATTTCCGCCGACAAGGTCCTGGCAGAGACTGGTGGACTGGTGATTTTTGTCGGAATCAGAATTTTGGTTCATTAAATGGCGGGTTTCTGTTCACCGCCAAATGTGGCCTTCTGTTCACAGTCACCACGGCGGTCAGTGGTGTTTACCGCTGTGTTCATAATGACCTCCTAAGTCTTATTGTTGAAGATTTTTCTCACTGGGACAAAGGCACCAATCCGATCCAACCTCCCTGGGGCCCTCTTCAGATACACCTCACAGGAGACCTTGGTGAAGAATTCTACCTTTTGACTTAAATGATTGTTCATGACAGAAACCTACATCCCGTTGGAAGCTGAATTTAGATCCAATTTCCCCGAAGCCTTCTACAGATACGTTGCATGGGAAGTCCCTGACATCTTTTTTTGTTCAGACTTTGTCACTTTTTGGGGGACTTTTCTCTCCGACAGCAGTCGACCCTCTACAGCAAGCTGGTTTTGAGGCAAGGTGGTTGGATTGCCTTTCCAGGAGCCCCCGGAGAAATCCTGGAAGTCTGTGGCTCTGTTGCTTTTCACTGGGACAAACTTGCAAGCCAGCCCGGGTTGCGGTTCAAGTAAGCCGGCTTGACTCACCACGGCGGGTCAGATGCTTCATGGAGATTTTTTCAAAATCTTCTCCAAACTTCTGGATCTTCTTTCAGAAGGTCTTTGAAGGTCCTTTAGGTGTCCACTGCTCACCCCAAGGTCCCAGAAGCTCTGAGTTGCTCCTTGAGGTTTAGGACTCCAACTTCCAAAATGCACCTGGCTCAAACTCCAAGATGACTACTGGACAGTGGTCAGATGGTCAGTTTCTTCAGGATTTGATGCTGGAGATTCCGGTTAGCTATTTTTCACCTATAGCAAGCAGGGAGTTCCTTCTTAAACCAGTTGAAGCTGGGCAAAGTCCTTTTTGTGGTGAAGCCCAAGTGTGCAGCTGGTGCAGTCCTTCAGAATCCAGTGAAGAGATGCATGTCAGGAATCCAGCAGGGCAGTCCTTCTTCTTCTGTCGTTGTTCCTGGTAGAGGTCTGAGGTGTGGGTGCAGCTCTGCCATATTTATCCTTGCTCCTGGGGTGAAAAGCAGTGGTGGGCAACTGCCCAATCATAGGCAGGCCACCACACTCTTGGATGACCACTTCCTGGGAAATGTGGCAAAAATGAATCCCAGGGAGCAACATTCTTTAAAAACGGAAGAAACTACATTTTTGAGGTTAGATCTGGCTGAGTCCACCCACTGGTGTAGCTAAAAATCCTTAACACACCCCTTTCCTGCCCTCTAGTAGTCTAATCAAGATGGCACCTGGTTGTTGTCTGGTTTTGCAGGAAATGAGGGAGGTCCTGAGATGCTCCAAATGTCCTTCCCTCCTTTGAAGACCAGTTTGGCTGCTCTCCCCCCATCCTGTTTTCACCATCTGCTGAGGCAGATCTCCTTCCTTTGTCTTCATCCCAGGCCATTTCACACCTTATCAAGGCAGCCTGGCCAGGCTACCAGAGGCTGTCCAATCAGAGAAGGGCACTACAGAGCTGAAGTTGTCAACTTTCAGGTAGAGTTCTAAAACTCTTTCCCTGAACTAGTTACATGCAATTTAACAATTGCAAGTTGTTGGATTTGTTATAACAATATGGTTGATACCAAACCTGATATATCCAGCTCTTTTTGGGACTTTATTCATTAAAATAAAGTCTCCCCATTTTAGCCTCTGGAGCCCATTCACTTCAGTGATGGAAAAATGAGTTTGGCTCTTTTTCCTCACCAGGATTTATAAAACATGTTTTATAAAGTCCTTGCTTAGAGTTACATAGCACCCAGCCCTATGGGGCATGCAGGGCACACCTTAGGGATGACTTATATGTACAAATAAGGTAGTTTAAGTACTTTTAATTCCAAAGTCGGATTTGCATGTAACTTGAGTTTAAAAGCAGCCAGCAAGGCAGGCCTGCCTTTGAAAGGATACTGGGCACCACAGCAGTGCACCTATGAGTGCCCTACCTATGCTGGGGTCCCTAAACCTACATGCGCTACCATATACTAGGGACTTAAAGGCAGGTTGATACTGCCAATTATAATTAGCCTAATTTGCATATCCACTTTACACAGAGCAGTGGTCCCGAGACTGGTTAGCAGTACCTGTGGCACAGCCAAGAGTCAGTAACCACCAGTATCTGTCAAAAAAGTTTGGGGGTGACCAGGGCAAAAAGGAGGACTTTCCTACAATGGGTACCTCTAATCACCCTCCATGTGAATGTGGCTACTTGTGGCTCCTTACCAGATGCCACTTTATAATAGTGCCAATCTTTAAAAATGGAGATAGAGAGGACCCGGCTTGTGACAGACC
Source organism: Pleurodeles waltl (assembly GCF_031143425.1). Classification (NCBI taxonomy): domain Eukaryota; kingdom Metazoa; phylum Chordata; class Amphibia; order Caudata; family Salamandridae; genus Pleurodeles; species Pleurodeles waltl. The sequence continues at coordinate 446,943,853 of NC_090439.1, read as the reverse complement.
AATCTTGTTAGTTGATGTAGAGCTCAAAATCATAGGGTGGCTTATCTTAGAGAGACTTACCCATTGGACTGACGAGCATAACATCCTTTCTGACTTACAGTACAGGTTTAGACCTGGTCACGGAACTGAATCTAAATTTATATTTACTAATAAATAAATAACAAATGTTTATTTAGCGTGAAAAATCATCCGGCAAGTATCTTGGCTCTATAACCCCATCATGCCAGTATTACCCTCTATCACCCACTGTGTGCTACCTCATTGCTCTCATCTTAGCCTACGTGTGTTTCTACTATTATTTAGCTAGGCTTTCTGATCTGTGCTGATTTTAGAGAGATTCTTGCTGGTTCTAAATGAGACTGGGGGTGTATTCCATTTTTGACCTCCTTTAACCTTAAAGGATCTTACACCTGTCCTCACTTTTCTGAATTTTGGTTCACAGATCTGATTGCAGTGGCAGAGGGAAAATATATATATATAGCATCTAAAATGTCTTTGCAGCAATGCAGAACCAGAGTTATTCAGCACTTTAAAACCAATAACCATTGCCTTAAACGTTATTCTTTCCTTAAATGGCAACCAGTGTAACTCTTTCAAGGCAATGGAAGCAGAATCATGCCTGGATTTATCCAACACCAGTTTGGATGTTATTGTTTGCACACAGAAGAATATTTTTATGAAGTATTCAGGAGCTCCAAGCAGTATTGCAGTAGTCGATCCTACTCAAGTTTCAAGTTTATTTATTTCATGAATTGAAACTCCTAAGAGGTCCACATGTTAAACCAATCCCTTAAAGGCATAAAACAACCTAAGAACATTCATATAAAAATTCCAGAGGGGATCAAGAAAGAGCTCAAAAATTATACAAATACATTGCTCACATAAAATATCACAGTAGTGGGTCTAATATTTATCAAGTTATTCTAATTATTCAAGTTAGCCTCTAGAGTATAAGCATATAATATTGTGAGGAAGAAAAAGCCATAGAGTGCCGCAGACAGTGCGACATGGAACTCTAGGAAAACTTCTCATAGAGAACCCTCGCATACCATAACATTTTCTACAATAAAACAGTTGTGTAACATATACTTCCAAGCAAAAATAATAGAAAAGCATTCAATACAGTCCAGGACAAATGACCTTTAGCAGTAAATGTGAATTAAAATGCACCTGGAAATCTCATCAAAGTTCTCCAATCTGCCCTGAGGGGTACATTTTCAATCTTCATATTTATCAGCAATACAGAACACTCAGTAGAGATTTAAAAAAGGCTGAAAGAATTCCAAATTCCTAAAAAAAAAAAATCACTGGGAAGATTAAAAAGAGCTTTCCACTCATCTCCTACTAAGCCAATATTTAAGTGCAGGTAAAGAGGTTTTAGCCATTTTTTCCTGGCCGGGGCTAAAGCCGGACAAATAAATAGTACATGTTTACAATCCTGCACACCCAGTTGACAGAGATCGCAATTATTACCAGATCCATCCCATTTAGAGGTAAGATCTCTAAGGGGCAATCTATCTAATCTCAGCAAAGGGTACAAGCACCTTATCCCATGGGGAAGATTCCAAGAAAGGTGGGGCTGAGATTGTTTAAAAATTACTGATTCTGTTAACCTGGTCAGTCTCCTTTTAATACTGCAGAACTGTAAATCAGAGGAGAAACTTTTCAATCAGGACGTTTCTTTTAAAAGTGTTTAAAGAGTAATAGGCAGAGAGGATTGAATCGAATCATGGTTTAGCTCAAGCAATTGTAAAGCTAGATTACACTTTTTAAAAGCATAGATTTTTCTTTCACTCTATTAAAGATTTCTATGAAAGGTAGGTTTCTTAAGGTAGCTGCCTTACTGTGGGCTAAACTATAAGCTCTCCTAACCACAGCCACAAGGCCCAATATGAAAACATTCTTAATACCAAATTCGGGCCTTAAGACTGCCACTGAGGCCGAGTTATAACACAAAGCTAGGCATCTTAATAGCTGCCCTTCCATACTATCTAAAAAAATCCATTTAGGGATCTCTGTGCCCTCAAGAGCATACAGGAGCATGACCGGGATCTTTGTTTGATAAACCATTAATAAATGGTGGAAATGACGCCGGCCAACTGCTTTAAAAAATGCAACTAAACCTTGAGCTTGAGATAAAGCCTTCGATACATTGTTGCACATGTGATATTTGTCACTGAGTGAGGAGGAAAAGGTTTTCCCCAAGAAACAGTAGGATTTTACCCGCTCTAGCTTGTGTTGGCCCAAAGACCAGGAGAAGTTTATTTTCTTACCCAGTTTTTTCCCAAGGAAACATATAACTTGAGATTTGGATTGATTAATCTGCAGATAATGCTGTGTAGAAAATTGGTGTAACACCGCCAATCGCTGATTTAAACCTTTTGGGGTAAGGCCAACCACAACCATATCATCTGCATATAGGAGGCAAGACAAAGGATATCCTCAAATTTTCAGAGAAACACCATCAGCATTTTGCAAAAAACTGGGCAGATCATAAATATATAAGGAAAATAACAATGGTGCCAACAAACAGCCTTGCTTCAGTCCATTTTTGGTAGGAAATTTATCAGACAAGCCCTGTTCTCCTCTTAGCAAACTTTTACACCAGGTAGAGGAGTGCAAAGCTATAATCAAGCGTAGCTGGTTTGGGGGGACACCCAGCTTATATATTTTTTTCCACAGTATTTTCCTGTCCACTCTATCGAAGGCCGTGGAGAAGCCAATAAATGCTGCATATACTGTTCCTCCCCTTAACTGAACATATTTTTCATTTATTGTATGCAACAATAAAATATTGTCCAAAGTACTATGTTCCTTTCTGAAACCTGCTTGTTACAGCTGAAGTATTTTGTTGTCCTTGACCCAGGGATTTATTTGTACTAAAATACTTTTTGCAAATATCTTGCCATTTGCATCCAGTAGTGTGATTTGCTAATAATTTACAGGAAAGGATTTATCACCCTTTTTATATAATGTGACAATAACACCCTGTCCAGGTGTCCGGGACTCCACTTTTTAGGTAGCAGACACAGAAAACCGGATGGAGGATCTTTTCTCAAAGCAGAGGTTCAAGTTTAATTAAAGCCATTGCGACCTCATTTGGGCCCACAGCTCTGGAATTCCTCATTGTCCTAATGATCCCCTCAATTTCAGATACGGGGGGGGACCCCAACAAGTCTCATTGGAGCTATTATTTTTACTCTAATCCATTTCCCATGGCTCTCTCACCTCATTTTCTGTATATAGAGCCAATATATAATTCTCCCAATACACTTCGGCTATAGGGGGGGCACTGGTCGATTTACACCTTCCACAGCCTTTAGTAATGGTATCCCAAAATTTGCGGGAATTTATTCTCTTGCTCCTATCCATAGACTCCCATTCATGCTGTCTCCTTAACAATTTATTAATTCCTCTATTTAATAGTAAAATGGATTGGCTTACTTTCTTTTGTTGCGGCTTTTGACGATGATATTTAACACTTCGGGTTATATATTCAATAAATTTAGAGAAATGATTTAGGGGATTGACATTCCATTCCACTCCATCTCTCACTACGGATTCAAGAGCTTTTTTTACGGAGGACATTTTAGTGGGAGTCCAAAAAATTCTACCTGTTTTCCCACAAAAGCTAATAGTTTTGCCCAAGGGATTCCAAGAATCTATAGGGGAAAACTGCATTTTTAATGAAAGAATGAGAATTTTGTGAACATTAAAGGATGTATTCATGACTCTCATATCCTCTACTGATTGAGCAATATTATAAGAAGCTAACATATAATCAATTATTGAGCTACTCTGCGGGATTTATGTGTTAAAGCTGCTGGATGATCAGAACTAAAACACCCATTTCGAAAAATACAACATAAGTCTTGCAAGCCTTCCAATAGAATGTATCCTCTTTTATCTGTCTTTATTCTCAGGGGAAATAGAGTCTGCAGAATCTTTAAAGCAGTTTCCCTCTCTAGGTCCCCAAAAGTGGAAAAGGTTAAGTTAGAGATTTTACAATTTAAATCTCCCATTATTAGTAACTCATCTTCACTTTCATGTGGATTAGAGCAGATTACTAATATTTGATTAAGAATAGACAATAAAATACTATCAAATTCCTTATGTGGGGAGATATAAGCATTGCCTATTAATAGGGAGGTTTTTCTACCATTCTCTGAAATCGGATACACTCTCACAATCTGAAATAAGTTTGAGAAGATAGAAAAGTTAACATATTCCCATTTAAGTATATTATTCAATAACATGGCAATTCCTCCTTTTGCTCGCCCTTTCTTAGATGGCTGCACCTTTATACTTAAGACCAGATGCCCAGGATAGGTGAAGTCTGCTACTCTCCAGGTCTCCTTTATGCAGATTGCGTCCACTTGAAGTGAACAGATAAGATCTAATTTCTCTGTAGTGTTCCCTAAGCCAGCCGCATTCCAGGAGACCAAGGAGAAACTCTGTTTAGTAACAGGGATGCGAAGAGGTACCCTTCACCCGGGTGCAGTTTAGAGTGCTATTCAAAGCTCCCACCAGCCAACTCCAGTTTTCCTTTTTGGTGCCTGTGCAATACAGTGAGGCATCCTCCAAAATCTTTAACACTCTTTCACCATGAGCAACGTAAATTTTAACTTTTTCCCAGGGGAGAGCATTATAAGTGGGGCTTTGATGCAGATTGGTGCAGTTCGCATGACGGATAATATGGGGCTGTATCTTTTTACGGCAAGCTTCCTTACCCCATATTGGAACCACATCTATACCTCTGTGCTGTAACTTCTCACAATGGACTTAAATCAAATTTAAAACAGTTTTAGAAAAAGAACCAGGCTTTTGTCTTTACCATTCCTATACTATGCTCAAGGTAAACACTGGAAATATCACAATTGTCAATAAACTTTAACTCAACATTGAGGATGGCGATATCTCGTTATTTTAAAACGGGAAACAGACTCCTAGATTCAGGAGGGGGAGACTGTTGCAACTCCAGGGGAGGTATAGAGTTTTGTTCACCTCATGGATTTGAGGGGCTAGCCGATCTCACCACCTTAGGACTCTCCATCCTTAAAGTCAATTCACATTCTTCTTGCTGGGATGAGGACCCATTTTGGCCCTAAATCTCGAACTTAACCCTTCTTGGGTTCTTTTTAGAAATTCTCCTATTCCTCTGTTTTTCCCCTTTACTGTTATTTATTTTCCTTTTTTCCCAGAGGCCTTCTTGCTTGAGGCTTTTTCAGCCAGGAACCCCTCATGTTTCACAGACAGCGAATCAGGGTTTATTTTAGGTAAAAAGATGTGGGGGCCACTAGGGGAATAGCCTCATCTTTTTTCGAAGCAGGTTCATAGTCAATGGGGGCTACGTTACTCGCAGGAAAAGGACTAGAAACGAGATTTTCCATGGAATAGACGAGGGTCTCTTGAGTGGAAGGATCCTGAGTGTTTGAAGGATTCCGATGAATTTACGGCTTTCCCACCTGTATTCCCTGCTCAGAGAAAGAAAGCTGAGTAGGGAAAATCATGGGCACAAACGGGGCTGGCAAACACAACAGTGGTTGTAGAACGTGTCGCCCCGACGATTGCGGATCAGCCTGAATAGACCTGCCTGATTTTCCAACTTGACCTGGTTTAGGTCCTTTTGTTCTAACAAGATTTTTGATATGGATAAAAATACGTCTTGTATATGATCGGAATTAGTAATTGATTTTTCTAGATAGAAGACAAAATTATTTAGAGACATTTGAAAGACTCCGCGAATATTACGTTTTGGTCTGGGGGACCACTCAGTAGATTCAGAGAGCACTTGAGGCCTGCCGTCTGGGAAGATATTTGAGGGGAAAGAGAGAGGTCAGAGGAGTGCTACTAAACAGCCTTAGACCTGGCGTAATGGGACCGAGGTTACTGTCTAGATGAGTCTTTAGATGACTAACAGGAGAGATTCTTTTCTCTTGAGCTTAATTCAAGTCAATATCTGGGAGAGTAAAATCCTCTTTTTCAGTTCTAATTCCCACCTCACCCATCGCATCTGCTGTCGAGGACTTTTGATTTTCAAGGGTTGATATTTGAATCTCCGAGACCTCCCTCAAAAAGGGAGGGGGTGTCTCCTTCTTTCTATAAATGGCACTGCTGACTCCTGGATCAGTGCAATCGTTAGGAGCTAATTCTTCAAGTGACTCCTATTGAACAAAGACAGGATGGAATTTATACTTTTTGTGTTCAGGTGAGGAATGCTCTTATTCCTTAAGGGATTTGACTTGGTCTTTTTACATGCACGACTGAGAAAAGTCCTGCTGCTTCAAAAGTGTTTAGCCGTCATCCTTATCATAGACTTTGGCCCTTGACTGAATACAGCTGAACACTGCTGCTTTTCCGTCTAGACGGGACAGATACAAGTATAAGTCTAAGTCTATGGAAAGAGCAAAATCACGGACTCCAAACTGGGGGCTGGAGCGGAGAGCAGAGGGGGGAAATTGAAACATGAGGCTGCACAAGCTCAGACAATGACAGACAGCAGGTGTGTAGGTCATTTTTCCACTCCTATCTCTGTCACCTCTGTCTCTCCCCTTCACTCTTCTCCTTCTTCCTTCCTCCTTCCTTCTTTCACCTTCCTTCCTTAAGTACCAAGCATTGTCTAGGCGATGACTTTGCCCCAGAAGGGAGAGCTAGGTATGAAGAGGCACTATGGGGGTTCTATTTTCCTCGAGACACTAGCAAGTTTTCCACTCCAGCCCTCTCCAGCCATCACGTTTCTCCGCCCTGCTCCACGGAAAGAATCAGGATGCTGAGCCAGGGGACAGAGTCAACCTACTCCAAAGAGGTAGTACGATTCAGAGAGGTGATCAGTGACTATAGAAATGTCTATAGCGGGGCAAGCGGCACCACAACACCTGGCTCCGCACCACTCCCCTGCCTCACCTCGCCTCTCCTCTCAACCGGCTCCCTCTGCTCTGCTCTTCTCTGCACTTCTTCTCTGCACTTCACGGCATCGTTTGTCTCCCAGGGAGACCCACCTTTCTGGTAGTGAGTGACTACCCGTGTCCTCCTTTGTCTTCCTTTGAGGCCTCCAACCGTCATCCGGTGACTATAGGAGAGGGGGAGAGACCTCACTTCTTTCCTCCCCTCTTCTCCTCCTTTCCTGCAGCGGTTTTTGGCCGCGGTAATGCTTGGTAATGCGCCTCGGCGCCACGGTGTCTCCACATCTCAAATGCTACAGAGAGGTCCAAAAGTATTAGTAACGCTGTTTGCCCTCTGTCAACTATACTTAACTCATCGAAAGCCAGGATAAGAACTGATTCAGTGCTGTGTGCCAGACTGAATCCCTATTGATGGGGTCGAAGATATTGTACGTTTCTAAGTGACTAGCTGTTTTTTACTGATATGTTTTCCCAATATTTTTATTAGATATGTGGGTTGTGTAATTGGACGATAATTACTGAGCTTGCCCCATATTTGCTGTAGGTTTCTTCAATAATAGGATTATATGGGCTTTCTTCCATGCTTCAAAAAACAAGGCAACAATGACCTCAATTAGCCGCACATCCCTATAATTCCTTCAAATCCTAATATGTCAATTATTGGTGCTCAATAACACTGCAACACATCTGTTGCCACTATGTGTAAGCTAGAATCAAAGAACAAGTTGGTAACAAAAACAAAATATAGTGGAGCACACAAAGACTCTTTTTTCAATCAAATTATGGTAATCATTAAGACCATCTGGGAGATTAAGTTGAGTGGATGTATGAAGAAAGAGAAAAACATGAAAAATCCAATCCAAACACAAATGGGTGTGAACATTCTCTTAATCATTAACATCTTCACTAATATTATATTTCTTTATAGTAAAAAAGCATTATATGACGTATTGTGTCCATGATTCATAAGATCACCAAAAAATTATTTTTAAAATTTTGAAAAATTAATGTCCCTTCATATAAAATTCCATTCGGCAGTGGAGCCCAGATGTTCAGTCTTTGTAAATCCTCAACCAATGGAAGTAAGCTTCAGCCTGTATGATATTAAGCTGACGTGTGTTTCGTCCCATTCCAAGACTTTATCAAGGCTTATGTTCTATTCATAATGAACTCCAAATTCCAAGTCCAATAGAATCCAATCCTTGTTATTTGTTTTTTCCCTCGTTTGCTTTTCAATGTCCTAGTTTGACTCACTGTTGTATTTCTTGTCCAACCCTAATCAGGGTTTCCAGACTCTATGCAATGGTCTATATTAGACGTGCATTATCTGATCCATATCGCTATCCTATCTGGAACCTCATAGACGACGCTCAGTGTCTATGATTTCTTCCATGCTTACAGTGCAAAACCTCTTCTCAATGATTTGTTGCATATTTCCAAAAGATGAAACACTAATTTCTCTGGCCTTTCCTTCCACATTGTTGGTGGTATTGGATCTAGTAGAGAGCCTGAGGATACAGTCAGTGCCAGAGAATTACATTTCTCCTTTCTCAGTTCTTTCACCTTTTATAGTTTGTATACTTCCTTCTCCATATATTCTTCCTCCAAGACAAACTCCATCATGGGTGAACATCGCTTCAATGGTTAGTATTATCATCTTGTAAGATATGTTCAATTTTCTTAGTAAAAAACTCAGATAGCATATCACAGAGCTCTTGTGACAGTTCTATTATTCTCTTCGTACAGTCAGGATTTGCTAATTCATTTATTAGGCCAAATACTTTCCTCAACTTATTTGATGCTTCAGTAATGATTGTCAGATAATACTTTTCTTTAGCTTTCTTAGTTTGGTTTTTGTACTGACTCAAAGCATTTTTTAATTGTAGCTTACCATGACCAGAGTAGTCTCTGCACCATCGTCTCTCCATCTTCCTACATAGCCTTTTCCTTTCTTTTAGAGAGTCAGTAAATTACAGTCCTGAGGCTTTTTTTGCTGTTGCAATACACAAAGGTATGTAAGGGCTTAGTACACTTGGACTTCATGGACCTCAGCCTTTGATAAAGTTAAAAGAGATAGGCTCTGGGTAGAGCTGGGGTCCATAGGGGTTGTGTTAGACCTGGCAACTTTTGGCGTGTTTCCCCTGTCTTTTTGCCTTCTGAATCCTGTTTCTGCGGGTTTATTATCTCTGTGCACTTTATAACTGCTGATCAGTGCTAAAGGGCAAGTACTCCCAATGTAAATTGTATTTGTGATTGGTTTACCTATGATTGGTATATTTGATTTACTAGGAAGTCCCTAGTAAAGTACACTAGAGTTGCCTAGGGCCTGTAAATCAAATGATACTAGTGGGCCTGTAGCACTGATTGTGCCACCCACATAAGAATCCTTGTAAACATGGCTCAAACCTGCCACTGCAGTGTCTGTGTGTGCAGTTTTGAACTGCCGATTCGACCTGGCAAGCGAACCCACTTGTCAGGCCCAAACATTCCGTTTTACTACATGTAAGGCACACCTAGGGTAGGTCTTAAGTAGCCTCAAGGGCAGAGTGCAGTGTATGTTAAAGGTGGGACTTGTACTGATGCGTTTTACATGTTTTAACAGTGAAATACTGCCAAATTAATTTTTCAAGGTTGCAAGGCCTATCTCTCTCAAAGGTCAAAATGGGGGCTGCCTTTAATTAACCTTAAAGTGCAATTTCCTTTTGAGAGCAGATAGACAGTTGAGTTAGGGGTCTCTGAACTCACAATTTAACAAAACATCTTTTAGGAAAGTTGGTTTCTGAATAGTTTGTTTGAAAATGTCACTTTTAGAAAGTGGGCATTTTCTTGCTTAAACCATTCTGTGCCTCTGCCTGCTTGTGTATTCCACTTCTGGATAAGACACTGTTTGGGTGTTGTGAATTCCCTTTAGACAGTGACATAAAGGGACCTGGGGTGCAGCCTGCATATTCTGATGGGCCATCTGGGCTACAGTGGAGGGAGGAGAGGTCACTTACATCTGTAAGGGCTGTACCTGCCCTCTCACAATGCAGTCTCCAACCCCCTGGTATGTGTCTGGGGCCAGGCCTTGGCAAGGCAGAATCTTGCGAACAACAGAGACTTTCTTTGCAGTTTGCCTACTTTAAAGGCAGAAAGGTGTATAAGTATTGACCCAAAACACCAGACTTCTTTCTGGATCAAGAGGAACCTCTGCCAAGGAGAAGAGCTAGGGAAGGAGTACCTCCCATTTAATGTGTGTGCTTTAGTGGGTTGGCCTGCAGTTGTTGCATCTGCCTTAAAAGAGAGCAAAGGGTGAGGTTTGCTGTGTATCGTGCTTGAAAAAGGTCTCCAAGGGCTTGGAGTAGAACATGCTCCTGTTGGACGTCTCAGGGACACCAAAAACTTCAGTTTCATCTCCCTACAGGACTGGGAACTGTGTTTTGTGCTGTTCAGGAAGAAAAACCACTGCAACACTGCCAACGACCCGCTGGCCTGCATCGTGACCACCACAACCCTGGTCTCACAATGCCACTATCTGATGTCACCACCGAGCTGTGGGGCCCTCACTCTAGCATTGCCTAGCATCCCCGATGACGCAGCTCCTGCTGACACTGGCGCTGCTGCCTGCAAAGTGGCCTTTGGATGCCACTTGTGAGGTACACAAAGCACCGCCCCATCCCGCACTGCAGCCCCGGTCCCGTGACGTCAGCACCACCGGCTCCAGTGTCATCACCAGGCGTCCCTCTTTGCACAGTGACCAGTGGACACCGCATGGAGCCCATCCCACACAGCACCGCCAACTTGGGCCTATTGACGAGAGTGCTTCTGCAACAAAGACACCGCTGATTCCACTGTGACCTCGTGAAACTGCACATTGCACCGCCCCACTTCACACCACAGCCCTGGTCTCACCGACTCCACTGGATGTCGTCACTGAGCCACTGCCTGCACCGTGACCTGTAGGCACCACACGTCACACCACAATCATCCCGCTTCGACTGAATCCCAAGTCCATGCACACCAGCACTCCTGACTTCTTCAATGTTCGGATCACAATACATGTCACTTCAAGTGCCCGACGACTTCATCCCCGACCTCTGGAACCAACACCGCGACACCAGCGATGCCGCTCTCTGGATTGCAGGTCTTCCCGATACTGTAGCTGGCCTTCGACACTGCGGCCGGCCTTAACTGTTGGTTTTGTTGTTCACAACGTCGTGATAGCTCCCAATGGAGCTATTGACTTCAAGGAACTGTATTTTTATCTTTATTATTGTATTTTGGATTTTTCTTGTTTAGGTCTTGTTTTACATAGATAAATATTGGCTATTTTTCTAAAACTGGTCTGGTGTCCTTTTGTAGTGTTTTCACTGTATCACTGTGTGTTATGTGCAAATGCTTTAAACATTGCTTGTGAGATAAGCCTGACTGATTGTGTCAAGCTACCAAGAGGGTGAGCAGGGGTTATGTGAGTGGGCATCTCCCTTTTGCTGACTAGAGTGAGGGTCCCAACTTGCACAGGGTGCAAACTGACTGCCAACTAGCGACCCCATTTCTAACAGATTGAATCTGCTCTCATCACTTTCCTGAGAGACCTTTATTATGTCTCACATGATCTGTAAGTTTCAGCATTGATGCAAAATGCATCCAGCACCTTAACTTTAAAAAAGGAGTTTGACAGGGTTGTATCCTCATGTCTTTCCTTTTTCCTATGTCTATAAACCGACTGGAGGGGGTGTTATCTGAATACAGTCTTCATGCTCAGGAGTGGATGGAAGAGGGATCCCTGACCTTTTATATGCTGATGATGCTGTTCTGACCGCTCTCATAGCAAGGAGTCTCCAGCTCCTTTTAGATCTTTTTTTGCTTTATGGACAGTTTGGGCCCATCTACTAATTTTAAGAAATCACATTTTATGGTGGTTGGCCCCAAGAATACTAAAACATCCAGCTTTTCAGTCCAGGGATGGAATTTAAGTAGGGTGGACAATTTTCCATATTTGGAGATTGTATTATACTCTGGTCTTAGCTGGCAACCTTTGATTAAGAAAAATGCAGGGTGTCTAAAGAGAGCTATTTCTACGTTAAATGATTTTGCCTGCCAAGCCACAAGCCAACTCAAGTATTGTCTGATATATATAAGGAAAGTTATATCCCTATGGTCACCTTTGGATGCAAGATTTGGGGTTATGCCTCAAGCACTCCACTTAAGGTGGAAGAAAACAAGTTCATTAGGAGCCTTTTGGTGTGGGACATGGTAACCCCTCAGAGATCACATACAAAGAATTGGATATGAGTAATATTACAGATTTTTTCCACCTTGGTCCCTCTTAATCTAGTGTTCAGTTTGACTTGAGGATGAGTTAAAACCAAACAGGTTCATTTTTTGGTATTGTCCGACGCTGGATCACATGCTTCACATACTTTGGCTCCACTACAAAAAGACCAATTTTAAAGCTCTAGAGAGATCAGATTATTTTCCTATCCTGACAGTGTCGTGAAAGAACATATTGCTTGGGTGAAGTCGGCCTTCTCTCTCAGGGTGGCAGTGAAGTGGGACACTTCTGCTCTAATCAGGCAATCAATGCTCCAGTATATTATGGTAAAGTCAGTCAATAACTTTTAACAATATCTCCTTCTAGAATTCTCATCAACACTTATTGACTTATTTCAGATTAGTCATAATTTAACAATTACTGTTTTTAAAAGGTGTTTGGTATAACACATCGAATTTACCAGCCTATGCATGTGCCAGTGTTTCAGTTTGTGACACCATGCATATCGTTCTTATCTGTCCTAGATTTATTTCCCTTTTGTTACAAATTCATAATGACTTTCTTGTTGTTTATGGACTTGAGACAGGTTATACCTTCGTTTTTATATCTACAACTCTTGTCTGCACCTAAAACGTAGTTTTATGGGTCACAGGATTTGGCTGGTATACTCAGCTCAAGTTTATAGATCTCTTTTAGTATGTATGAGCTATAATAGATTATTAGGTTGCTATTTGCCCTGGTGATCTGAACTGTTTTATGGCATATTGATGGCTTTATTCACCTGTCTTATCAATTTCTACTCATGGTGATGGACTTTCATGGATCGTTTTTTCACATTTCTATGCATTTTACTATTGATTTTGGGATCATAGTGGTGTTGTGTTTGTTGTATGATAAAATGTTAGCAGACTAACATTATATACATAGTATATAATATAGTAGTTATTTACATACACTCATACAAGTTAGATGAACAAGTGGAAGCCCAATCAGAAGCAGAATATTCACTAGAATTTAGAACCCTCAGATAAAGAGTCTATATATTTGTAAAAAGATGCGGTAGTGACACACTTGCCTAACGTTTTGAGAGTTTTAGGGCTTTCGGTAAGTTATAAAAACTTTATTTTTATATAAACATATATATGGCCTGATTGTGTCGCTCTTGCACCACGCTACATGGTACAAGAGTGACACAAACCTTAAGCAAGATTTATGTAGCCACATAAGGCCACCTTGTGTGTTCCTGTATGGCTTCATAAATACCGAGCAATTTAAACTAGTGTAAATTGTTTTGTTACATTCCCATGGGCCGGGGAGGTGTTTCTATGCAGGTTCCATGGTTGTTGCTTTCTGTAGCACACATAGAAAGTGGAAAAAACCTCTTAGGATTGTTTTTGTACAGGAAGGTGTCGCTTCCTGCAAAAAAACAATCCTGCATGCAAGGCAGGCACCCTTGCATTATGGTGCAAGGGTGTCTGCATTGGCACTAGGCTGCCAAGAGGGCGCCAATGTAGGGGAAAAGGCCAAGAACACATTGTAATGGATAAACAGAGATCAATTCCTTCCTTTTCCCTGTGACGTAGGGCAGTGTAGCAAGTTGACTTCTTGAGCTGCCCTGTGCCACAATGCCTATAAAAATTGGCCTCTGTTCTTCATTTTTGACCGACCACGATTCCTGAATTCTGGGGTGCTACTGTTTCTTATGTCTTTCCTTTCCCTTCCTCACCTCTTTCACTTGAAAACCTACAGTATATTTACCATGAGAGAGTCTGAGGCAATGAGACCTGCGATTGGAATAAGTTAGTGGGATATTTGCTGTCACCAATTATACTAGATACAAATCTGACATATTTAAGGAGAGCAGACTCTAAAGTATAATTAAGACCTTCAAAATAATGTTAAGTTCCAGAGAAGATCATTTCTAATTTTACCAATTCATCAAGTACAAACTCTTAAAAATACAATCTCGGTCTAAAATAGTACAACCATCATAAGTATGGCTATGGCCTGTCATACAGATGCTATATAGCGTATCAGCTAAGCTGGAGGCCCAAAACTTAAGCCTAGTTGCATTTCTCTATGAGAGGGACCGCTGGTGACCCAGATAAGACACTGATGCATACTCAGAGAGGGTTCAGGTGTTTCAAGGTGTCCTAGTTGCTTTATTCTGGAGAATGGTGTTTCTTGTCATGAAATCTGATTTGCATGCAATTGGAAAAATGTTCTTCTTTGGTTTGAATTAAGATCAGATCTCTAAAGAGACACAAGAAAAGTGGGCCTTGCCATGACTTGGTAAATATCCCTATTCTATTAGTGCTTGTTTTGAACCAATCCAGTGGTCAAATAAGGACAGTGCCCTACGGCCAATCAAATTGAGTTTAGTGAGAAAGGAGGACTGTCATTAATTGGCAGTGCTCCAACCCTTCTAGTTTTGCAGTTCTCAACCACATTTAAAGTTAATGAAGGCACAGGGGTTCCAATGGCAGAGCCTAATTGGTTCCAATTCCCAAAACACTTGTGGCTGCCAAGCACCAGTGCAGGCTCCTTTGCACCATACTGCATGGGTGTCTGCATTGAGGTAACAATAGACTTTGTGAAAAAAGGGGTACCAACTTGCACAATAACTCTCATTTGAGCATATGCAGAATGCAGCACATATGAAAAGAAGAAATAAAGAGGAAAAACAAACATTTTTCTCCTTGGTACCCCAGCTTCAGTCAGGCATCATTTTATTTCCAAAATATGCATACATATATTTGTAAATATGGGTTTTCCTCAGAATATATGGGTGAATGGACATGAAGCTCTTGCACCACCCAAGGAGCTTGTACCTGGCACAAACTAACGCAAGGCAGTGTCATGGACTGCCATGGAATACTTTTTTTTGCAAAGCAAATAACCATTTGCGTTGCTTTGTAAGTACCACAAACGATTTTGTGTCAGGTCTGTGTCAAGAAAGAGATGCTAACCTGACGCTAAATCTTTGAAAATCTAGCCCTTGACCTGAAAGTCTCTCCATCATTCTACAACTAGGTTGCAGTTGCAGTGAGCCCACTCTGTTGAAAGGCGGTCTGGCATGTGAGGCAGAAATCTTCATGAGTATCAATGATAGACTTGTCAGACTTAGGGTGGTCTTTCCTCAAACATTTTGCCTACTTACCTCCATATTTCTGCTCAAATTTGTTTTTGTTGGTCTTAGGACTCTGTGCACATTACCACTGCTTACCATTGCTAAACTGCTTCTTCACTCACCCCTAAACATGGTTACATTGATTTACACCTGATTGGCATATTTAATTTACCAATATAGCCCTAGTACAATGGTATACCATATACACAGGGGCCTATACATTAAACTAATTAGTGGGTCTGAGGCACTTACTGTGCCAGCCACTTAAGTAGCCTATTAAAACATGTCCCAGATCTGCCAATTTAGCCTAAACTACCAGTTTGACTTGGCATGATAACCCCCTTGCCAAGATGTAAGCATATACATAACCACTAAAGAACGCCCCAGGTAGCTCATAGGACAGGGGGCATTGTAATTAAAAAGTTGAACATGTACTTTTAAGTTTTGCATGTCCTGGTAGAGCAAAACTCCTAAAATAATTTTTCGCTACTGTGAGGCCTATCTGTCCTATATGAACACATTAGGCTACTTAATTATATTTAATTAGTGCTAACGTTTGATTGTGGACAGATAAGCATTTTATATTTGGTATGTATGAAATTGTAATTATACATCCCCTTTAAAGGTAAAGACAAATTTTAAATTACAATTTTGAAAATTACACTTTTAGAAAGTTTGCATTTTCCTGCCCTTAGCTATTTGGTGCCTTCAGGCACCCCTTAGTCACATGAATGGGGGTAACTGACAGACTTTGTGAATTCCTCCAAGGGAGTCACAAAATAGAGGGATTAGGTGTACCTGCATGGCTCATCTTCTGGCAGGATGAGGGCGGAGCTTGGCACAGCCCCACTTGCAACTGTTTAGGCTATGTTCTGCTTTCACACAAAGGGCTTGTCACATCCACATTGTCTCTGCAGTTACCTTGGAGCCAGGGCAGGGGAAGTCAAGAAATTCCAAGTACTCCAAAGAGAAACCTCTAGAAACCTCTACAAACTTCAAAGGAGGCACCAGGTATAAACATGGGCCCCTCAGCACCACTCTTTATTTCACTTTCTGGATCTGTAAAAGTACTTTCAAGTTATGGCCTACTGCTCTGGTCTGCTCTATCCTCCACAAGACTGCTTTGCTGCACCTGGAATCCTTCTTTAACTCTCAGAGCCATCCCTGATGTTCGAGCCCTTCATCTTCACCTGCACCCAGGACTACCAGATAGACTACAAGGGTTAGTTTGCTGGCCTCCTGTTCACAGCTGCAGGGACATAAAAGACTCCCACCATCTTATACCCACACCTGAACGCAGTTTGCGTGAGTCTTAAACACACACAGATTGGCAAATCCAAAACTTGTGACTGAATTTTTTTTGTTGCTAAAAACTGCTCTGAGAACTGAGGGAAGACAGGGGTCAACCTGCGTGTTGATCCGACTAAGGTGCACTGCCAATCAGCCTGACTTTGCGGATGCTCCCGTTACATTCTTCTCTGCAACAACAAATCCTGTTTTCCAGTTCTTTACCAAAGTGGTATCGATTCTCCTGGAACTGTCTTCAAATACAGCCTGTTGCCAAGGCCTGCTTGACATTTTTGACTTCCAAAAAAGTGGCTAAGTCAGAACATATAAATCTTCACCACAAATTCATCCAGTGACTTCCTGATGACAACGTTCCCTCCTTGGACACTATCTGCAGCCTCGCCACACTAAAGTTTACCTTCACAGAAATTTTTTCTTGAAAGTTCCTCCACGTCCAAAGGGAATCACTAACTGAGCCTTTCTGTATCTGACCTCCGCTCCATCACAATTGCCATATTTTTCCACTTTGATCTTGTCTTGAGGGATTAGATGTCTGCAGTTGTTGCTTTGATCTTTTAGGAGCTACGTTTTACTAAAAACATTACAAATTCATAACTCTGGCTCTATTGATTGCATTTTTGTCATTTTAGTGTTAAATCATTTATTAAAATGTATTCTTTTTTTAAAAATTGGTGTGGTATTGTTTTACTTGATTACTGTTTGTGTGATGCAGACATACTATACGCATTGCTCTAGGTAAGCCTGGCTACTTTTTGTGCTAAGGTACCCATGGTTAAACACAAGTTAATTTACTGTAATGACTTTTTATGGTTCACCCTGCAAGTGATGGTGTCTATTGCTTGACCAGGTCTCATGCCTCAATCAACCAACAACCCAAATCCTCACAATCAGGACTATTGTTCCCGTTTGTTTTACTGAAACAAACTCCCACCTTGGGACTTTGTTTCAGTAAAACAAAAAATGAATGCTGAGCAGGCAAAACAAATATGATAGTCACTCGCCATCTCCTCTGCCTTCTGTGTTTCCACGAATGTACCAATTAAAAAAGAAATCCATGTGAAGTGGGTGGATAGGCTGCTAGACTTTTTCAAATATGTTGTTTCTACGAAGAAATAGATTTTGTTTATTTGTTTCATGTTACCTGAAGCTTGCCTACTTCAGCCACATCAGAATGATGGGAGAGGTTTTGGATTAAACACAATACATGATATAAGATGGTATCTACCAGTGCAGCAGTACTATTGTTGAGGTGTGATACTGTTAGAAATGAGGTCTTTGGTTGGCAGTCAGGTTACCCCCTGTCCAAGCAAGGACCCTCACTCTAGTCATGGTAAAGGAGAATTACACTCAGCTAACCCCCGCTCACCCCCTCGGTAGCTTGGCACGAGCAGGCAGGCTTAACTTCAGAGTCTAGGTGTAAAGTATTTGTACCAACACAAACAGTAACTTAGTGAAAACACTACAAAATGACACATGTTTAGAAAAACAGGTAATATTTATCTAAACAAAACAAGGCTAAAATGACAAAAATCAACCATACACAAGTCAAGTTATGAATTAAAAAGCAAAAAGAGTCTTAAATCCTTTAGAAAACAGTGCTACCACTACTAGTGTGAAAAAGTCCCTAGGTTGCGTCAAAATAACACAGCACAGGTGAGTGTGCATCGGAAAAGGGCAGTGATGCATCGATTTCACACTCGTAAGCGAGACCGTGCATTGTTCCTCCTCCGGTCGGATCGGCGTGTGTCGTTTTTCCTCTCCACAGGAGAGCGATGCGTCAATCTGGACAGGCACCCGCAGGCTTTGTGTTGTTTTTCTGCACCCAGCGATGTTGCATCAAAAAGTGTATCCCAAAACCACGCTGCGTTGGGTTTGCATTGTTATTAGCCTCCGTTAGTGGATGTTGTGCATCGTTTCTCTAGCTGCGTTGCATCGATCTTCCAGCCATGATGCAGGTGGAGCATAGATTTCAGCTGCGAAGATGGCAGTACGTTGTTTCTCAGCCGCGTCTTGGAAGGTGCATCGAAAATGTCCCCACACAGCAGTCTGTGCGTGGATTTTCAGTCTATGTCTGCCAGCTTCAGCTTTCAAGGGCCCAGGAACTGGATAGGGCACCAATTGGCAGGGCAGGCATCTCAGCAGAGAGTCCAGGTGCTGGCAGGGAAAGTTTTTGTTGGCCCTGAGACTTCAACAACAGGAGGCACATTCAGGTCAAGCCCTTGGAGATTTCTTTACAAGCAGGAATGCACAACAAAGTCCAGTCTTTGTCCTCTTTCACAGGCAGAAGCAGCAACTGCAGGATAGCTCCACAAACCACAGTCACAGGCAGGGCAGCACTTCCCCTCAGTTCTTCAGCTTTTCTCCTTGGCAGAGGTCCCTCTTGATTTCCAGAAGTGATTCTAATTTTCAGGGGTTTCGGTGCTCTTCGTATACTCATTTTGGCCTTTTTCAAAGGAAAGTCTCTCTTGTTTGTGAGATCCTGCCTTGCCCAGGCCTGGCCCCAGACACACACCAGGGGGTTGGAGACTGCATTGTGTGAGGGCGGGCACAACACTTTCAGGTGTAAGTGAACACTCCTTCCCTCCCTCCTAGCACAGATGGCTCATCAGGATATGCAGGCTACATCCCACCTCCCTTTGTGTCACAGTCTAGAGAGAGGTGCAAACAGCCCATCTGCCAAACTGACCCAGACAGGGAATCCACAAACAGGCAGAGTCACAGAACGGTTTAAGCAAGAAAATGCCAACTTTCTAAAAGTGCCATTTTCAAACACACAATCTCAAAACCAACTTTACTAAAAGATGTATTTCTAAATTGTGAGTTCAGAGACCCCAAACTCCAAATGTCCATCTGCTCCCAAAGGGAATCTACACTTTGATCATTTTAAAGGTAGCCCCCATGTTAACCTATGAGAGAGATAGGCCTTGCAACAGTGAAAACTGCATTTGGCAGTATTTCACTGTCAGGACATATAAAACGCAGTAGTATGTGTCCTACCTTAAACATACACTGCACCCTGCCCATAAGGGCTACCTAGAGCCTACCTGATGGGTGTCTTACATGTAAGAAAAAGGAAAGGTCAAGGCCTGGCAAGTGGATACACTTGTCAAATCGAATTGGCAGTTTAAAACTGCATACACAGACACTGCAGTGGCAGGTCTGAGCCATGTTTACAGGGCTACTAATGTGGGTGGCACAACCAGTGCTCCAGGCCCACTATTGCATTTGCTTTACAGGCCCTGGGCACCTCTAGTGCACTGTACTAGGGACTTACCAGTAAATCAAATATGCCAATCATGGAAATCCAATTACACATACATTTTACATAGGAGCACTTGCACTCTAGCACTGGATAGCAGTGGTAAAGTGCCCAGAGTAACAAAAACAGCAAAAACAGAGTCCAGCTCACATCAACAGCCTGGGAAACAGAGGCAAAAGGTTAGGGAAGACAATGCTAAGGATGCCAAGTCTTACAGATACGGTACAAAAAAGTATTAATTTAGAATTTTGTTTAAGTCATGACAATTTCATCTCCACATATAGCCATACTATTGGAAATGGCCCTTTCTGCCGGGTCACCCCAAATTCTTTAGCCTTCCTCTATCACTTTTTTTTTACTTCTGTTGGCTTGCCTCCTGTTTCTGAAGTCTCGGGGATATAAACGACTTCACTCCTATCTTCAATCAAGCACATGGACTTTGGTTGCTGCGAGTCTTCTTCTGAAAAGTGATTTCAACCCTTGCCAGGTCCCTTGGAAGAAAATATAAAGTGCTGCAACTGCCAGAACCTACATATCAATGCCATTGCGCTGCTTGGAACTGGTACATCTCCATCAGCGTCAACACTTTGCTGCTATTCCAAGGAATTAAGTCAGTGCATTGCCACTGCTGCCAGGTTGACGCTGATTTATAACTCCTGTTGCCCGAATCAGACTGGCGCATTGCACTTGGAACCTCCACATCATCTTCAGAACCACAGCTTCAGAACCAACAAATAGGTGCCACTGCAATGGGAAGATCGACTCATCTCCTCCTCAGCGTGGAGAAACCCAGTGCATCACACTCAGAACCACTGCACTTTGGAATCAGCACTTCGCTATGGAAATGACACA
This sequence comes from Pleurodeles waltl, assembly GCF_031143425.1. NCBI lineage: Eukaryota > Metazoa > Chordata > Amphibia > Caudata > Salamandridae > Pleurodeles > Pleurodeles waltl. The sequence continues at coordinate 446,923,148 of NC_090439.1, read as the reverse complement.
TCATTGCTGTTGTGTGCAGAAATCCAGTGCAACACCCCAATGGCATGGGGATCATCAGCACGTCCTGTGTTGTAACAAGGATCAAGGTACTTTTGCTCAGCAGAACCTCATGGGTCCTGTAACCAGCCTGCGCTCCATTGCGGGTGGCCTGAACTCTTGACTTTATCCCAGTCCAGCGTGACCAGATTCCTCAAAAGCAGCTTATTGCTTTGAAGCTCTATTTATGCATTTATTCTTATTTCAACTTTGACTTTTTTGGATTTTTATCATTTTGGTCATGTTTTATTTATAAAATTATAATCTATTTTTCTAAACTGGTGTGGAGTCTTTTTGTGGTGTTTTGACTGTGTTACTGTTTGATGTGTTTCATGAATACTTAACACACTGGAGCATATTTGCAAGAAGGTGGCGCATCAGCATTGATGCCCCATTGTTTTTGCACCCCCCTGCCTCCCCTTAATGGCACCATGCTAAGACTGTGCTGTATTTACAATACAGCACACCATGGCACACAATACCACAATAGTGGCAAAATCTTTAAGATTAGGAGATTATGGGTGCACCATTTTAATGCCTGCCCTGAGCAAATCTAGTAAATTTAATTGTGCTATTTTTTAGGGCCTCCCTTCTTAGGAACGCCACCCCTAACATACATTATGCCTGGCACAGACATAATATGGCAAAAGGGTTTACAAAGTAGAGCAATGCATGAATTGCATCACTTTGTAAATATAGCGCAGGGAAATTGCCTCACTAACGCTACATTAGCGAGAAAACAAATTACACTAGTGTGGTGCAAGGAGGCATAAGAGGCTTGTAAATATGCCCCTCTGTCTCTTAAGTTAAGCCTGACTGCTCTTTGCCAATGTACCAGAAGATGAGCACAGGTTAATTTATGGTGTGCATCTAGTGTGTATCTAGGATTGTGGCTCCTGCTTAGACATGGTGCATACCTCTGCCAACTGGAAACCCAATTTACAGCACATTCAGATAAAGTGATGTTGTTGAAAATCACTTGTTTGCAACCTGGAAGAAATTAACGGAATTGTCAATCCAACTTCACTTTGAAAACAGGAATCTTTGGTCGAAATAGAGTTTGTTTAGAAAGCTACTATTTTACTATAATGATGAGATGTACATTCGCTTAGCCTCTGGTGCGTTTTTTCCTCCAGCAAACCTGCTGTTGAGTTTTTCTCATAACTGTGAAAAGTGAAAAAACAATTTAAACGCTCAAATATATTGTCGAGGTTTGTTTAGATCCTTAACCTGCACCCACTAATGATGTAGTTCCGAGACTTACCAAAGGTCAAGGACATGTCCTGTGCATCAGTCGCAAGTGAGAGCTTCATGTAATTGATGTGCTAAATCTATTGGGCAGCAAAAAGATAGCAGGTTCTTGGATCTTAAGGGAAAGGTAACAGTGCACTGCCAATAGTTAAGGCACACGCTGTAAAGAGAGCTTAAGAGCAAGAGCGTCAGCTGAGGCGTCAGTTTAATGGTATGGACATTCAGGACCATATTTATACTTTTTCACGCAAAACTGCGTTAATACAGTTTTGCTTGAAAAAGTATGGCACTGGCTAGCGCCATTCCAAGACGCCGGTCAGACGCCATATTTATGGAATGGCGCCAGCCAGCTCTAATGCACTGTTCGCATCCTTGTAAAGGATGCTAACAGGGTGGGGGAGGCAGAGGGGAAACCGGAGCTTGTGCCCTGAATTATAGCGCTACTCTGTGTAGTCAAAAAATGCCTCTAAGCAGTGTAGTGCCATTTTTGGCGCACAACCCCAATGGATATGGCTTCTGTCTAAGTAAAGACAGGAGCCATGCCCACCACCCCAATGGCCATTTGATATGAAACAAATAAATGAGAGTGATTCACATGCATTTGTATTTCCTACAGGTTAGCTCCCATCGGATCTAGTATCTGATGTTACTTGCACATGCTTTATTATAATACCAAATCCCGAAGATCGGACTGGGGCTGATAATAGGCCCAGGTACCAAAATAAAAGTGGACCCCAGTACTGAATTAGAGCCTTAAAAAGGTGAACCATGTTTTCAAATTGGAACAGTTTTATACTTGTTAAGGCACACTCCATATGTGCTTTGCAAGGTATGGAAGACTGCATGGATTTGAGCTTGGTGTAGACAATGCTTGTTTTACTATCAGCTAAATCAACAGTTGAACACAGCCCAGCATACCATAAAACAGGCCTACTGACGTCTAAAAAACAGCCCATACACTCACATGTCATACAAGGCAATCAGGAACTGACCAGTTATCCTATAGGCCAGTCAGATTCTGAACACTTCTGTCCTCTCGTATAGGTGAACCATGTGATAGATCAATGTGCAGTAGTAATAAGAAGTAGTGAATAATTTACGCATAAATGACAGACTTGCTACATGAATGGTTGAGATACCTGAGGCATATTCACAAGAAAGTGGTGCATCAAGATGGTTTGCCACTTTTCTTGCGCCCCATTGTGCTCCCCTAACGACACCATGTGAGTGCTGTATTGACAAAATGATGCACCATGGCACACGTTAGGCCAATAGCGGCAAAAATTTGGATGCATTTGTAGTGCTTTGTTGTATTAGCACCAAAAACGATGCTCTAATCCACCAAAGTCAAGGGAGGCTCACTGAATACAATGGTAGCATCCCTCTAATGCCTGCTTAAGGCGTTAAAGGAGTTAAAAATGACGCTAAAAATGGCGCAGTGAAATCTTGTAGATTTCACTGCGCCATTTTTCTGGGCCTCCTAATGGGGGAACGACCTCCCTTGCATACATTATGCCTGGTGCAGGCTTAATATGGCGCAAGGGGTTACAAAGTGGCGCAATGCTTGTATTACGCCACTTTGTAAGTATGGCGTGCTGAAAATGCCTCCTTAACGCCACATTAGCATAAGAAAGTGATGCTAATGTGGCGCAAGGGGCTTGTAAATATGCCCTATAATGTGGTGGCAATTGTTAGGTCAAGAAGTGAAGAGCACCATTTTTAGAATACTTGGCTACATAATACCCTTTTCTCATTTACAATAGCCCTTTTATGAGTCGAAAAAGTCGTTTATAATCGTAAGTAGGCTTTTGTGACTAGGTCGGAATCATAAACAGGGTAGGGTATGAAAGGGCCATTCCCCTCCCATTTGTGGTTCAGAGAGAAATAAATCAATGCAGTTTGTAAACTCAATTGTAGTTGCAGAACAATGACCAGATACCAACACCTCAAAGCAGTGGCATCTGATTTGCAAGAGAGTTGTGTCCTTGTGGGACATCTTCCATTTGTGAAATCATGACAGCATTCATAGGACCTCTTGCTGCTAACCCCTTACTTAACTGGAAACTTTATATTTTTTAAGCAGCATCCTTCGGTTTAATGAAGTGGACGGACTGGCATGGGCTGCTTAAAAAAAGGATTCAGGATTGGGAATGCAAATGCAGGATCATATATCTGCTGCCCCTGCAGACTTCCGTTCCTGCATTCATAGCCAATTACATGGGTTCGCAAAGTGCAACATGCCTAATTAGACATGTCATTTTGCAACCCCCAGAGAATGGACAGTTTGCCATGCAAACTATTTCTACATAGGTTGTATCTCAGATATCATTCCCACTTGGAAAGTAGTCAATGTGCAAATTGCACTTCCCTGGTTTACCAGTGAGAGTAGGACATCAGGGCCTTTGTTCGTTTGAGCAAGTTCCAGTAAATATTATTATCCACTTCGGAGTATATAACTAAATGGGCAACATATGTCGTAGTTGTATATTCTGGCTGTACATTGTACCACGTATCTTAAAATAGAAAATATTTAGATCAAAAAATCTACTTGGCTCTCTAATATTGTACGGCACATGCCTCTCATCACTTACTTCTGCGGAAGCCCGGTACTGCAAACTTTTCACATTGAATATCAATCTTCTGTTGATATGATTTTCTCTCTTTATTCATAATAAGATAGAAAAGTAATAGTAATAAAAATAAAAAGGGAGCAAGATAACAAAATTCCTCTTTAACCCTAAAGCCAGGTGTAACTCACTTTGAAAAGGCAGCATATTACATTCCCCTGTATTGTGCTATATGGAAATCTCTGCTTCGGTGGCAGAGATCCCTATAAGCAATTAGAAACTTACTAATAGTACATTTCCACTCATAAATTATTTTGTAGACTCTTACATCTACATCTAGGTGTAAATCTCCATTTTTGAGATGTCCAGCCAAGTGTAGAAGTGAATCTACACGTGAGTAGATCTACACATGGAAATTTGCCTTTGTGAATTTGTGGTTCTATTTACATTCAACATTTTTGACTTTTTTCCAGCTAGCGAAATAAATGTGAAGGAGATGTTGAACATTTTGTGTAAATTATACTAAGCAAATCCAAAGATAACATTGATTTACGTTGTATCCCCCTATCTGGTTCCCTCTTGGAATACTAGTTAGCCACAGCTTATTTTTATTTCCAAGCACTAACATATAGTAATTTCAAGTAAACACAGGATAAGAGAATTGCAAACGCATGATTAAAAGAAACACATCTTCAATGCAGCTCAGCAACTGTTAAACACATCACCCAATTATGTCAGCTCTAACTAGTAGCTTTTGAGTAATCGATATAGTGGTCAACACATTTCATGGCACCCATTCAGTAATTCAACGAATTTGCAACTCAACTGTTACTTCAGTGTGTGGGCTTTCATAACAATCCCCTTTCTGTACTTCATATTTGATGTTCGATATGGGTGGTTTTGGTAGACCTCATATCATATGCCGCGCGTTAAGCACCACTCTAGATTCAGATCTGGACAGCAGACAAGAAAAGCTTCAAAGATGGTGATGGCGAATGTTGATACATAAGATCCGGTTTCACTTCCTATTTCGGAGAGTTTTAATCTTCTTTAATGCTTATTTTTCTTGATGTCAGTAAGCTTGTCTGACAGATTTCAGGTTTCTTATGTGAGACTAAACCTTGATGAAGGCAGCAAAGCCACACCTCCGTTAGTAAATAATGGCTTTAAGGGAAGTTGATTGTGTACAGGAGGAAGGGACTTCTGTAATGCAAAACCTCCTGAAGTTTCTGTATATGTTTCGAGACATTGTCTGGCCACAGTGGCTTTTGGCCAGCACCTGAGTCGGCTTCTTGAACATCATATGTCTATTTGTTTTTTTCTGAACAATGCTCTGAATGTACTCTAGCCCACCTGAGGTCCTGCTGCACACCCGTTTGAGCTGGTGCAAAGAGTGAACCTCCCTTTGTAGGAGTTGCCTTTAGCATGGCTGTGTTTCCCTGCCTAGGTGTAGGAAAGCACCTTCTTCCTTGGCAAGTTACCCCCATTTTTGACTGTATGTCAGTATGTTTTGCCTGTCTCACTGGGATCCTGCTGGTCAAGACCCCAGTGCTCATAGTTTATAGCCTAATGTGTGTGTCTGTGTAGTGCTTGACTGTGTCACTGAGGCTCTGCTAATCACAACCTCAGTGCTTATGCTCTCTCTGCTTTAAAATTTGTCGCTGTAGGCTATTGACTTCATTTACCAATTTCAATTGGCACACTGGACCCCCCTAATAAGTCCCTAGTATATGCTGTCTCTGCTTTAAAATTTGTCGCTGTAGGCTATTGACTTCATTTAACAATTTCGATTGGCACACTGGACCCCCCTAATAAGTCCCTAGTATATGGGACCTACGTAGCCAGGGCACTGGGGTTCCAGGAGATCCCTATGGGCTGCAGCATTTCTTTTGCCACCCATAGGGAGCTCAGACAAACCCTTGCACAGGCCTGCCATTGCAGCCTGCGTGAAATAACGCACGTTATTTCACAGCCATGTTCACTGCACTTAAGTAACTTATAAGTCACCCATATGTCTAACCTTCACTTGCTGAAGGTTAGGTGCAAAGTTACTAAGTGTGAGGGCACCCTTGCACTAGCAAAGTTGCCCCCACATAGCTCAGGGCCATTTCCCCGGAATTTGTGAGTGTGGGGATGCCTTTACATGCTTGCACTACATATATATACCTATATGTAGCCTCACAATGGTAACTCTGAATATGGCCATGTAACATGTCTAAGATCATTGAATTGTCTCCCTTTCCAAATCTGGTATTGTGGAGCCAATTCCATGCATCCTGGGGGCTCCACCATGGACCCCAAGTACTGCCAAACCAGCTCTCTGAGGCTTGTACTGCAGCTATAGCTGCTGCCACCTCACAGACAGGGTTCTGCCCTCCTGGGGTCTTGGCAGCCCAGTCCAAGGAAGGCAGAACAAAGCATTTCCTCTGAGAGCAGGATGTTACCCCTTTTCGCTTTGGAAATAGGTGTTGCAGGCTGGGGAGGGGTAGCCTCCCCCAGCCTCTTGAAATGCTTTGAAGGGGACAGATGGTGCCCTTCTTGCATAAGCCAGTCTACACCGGTTCAGGGACCCCTTGTCCCCTGCTCTGGCATGAAACTGGACAAAGGAAAGGGGAGTGACTACTCCCCGTCCATCACCACCCTAGGTGCAAGGTGTGGGGGCACTCTGGAGGGTTCTGTATGGCCAGTGCCAGCAGGTGATGTCAGAGACCCCTCCTGATAGGTCTATACCTGAAAAGGGTGCCAATCCCCATCTCAGGGCTATTTAGGGTCTCTCCTGTGGATTCTCTTCAGATTCTGCTTGCAAGTTTCCTTCAGGAATCCTCTGCAACTACTTCAGCATCCTGTGACCTCGGATCAACCGTAGCCTGCTCCAAGAAATGCTGTAACTGCAACAAAGTATCCACAAGAGATACTTTTCTTCTGCAACCTCAACTCCAAGTCAGCAACTGCAACAGTTTCCACAGTGTGCACGCTCTGAGGACTCCCAATCTTCATCCTGCACCAGAAGGACCGAAGAAATCTCCCGTGTGACGGAGGGTAACGGAGTCACTCCCCTGCTTCAACAGGCACCTTCCAAGATGACGACCGGTACACTTGGACTCCTCTCACAGCGACGAGCCTGCTCCTAAAGACACAGAGGGTGGATATCATCGACATAGACAGTCCTGAGGTCCTGGTGACGCAATTAGGAGGAGGTAAGACCTTGCCTTCCCAGACAGCGATGGTACCCCTGTGTACTGAGGGCCTGATTACAACTTTGGAGGAGATGTTAATCCGTCCCAAAAGTGACGGTAAAGTGACGGATATACCACCAGCCGTATTACGATTCCATTATATCCTATGGAACTCGTAATACGGCTGGTGGTATATCCGTTACTTTACCTTTACTTTTGGGACGGATTAACACCTCCTCCAAAGTTGGAATCAGGCCCTGAGTCTTCTTCACCTCCTCAGGCCTCTGTGCACTATTTTCAAAATTCTTTCGTGCGCAGCCTGGCCCAGATCCCCAGCACTCCATTGTTGTTCTCCGGCGGCGTGAGACCTTCCTTTGTTGTGCTGCATCAACTGTGTTTTGCCCCTCCTTTGTCCCCAGATCCTGTGACTCCTGTGGGTGCTGGCTGGCATCCTTAGGGCTCTCTAAAGTGCTGAGAGACCACTCCTCCTCCTCACACAGAGTTGAGGCTCCCAGGTCCCTCCTGGGTCCATCAAGCACAATTTTTATGAAAAATTCACTTTTGCCATAGCCAAGGGTTGTTGGTGACTTCCAACACAAAATAATGTCTGCAATGATCGTCTCATTGTGGGGCATCCTTTGCATCTTGCAGGAACATGAGGGCATCTTCCTAGGGTGCATTTCTGCAGTCTTCAAATAACTGTGGACTCTTCTTTTGCACCCTCTTCTGGGTTGGCAGGGGCTCTTGTCCTTCCTGGAACTTTTTTCGGCTTCTAGACTTGGTTCCCTTCCTTTGCAGGTCTTCAGGTCCAGGAATCCAGCAGTTGTTCTTTGCAGACTTGGTTGGTTGCTGCAAAATCCCCATTGCAAGGTGTAGTGTGTCCTAAGGAAACTTGCAGTACTTTACTCCTGCTTTTCTGGGCTCTGGGGTGGGATAATTTACTTACCTTTACTGTATTCGTACTTTCCCAGCGATTCTGCACACACTACGCATGTCAAGGTGGGAATTCGTGATTCACATTCCACTTTCTTAGTATATGGTTTGTGTTGCCCCTAGACCTATTTTCTCCCATTGCAATCTATAGCATTTCCTATTGTTTGCACTGTTCTATGACTATTTACTTGTCTAATTGTGGTGTCTAGTGTATATATTGTGTATAATACTTACCTCCAGAAGGAGTATTGTTTCTAATATATTTTCGGTACTGTGTCACCCAAATAAATACCTTTATTTTTGGTAACACTGAGTATTGTGTATAAGTACTGTGTAAATATAAGTGGTATTGCATGAGCTTTGCACGTCTCCTAGTTCAGCCTAAGCTGCTCTGCTATAGCTACCATTATCAGCCTAAGCTGCTAGAACACTGCTACATTGCACTAACAAGGGATAACTGGACCTGGTATAAGGTGTAAGTACCCAAGGTACCCACTATAAACCAGGCCAGCCTCCTACACTGGGTCTCTGTGTCAACCATTTGTATGACAAAATATCGGGAAGAAAAATATTATGATGCACATGTATTGCAATAGGAATATTGAGTACTAGAATATCATCCAAAAATAGGTCAGTATATTGAATAGTATAATATATTATTAGTTTTTTTATGGATGTTTAAAATAACATTTTAATTAAAAATAAATAAAATGACTGTAAGAAATAAAGACTTGCATATATGATTCTATACACTAAAACTGCTTATACAATCAAGAAATGTTAGTACCTTAATATACAAATTACAAATGCATATGAAAAACATTTATGAATTTATATTGAAAATAAAATTAATACAAAACCAACAATATTAAAGTAGAAATAAACATTTCAAATGATTTCATTTTATAAATAATGTAAACACTATTGAAAAAAAAATATATATATGAAATAAATATGAACAGTCCTAAGCAAATCATCGTAGGGAAACTGTTGAACTTTGAAGGGTTCAGATTTACTATTCTGAAAACGTAGGGTTAGCATTAAGCTTTTGAGTGGTCAGATTTACTATTCCCACTCCAACCCAGCAAAAGCTGTTTAAGTGTTGGAATTTCTAGGAGTTATATGTAGCATTCCCAATCTAGACTTAGTAAAAATAGTTAGACTTTGAAAGGGTCACCCATACTATTCCTGTAAGCCAAAGCAGGAAAACAGTTGGAAATTGGGCGGGTTATATTTACTATTCTTTTTCCAATGAACGTAACATTAGGAAAAGTGTTACATTTGGAGTGTTAGATTTACTATTCCAATTCAAATCGGAGCAGCACTAGGTAAACTGTTGGACTTTGGAGAGGTCACATTTACTACTCTCACTTCAATTTAAACAAAAGTAGGGAAAGATTTGACTTTGGAAGGGTTAGCTTTACTATTGCAATTCCAATCTAAGTAATAGTAAGGAAAATGCTGGTCTGTGGAGGGATAAAATGTACTATTCCCACTCCAAAATAACTAAAAGCAGAGAAAATGTTGGGCCTTGGGGATGTCAGATTTACTATTTTCACTATAATGTAAACAACAGTGGAGAAAGTGTTAGACTTTGGAGAAGTTAAATGTACTATTCCCACTCCACTATGAGTAACAATAGAAAACGTGTTGATCTTTGGAAGGGTTAGATTTACTATTCCCCCTCCAAAGTAATCCTAATTAGGGAAAGTGGGCACGTTTGGAATAGTGAGGCTTACTATTGCAACTCCTATGTGCAAAAAAAAAAAATTAAATATATAAATCAAATGAAATTAAATTCAGAATATACATTTTTTGAATTGTAAATAAATAGGAAAATGTATAAAAAACTTTAAAAACATTTAAAATAAATACAATTTCTTCATGCTACCTCAAAAAACAAACACCAACAAACACTTGAAATTAATCTAATTTTTTTTAAAATGAAGCAGTATTTTCATTACATTCATTATTAAATGAAACAGATAAAAGTAAAGAAATAACTTCATATAAAATGAATTTACCAACAATTTACAATTGATGAAAAACAACACATAGTTATAATAAATCATTATTAATTGATTTGCATAAATATTTATCAATTGATAAAGTGAATAACTTAAACAATAATTAGCTATTAAAAACAAAAATGAACATTTAAAATAGCTCTACACCATATTCCCCTAAAAACCCAACAACTTACTACTAAAAAAAAATCTAATCAAATTATAAAACAATTCACATTAAAGATTGCAAATGATGCTCAAACATTTAATGCAAGTATTAGAATGTAAACCTTACTTTGATAAAATAACTAATATTCATCAAATAATTACATTCACTTTTTATACAGTTGTATTAATAAAACAACATTATGTATAACAATATCTTAAACAACTATATTATATACCTAAAATAAAATGATATTCATAGCTTCTATGTTCGACCACAAATTGTAGCAGTCTGTGTTTTTGGGAACAATATTTGTGTCTCAAAGTGATGTTTCATCAGTCCGAGTTCCTCCGTGTTTCAATTGGTCTGAAATCTAGATATTTGGTATTGCTGTGTTTGAGTGGGTCAGGTAGTAGGCATCCAAGGTTATCTAATTATTGAAATTCTTGATGGGTTTGGGAAGGATGTCGCTGTGTTCGGGTGAGCGGGTGTTGCGATCAATGTTCTTGTCCTTGTCAGTTACGCTGTTCCAGTTTCGGCAGACAGGTCTGGCATTGGTGTTTGTGCGCTTGACCAGATATGCTGAACTTAACAAGGGTGTAATCTGTCCAGGAGACTAGTGTAGGGTAATTGACTCAGATGTTGTCAAAGGTGGTGGAAATAGGGTTCAAGAGGTGTCCAGCAACACAGGCAAGTACCTTCACTAATTGGGTAAGGCCAGTGTTGGAAATGGCTCTTTTTGCAGGGTCATCCCTAAACTTTGCGCCTCCTTTCCCCTATTTTTTCTGACCAGTTGTTGCTGGCTTTAGGACCCTGGGCACCTTACCACTCCTAACCAGTGCTAAAGTGAATATACCCTCTGTGTCAATTGTATTGGTGGTTGATTTATCCATGATTTGGCATATTTTATTTACTAGTAAGTCCCTAGTAAAGTGAACTAGAGGAGCCCTGGCCCTGTAAATCAAATGCTACTAGTGAGCCTGCAGCACTGGTTGTGCCACCTGCAGGAGCAGAGATTTTACTGATGAAATTTATAATTGATAATGTCCTGATCATTAATGAACTAATGCATGAAAACGGGTGACTTTTGAAAATGGCCACCATATTCCATTTTGTTTTCTACTTAGGTTAACTTTAGCTAAATTTGCAGTTGTTTTTTATTCTCTGAATGCTTACTTTAAAGAGTTTAATAGTTTATAGACATGCAAACAGCTACCTCTAGTGTTTTCTTTGTGTTATGTCTCACAAGGTCAGATTTATTAGGTCATTGCTAGAGTTTGACAATCCTATTGTTTAGAAAATGTCACTAACCTGTGATTTCTTCCTTGAGGATGGAAGTAGATGGCAACATTGTTAGACGTTTCTTCCTGAACCTGAGATTCTGATGAGTTGGAACAATGGAGCCACAGACGAGACGGAAGAGAAGAAGAACTTGTTATAAATTGAGTTTAGCTAATGATTCCGTCATGGAAAAATTGGCAAATGGGAATTCAGTGTACTTTGAAAGTATAACTTTTATTTATCTAACTTTAGTTTTATTGGCTAAATGTACAACACCCCATGTCCTGACCAATCATGAGTTTTGTGAAAGTTAACAAAATGTTCCACTTATTTTTGGGTGTTGGTTGGGTTTGAGAGAGAAAGAAGAGAAGGGAGAAGCAGACCAGACCTTCAAGATTTTCGAGTGATATTTTATTCATATAGCCTTGGGGGGAATTTATAGATCGTTCCTGCTGATGGTGTCCCCTTGCTGAAGTGATCTCTCTGTTGTTATCCTATGGGTAATGTATACATTGTGAATTGTTATATGTACCTTTTCTTTTACAGGCACCAGCTGCAACTCATGAATTAATTGCTGGATAATAATGATATTAATTTTATTATAACCCAAGTTAGTATATGTTTTTTCTAAATTTGTGTTTCTAAACCTTTTACATGAAGCACAACATGTTAATGCTAATTGTGGTTAATAAGGGAATCTGTCCTTACATTCTCATGATTCAAATTGACGTTTCTTTGATTTATTGTTTCAATGTATTATATCTCACTAGTGAAGATCTTGGTGTTTTTAAGTTGTGTTATAATACTCAAGTTAATTTGTTTACTTGCTTTGATTAAACTTAGGTATATAAGACGTTCTAATCAGCCATTGATGATTCTGTATGCTTATCATTTGTGTTTGAGAATTATTTTTGTGACTTTAGCATTGTTAATAGAAGGAAATACATTTATAATCCTTCTTAATAAACTGGTGTGGTCATTGTAGTTTAATTAGCTTATTGATTTCTTGTTCATTAATGCTTATTATAAAATGCACTTTTGACATACTCTCAAATCAAAGTAGTGTCAGCCCGTTGGCCTAAGGCGTGAGATCCACTATTTAGTCTGGGGTAATAGCTAGCATTTCTCAGCGCTACAGCAGTTTTTGGTAGCAGAGTTATGGTTATGTCATTATTTGATGATGTCATAGTGATTTCATAGTTTGTGAAAGAATTATTTGAAATTGTTTTACTGATTCTTTTTGTAATGTTATACGGATTTGAGAAAATGAGTTACTAATTGCCTTAAGTGACTTTCGCAGTCCTCGGAGATGCTCCGGAGGTTGAAGGGTATGCTCCTAGCGGTGTTTGATTAAATGGAGTCAGGTGAGAATATTTTGCGCTTGCATAGCTTGAGATAAATTTGCAATGATTGAGGTGTTTATGAGTTTAGAAGGAGTGGGCGTACTCCAATAAAGTTTAGAAGGAGTGGGCGTGCTCCAATAGGTATGAGAGTAGGGAAGCGGTGTTCTTCATTTGATTGATAAGACAGACCTAATGAGAGAGGTCTAAGACTCCAAAGTATATTAACAACTGCAGTGAGACACTTGGTACAAGTGTAGAGAGAAACTTTGCATATGTTGTAATTTGTCTATTTGGTAGACCGATCTGGCGAGGTTGGTAAGTTGAGTTTATGAGATAATTTGTGTGACTGAATTTTACTGGGATTTGGTGAGTACTAAGTGCACTAGAACAATAATCCAATGATCAGTTGAGAAGTCAAATTTGCAGGTCGAATTTTGCTCACAAATGTGGGGAATTGTGAAAAAGAGTAACTGTAGATACAAAGCTGAAGGAGAAATTTGGAAGGTTCCTGAAACGATTGTGTTACCCTACCTGTAGTAAATAAACACATTTGTTTTCTTAATTTTTGGTTTAAGGTTTTACTCCCAAACTAATATTGCATGAGTTTGGGTTGTTAGTTTTGTGAAAGTCAGGCTGAAAGACTGTCAGCATTTCAGCGGTCGCGCTGAGAGGGTGTGTATGTATTAGTGTGACGTGAGTTGTGCCACGCTGGGATAGGTTGGTTAGCGAGAAGGGTTGCGCACGGATTCGTCTATCAGTCTGACACTTGCATAGTGCGATTGGAAGGCAAGTGCATCGAAAAGGATTGTGGGATTGTAGTCACTTTTTTTGATTGGTTATTTTTTACCAGATTTCGTTGTTTTGTTTTGTTTGGAATAGAGTTTGTAAATTCTTTTCTGATTAAATTGTTTTTGAATAAATTTAGTTGAAAGGGAAGTTTTTCAAAGTTTTAATAAGTGCCTTTAGAGGTGATGAGTATATCCCAGCATGAGAGGGATAAATTTGTCCACCAGAAAATACCCTGGCATATATTGTGATTGAGGAGAAGGGTCCGGGAGCTTGCCTCTGGTTTAAACACTGGGTTAAGATCACAAAGAAAGAAGGCTGTTTGGCTTCCCCAGAAAATGGTACATTTAATTTGAGAATTTTGAAGAATCTAAGGCAGAAAGTGTACAGTTTAAAACCTCCTCCGAGACCAGCACAGTATGAAGCTTTAGCGATTTGGGAACTGGTAGCTAAACAGCAACAAGCATTGAAATTCCAGAAAAGAATGAGGAAAGTAGAAAAGATACTAGCAGAAGCTAGATGGGATGAGGAGCAGAAAGAGTAGAGACTAGCTACTCTACAGGGAATTAGATTATTTCCTGCAAGAACAAATGATGATGAGGATGAGTCAAAAGCTGAGAAGAAAAAGAAAAAAAAGTTATTTAGCAAATAAAGAAAAAAATTAAAAGATTTGAAAAGAGTTATGTTTAATGATGATGATGAATTGGGTGAGGATGAATTAGTTTCTGAGATTTTGCGTACCTATCCACCACCACATACAGCTCCAGGATGTCAGAGAACTAGCAAGAGTGGAATGAGTGGAAGTGGGATTGGTAATACGAGTCCTACTACACCATCCACATCGGGGGTATCACAGGATATCCTGAACAGCGAATGAGTTCAAATGCAGAGTTGTTTTAATGATTCATTGAATAATGGACAGCAGTTGGAGATAAACATTCCTGAAACTTACTCAGAGGCTCAGATTGTAAGGACAACTACTAATTTAGTGTTGACTCCAGATCAACAAGGGCTAAATATAATTCAGAAAGAGCCTGTTCAAATACAGATTCCTCAAATGCAGAATGTGAGAACAATGCAGACACAGAAAACTGGAACTTTTGCTAGTCCAGATGCAATTTCAGTACCTATTACGATGGGTCTGCTTATGCCACTATATGTCCAGACTAATAATTGTGGATTGAGTTCTCTAGTCTAGTTTCAGAATGGGGTTTTAGAAAAATCGACTCCAAGGAAAGAACAAAACCTGAATGAAACTAGCTCTTTAATAGATTTGTCTCCTGTTGGGAATTCTGGGACCAGATCCTACAGTAATCAGGGGAGAGACTACTGCCCCCACAGCAATGTGCGTGTACAATACGACAGCAAAGTTCGAGTGCACAGTGTAATGAGATTTCTTTAAAAGGTTTATCCACACAAGAAATAACCAAGCAGTTAGAGGACCTAAGTAGTTCAAAGACTTTAGAGAAACAGAATAGGGAGGAAGACTCAATAGATAGAGTGAGATTGTCAATGGAAGGAAATTAACATCTTTAAGGAACAATGGAAAGATAATTACAAAGGGAGTAGGAAAAGTACACTAGCAGTTACAAGAAATAGCAGATGAGTATGACATCGACCTCACAAAATTGAAAAGCCTGAAGAGAAGCTATAGGTTAGATCTTGAGGAAGAATATTTTGCACGCATGAGGTCTGCAGGGATGAAAATACATCTTAGGGAATTACTTGAAAGAGTGCAAGTTTGGAGAGCATTAGACAAATGGGAAGGCAGATGGGTCAAGAAAAGAGAAGGACCAAAGAAAGGAGACATGGTGCAGACAGGAGAATCAGTGAAAATGTTACAGATGAGGGAAATACCAGGAGGGAATTTTGTACATGTACCTTGGAGTAGGAGTGGTATCTTAAGTTTTACAAATGATTATCCGAGGTTAAGAGAGAAGCCAGTAGAATGGTACCAGCAGAGAGATAGGTTAATGAAGCTTGCAAAATGTCTGTGGGAGGACCTTAATGCTCTCTTTGATATTGTTGTTCCAGCAGATTTGTGGATTGAGTGCAAAAGGAGTGTGGATTGGCCGACAAGTGAGCCGCAAAGAGATTTGAAAACAGGTGCACCATCACCAGAAGTTATGAAATATTACTATAAAGTTGTTGAATTTCTGAAAACAAACATTTCGTCGAAAAAAATTGATTGCCAATGCATAGCTAGGACAGCACAGGAAGCGAAGAAATTGATTCATGCGTATTATGAAAAGGTTGTTAAAGGCATGTAAACATTTCAGTGGTACAGAGACAATCGAGAAACAGAACATGCATCATTTTGTGTTTAGGTGTATTCAAGGGTTAAGACCAGAGATTAGCTAAATGATTAAGAATCGTTTGATCTGTTGGCAAGCCAAACCGATTGATGAGGTGTTGCACTATGCAAAATACTGTAGTGATGAGATTTAAATGAAGCAGAAAAAGTTGAGGAGAAAGCAATGGTGATGCATATTAAGGCTGCACAGACAGAATGCAGGGAAAGCTTCAGCCGCAGTAGCAAGGAAATGGCATGTTTCAGAATAAAGACAGAGGTAGAGGTTGAGGTGGAATGATGCTTCCGGTTGTCAATAAAAATGTGGATTTGAATTCAGTGGTGATGCAGGGTGAGCAGCAAAGGTGAAGAGTGTTACTGTGTCATAATTGCGGGGCAGCTGGACTTTAGAAGAGACAGTGTCCGTTGTTAAATCAAGGTGGTGTTGTGCAACAGACAAATGGTGTCAATTCTTATCAGAGCATGAAACGACCCAGAGTGGGAGGTCAAAATCAGAATTTTTCAGAATAACATAAATACTATGGAGGGTTTTTAACCTTTGCAGCCTATGCAGCAGATGCACAATATACAACCCCAGGTACAACAAGTACAAATGCCACAGGCACAACAATTGCAGCCACAGGTGCAGATGCAGATGGTGCCTGCACAACAAATTCACATACCAAGACAGGTCCAAATGGTACTGGGTCCTATGGATCAACAACCGGTGATGCTTTCGCAGGTGGTCACGAATCGGCAATCAAATAAATGCAAAAAAACTGTTGATCAATTTCCTTTACACAGTGAGGATGAAATAACGATGAACGGCCGTTGGATAGCTCAGATGAGGAGGAGTATGTGATGGCAGCATCATTAGAAATGGATCAGAAATGTCCTTATGTAAAGGGTGAAGTACATGTTCATGAAGTTTGTTTTCTGGTTGATACGGGGCCTACATGTTCAACAGTAAGATCTGTTTAGGTTTCAGATATACTTTTATCAGAGAGAACAGTTCAGGTTGTGGGAGTTGCAGACAAACATTTGACCAATACTCTTACAGAACCAGTTTTTGTTAAAATTGGTAATTTTAAAGGTTTGCACAGATTTATTGTTTGAGATTCCAGTCTAGTGTCACTATTGGGAAGAGATCTGTTGTGTAAAATAAATTGTTCAATTTCATGTTCAATTAAAGGAATTGAGATTGAGACAAACAGTGATGAGGAAGATTAAATGATTACTGCTGAAAATGAACAAGTGTCTAGAGTTTCTTCTGATTAATTTCATTTAACAAGAAAATTAAGAAAATAAATCAGTTGATTTGATTGAGTTCTTTCCAGTTTTTGAAATAAATGATTTTTCAGTCGATTTACAAGAAAGGGATTAGTCTATAGTTCATGGAGTCAGAGTGGCAGTGAAAGTGAATGTGGTATTTCCACAAACTGCACAATATCCAATGAAAAATGAGGCAACCGAAGGAATAAGACCTTTGATAGAGCAGTTCGTGGAAGAAGGAGTTTTGAAAGAAGTGATGAGTAGCCCGCGTAATTCACCAAAAATGGGTTTGAGAAAGCCAAGTGGGAAAATTTGTCTTGTCCAGGATTTGAGTACAATAAATGATATTGTGGTTAAATGTTGTCCAGTTGTGCCAAATCCAGCTGTGATCATGTTCCAGATTCCGTGTGATGCTGAATGGTTTACTGTAATAGATTTATGTCAAGCATTTTCATCTGTGCCCCTTCATGAGGACAGTAGATATCTCTTTTGTTTTAAATTCCTGACCAGAGTCTATTTTTGGTGTAGAATTCCTCAGGGGTTTTCAGAGTCACCATCGATTTTCAATCACATTTTGAAAAAGAACCTGGAGTCATTGGTAATGCCTTACCAATCAACATTAGTGCAGTACATACATGATCTATTGATTGCAATAAAGACAAAAGAAGGATGCAAGGAGGATACCATTGCATTGTTGAATTTTCTGGGAGATAATGGTCATAAGGTGTCCCCTACAAAATTGCAATATTGTCAGAGAGAGGTGAAATATTTAGGTCATTTGATTGAGAAAGGGTCCAGGAGGATTTAAAAGGGAAGAGTAGTGACAACTGTGAAAATGAAAAGTACTCAGAAAGAAATGAGGATGTTTCTGGGAATGGTAGGATATTGTTGTCAGTGAATCCTGAATTTTTCATCTATTTCGATACCTTTGCAAAAGCTGACACATAAGGATGTTTCAGATCTCACAATGCAACATTATTACCAGTTGAAAGAATTGATTCAGATAAAATGGATGACACTCACCATGATTGTTTAGAAGTTACAGAATTGTGCCCAAAACCAAGGGCAGATATTTGAGACACCTGCCTAGAAGACAACGATCAAATCATCTTTGTTGATGGTTCCTGTTTGAGAGATAACATGAGTACACTGAGAGCAGGATGTGCAGTATGCACAATTACTGGCATATTAGAAGCTTCATGGCTTAAAGGAGTGTTTTCTGCTCAGAGTGCAGAATTGGTGGCTCTTACTGGAGCATGCCAAATTTCAGACCAGATGAAAGTAACGATCGACACTGATAGCCAGTATGGATTTGGCATTGTGCATGATTTTGGACAAATTTGGTCACAGAGAGGTTTCCTAACATTGTCTGGATCACCTGTAAGAAATGGTGAGAGAATACATGAATTATTACAAGCTGTTCAGAAACCTGAGAAAATTGCTGTCGTTAAATGTAGTGTACATCAAAGAGGACAGGATTATGTGACTTTGAGACATGCTTATGCAGATCAGGTTGCAGAATTCTGCGCCTTAAATAGTATCTCTTTCAATGGAAAGTGGGAACTGATGCCTGAAAATGATGAAGTTTACACAAATTTTATGATGCAAATTGTTGAGACTCTGGAAGAGTTGAAAGCTTTACAGAACAATGTTCCAGAAGAAGAGCACAGAGATTGGGTGAAACAAAATTATATACAAAGGGAAGATAATATTTGGGTGACTACGGAGGTAAAGGTAGTTCTGCCAAACAGTCTGCTGACATAGATTGCCAGATACTACCATGGTCAAGCACACAAAGGTAGAGATGCAATGATTAGGAGTTTTAAACAGTTTTGGTTAAATCCAAAATTTAGACAAGCTGCTGAAATTGTTTGCCATAGATGCATTGTCTGCCAGCAGATGAATGTTGGTAAAGGAACAGTTGTCAACATGGGACACATAGGCATGGCAGGAGGTCTATTCAGCAGGATGCAAATGGATTTTATTGAGATGCCTGCGTGTGCTGGTTTGAAATATCTGTTGGTGATTGTGTGCATGTTTGGTCACTGGATTGAAGCCTATCCTGCAAGGAGAAATTATAGCCTTACAGTTGCTTTGTTACTTCTCAGAGAGTTGATTCCACGTTTGGGTTTCCCGGTGTCTTTAGCATCAGATAGAGGAAGTCACTTCAAAATGAAGTGATAAAGTTACTATTTTCAGCTTTAAACATTCAGCAGCAACTACATTGTAGTTACAGCCCAGAAGCTTCAGTACTTGTACAGCAGATGAATGGAGCTTTAAAGTCCCGATAGGCAAAGGTGTGTGCATCAACGAATTTGAAATGGCCAGATGCTTTGCCTTTAGTTCTAATGTCAATGAGAAGTACTCCTGACAAGAAGACTGGCTTGACTCCTCACGAGATTCTGATGGGGAGAGCAATGAGATTGCCAGCAATATCTGCAAATGCACTTGTAAATATTACAGATGACATGGTGCTAGATTATTGCAAAGGCTTAGCTGATATGGTCCGATCTTTTTCTCATCAGATGGAAGCCACAACAGTTCAAAAATCTCAAGGTCAAGGCCACAACTTGAGAGCTGGTGATTGGATCATTATACAAAAGCATGTGAGGAAGTCGTGTTTGGAGCCACTGTGGAAGGGGCCTTATCAAATCATCCTCATGACGACAGCTGTGAAGTGTGCAGCTTTGCTGAACTGGGTGCATGCCAGCCATACGAGGAAGGTTAATAATCCAACAGAATAAGAAGAGGAACTGTTGAGATTACCAACGGCTAACAACATTTGATGACACATCAGAACCTTGATAAGTAAACTTACAAGGAGACACGTCTAGGCCAATGAACCTTTTGACAACGTTTGGAGACTTCCCAGAATGAGATATCTTTTTGGCATCACAATCAATATGTCAATAACTCCATCAATATTCACTATAACTAATCATTAAGCTAATCAATAACATTCAATATAGATCAATACAGCGAACGCACCATGACCTTTCAGCCATGAATAACCACACACATCTAATTAAGTGTTAGGATATTTATTCCCTATTAGTTACAATCTAATATCATATTTATTAGTTTCAATATCAACAAGCACGTCAAAACCACTATAACTTGGCAATCAGAGCAGAACTTAATCAAAGCATAGATCATGAACATTTAGAATGAAGCACAACGTTAATATGAATCAACTTTAGCAGAGTATCACTAGTACATTATTCAATAAAGCAATAATTTTAGTCATTTGTCTATTTGCATCCGATATTAGTGAACACACTAACTAACCTCAACTTAGCATCAGCATGTTGGGCTTCATGCAAAACAAATTTAGCAAACACCAATTTAGAAAACATCTAACTATGGCCTCTATCAAAAGAGCAGTTGGTACCTAGAAAGAAAAGGCAAACAGACAATTACATTTATCATCAGATAGTTGCCCCTCCAGTGAATCAGCAATCAGCGCCAGTCTCCGTCCTCAGGACATCAGTCGATTCGCCATCAGCAAGGATAGGACAGGGCAAGTCTCAGTAGGGCATAGCTAAATAATAAGGCTTTCCTCATAAGGAGGAGAAGTGTGTATCAGTCAAGGAATAAGCTGAGGATGGTTCAAAGTATCAGACGGCTAAAGACAAAGGCCCATATTGCAACCCTGAAGGTCGGTTTTAAAGCAGCGGTAAGACCGCCAACAGGCCGGCAGTAAAAAAAATGGAATCATGACCATGGCGGAAACCGCCAACATACACAGCCACTTTAACACTCCGACCGCCACGGCGGTACAAACAAACAGCCTGTCGGTCACCGCCAACAGACAGGCGGAAGACAATGTACCGCCCACATTATTATGAGAGGCCAATCCACCACCTTTTCCGGGGCAGAACCAACGCAAATAAAAACACGGCGGAAACAGGACTTGGAAGGGAAAACACTCGCCACTACACAACCCACAAGGAACCAGGACGCCATGGAGCCAGAACTCCAGATACTACCTGCGATAGTTTTCCTGCTCCTCTACCAGGAGCACAAACTACAGCGGCGACGACCACGGTGAGTACTGCACCTACAACACAGGGGAGGGGGGAGGAAAAAGAGAGTGACACACACACACAACACGCAAAACGCCCACCCTCACCCACAACAACATACACACAAATACATGCTGCAACATTACATTTACACCCCCAACCCACCTGGAAGAACGCAAGGACAAAAGGAAATGAGGGAACGATTGTAATCAATAAAAATCCATTAGTCAAAACTTGAAATACAGTATAAACAATTATGTACACCAACTATACAAGTCCGGATAGTGCACCATTCATAGTCCGTGGACTACTGGGCCCAAAATGTATGGGCGAGGCTCACACTCGATATCAGACTCCAAACGGAGAGAACACTGCTGGGGCATCAGATCGAAATGAAACTGGCACCTCAGGGGGAAGGGAAGGGAGGCACCTCAGCCGGAGGAGTGCACAACGCCAGCTCCACGAAGGGGCCCCATGCCCATTGATGTATCCTGGGGAGTGCAAAGCCACAGTCTCTCAAGTCTCTCCAGTGGGTGGTTTGCCCACTGCTCTATCCTGAGGAGTGCAAAGGCACAGTCTCTCAAGTCTCTCCAGGGGTGGTTTGCCCACTGCTCTATCCTGGGATGTGCAAAGCCACAGTCTCTCAAGTCTCTACAGTGGGTGGTTTGCCCACTGCTCTATCCTGGGGAGTGCAAAGCCACAGTCTCTTAAATCTCTCCAGTGGGTGGGTTGCCCACTGCTGCATCCTGGGGTGTGCAAAGCCACAGTCTCTCAAGTGGATGCCTTTCTCGACTGGTTCTGGAGGGGGCTTTGTGCCCAGAGTGCTTCATCCTGCCAAGGACTCAGGTAGTGGATGCCTTTCTCCACTGGTTCTGGAGGGGGCTTTGTGCCCAGAGTGCTTCATCCAGCCAAGGACTGGGGTATTGGATGTGACACTCCACTGATGGTGGTGCTACATGCAAGCTGCCCATGCTCCTGGAACTGACCACCAGCTTCGGACGACTGACCACTGGGGATGGCAGCCATGTCTGTGGTGGTGCCACTGGCTCAGGATGTCGCGGGCCGCTGGCGGGGCTGGCAGCGGTGTCATTTGCGGCGGTGCTTGTGGCAGACTCTGTGGCATCGGTGCTGGCAGCGGCCTCTGTGGAATCGGTGCTGGCGGCGGCCTTGTGGAATCGGTGCTGACGGCGGTCTTCGTTGCGGCAGTGCTGGGGGGTAGTCTTTGTTGCGGCGGTACTGGGGACGGGCTCAGTGACTGCGGTGCTGGTGGCGGGCTCAGTGACTGGGGTGCTGGTGGTGGGCTCAGTGACTGCGGTGCTGGTGGCGGGCTCAGTGTCTGCGTTGCTGGCGGTGGTCTCTGTGGCGGCCGTGCAGGTGGCGGTGCTGGTGGCAGTCTTGTCCGCCATGCAGGTTGGCGTCGACGTGGACCTGCCCTTGATTTTCTGGCCCTTCCCCACCTTGGATGGTGGCGCAGCTGTCTTGCCACTTTTCACTTTCCACTTTCCACTTTTGTTTTGCCTGAGCCCTTGGTGGCAGGTATTTTCGCCTTCAACCTCCGCGATGTGGGCAACTTTTTGACTTTTGGAGGTGGCAGAATGTCCATGCATTCACTCTGTAGGACACTGGCAGCCATGTTGCCTGGCGCACTCCAAAACCCCGCAATTGCTGGCACCACTGTGCCCAGTGATGTGGTGGCTGAGGGCTGAGGTGCTGGGTTGGGACCTGGAAAGGCAGGCCGTAGGGGACGGACGGGGGGGGAGGTATAGGGAAGAGGTCAACATTTGATAGGAAAAGCTTTTTAGACACACTGGGACAGGTAGATGGAGGGGTTTTGGGAGTGGAGGAAGAGGTAGTGGATGTAGAAGGTGTACGTTTGCTGCCTTTGGGTGAAGGTGCATGGGCTGTAGGCTGTTGTGAGGTGGACGGCTGTTGGGTGGGTGTGTGGCTGCGTTTGTGTACTTTGGGAGGAGGGCTCGGAGACACACTGGTAGAGGACACTGGGGATGTGTGAATGGTAGTGGGGTGGTGAGTGCACGTGAGCGGTGTGTGGTGATGGGCGTGCGGTGATGGAGGTAGTGGCTGAAGATGTAGTGCATGCAGGTGTGAGTGGAGACGAGACACAGAGGAAGGAGGGAGAAGTGGAGAAGGGGGACACAGTGGAGGCAGTGGATATTGGTATGTCTGCATGGGTATGGTGCTTGTGTAAGCGCCTGTGGGATTTGTGGTGCTTATGTTTGCCTGAGCCACCCTTGTGTGTTGATGTGTGTGCATACTGGTCTGATGGTGTGCTTGGGATAGGCTGAGGTACAGGTGATTGGGTCT
Source organism: Pleurodeles waltl (assembly GCF_031143425.1). NCBI lineage: Eukaryota > Metazoa > Chordata > Amphibia > Caudata > Salamandridae > Pleurodeles > Pleurodeles waltl. Next base: position 446,899,694 of record NC_090439.1, on the reverse strand, counting down.
GGGTGGAGGAAGTTGGAGGGGGGAGGCTGGACACAGGGACAATGGCTGCCATCATTGCAGAGGCCAGAGCCTGAAATGCTCGCTGTAGGGCTGCCTGGCCAGAATGAATGCCCTCCAGGTTTGCATTTGTTTGTTGCCAATGCCTCTCAACACCCTGGATGGCATTCACAATGGTAGACTGCCCAACAGTGAGGGATCTCAGGAGGTCAATATCCTCCTCACTGAGGGCAGCAGGGCTGACTGGGGCAGGGCCTGAGGTGCCTGGGGCGAAGGAGATGCCCCCCCTCCTGGGTAAGCGGCCACGGGGTACATGCTGAGGGGCTGCTGGGAGGGCGGTGCTGGTAGGGGGGTGGCGGCTGTACCTGTTGATGCGAGGGGCACAGAGGGGTCCGCCACCGCAAGGGAGCTCCCATCAAAGGAGGAATCGCTGTTGCTGATGTCACCTCCTGTCCCCGCCGTGGAGCTCCCCTCGCCCTCCGTCCAACTGGTGGCTCCAGACTCCGTTGTCTCGCCCTCCAGGGCGATGTGGGATGCAGCTTCCTCCTGCTCCGGTGGCACTGCTACTCTGCCTGATGATGCTAATACACACAAGAACAGGGAGACCACAAAAAGTGGGGGGGAGACAGAAGAAAGACATGTTCAATGCATGCAATACCGCTACCATTGGGGGACACTACAGACACATCAGCCCTCTGCACTACGCCATGCACATGGAGTTCCCTAATTAATCACAGGGCCATGGGGTACAAGGCCTGTGCCCGATTGCTGCACACATGGAAGTCACAGGAGCCTGACTAGGTGTAGATGGCTCTTACCACTGGTGAGGTTGGGGTGCCACATAGCCTGCCTCACGAAGGGACCTTGCCTACAAAACTCACCCTGGCCTAGGGGAACCCACATCCCACCTCCCCCACCCAGACACCTCGAATGCGCACTGAGTCCGATGGATGTGACAGTACTCACCCCCTTGTGGCTGCTGTGATGCCCTCAATCGCCCATTTAACTCCGGATACACCACCGCCAGGATCCGGAACATGAGGGGGGTCATGGTGCGACGGGCACCCCTCCAACGTTGGCAGGCCACCCCCAGCTGGGCCTCCACCTGTCTTCTTGCTCCAGCGGTGAATGGCCTCCCATCTTTTACGGCAGTGGGTGCTCCATCTGTGGTGGACCCCCAGGGTCCGGACGTCCTTGGCGATGGCACGCCAAATATCCTTCTTCTAGTGGGCGTTGATCTAGAGGAATAGTACAGGGGAAAAGGATAATCTTTAACCGTCCAGACTGTCACAGTCAATGACCAGCGTTCCCACCCTTGCCCTGACGCACATACACTCACCTTCCGCTCATGCAGGCCTCAGTCCCCTCGTATCTTCCATTCACACCAATCCAAACAGACATTGCCTATACAGCATGCTCACAGTGAACTCACCTGTTTGACTGGAGGACCGTAGATTAGTGTGTACTGGGGGAGGACCCCATCCACTAACTTCTCCAACTCCTCCGAAGTGAAGGCAGGGGCCCTTTCCCCAGACACATGAGCCATCGTCACTTCCCGACTGAGGTCACAGCAGCACTTGCAGTGTAGGTCCTCATGTCAAAGGTCAGATATCAAGTGAGTAAACAGAGAGAAAATGGCGGTCATGTCCGCGGCGGTGCGTACCGTCACTGCCGGCGTACATCAACATTGGCTCCTGGGACCCATAGGGTCCAATGTTAACCAATGCAGGATTGCGCCACGGTCTTCGACCACCTACCGTGACGGTGTACAACGCCAGCGCAGTTACCTCATATCCCCTTGTACCACATTACAGGTCAGGCAGCTGCCATTTCAGGGGGCCACATGGCATTAATTTTAAATGCGTCACACCTATCTAGGCCTTGCATACACACAGTGACAGGCACATTGCGGATTGACAAATGTGTGCAATAAATTCTTTTTTAATATCTCAGTGATGGCTGACTCTGTGCTCGCTGTTCTCGTCCATAGGGCACGTCCACTGGGGCAGGTGAGGAGACGGCGGCATCCTCCGGTGTACAGACCGCTGGTGGACCCATCAACAATGGAAGACAGCACATCATTATCACTTACAGACTTGATCGTGCCACAATCCAGGAACTGTGTGCCCAGTTAGAGCCAGACCTGATGTCAGCTATCCGCCATCCCACAGGAATCCCCCCTCTAGTTCAGGTCCTGTCAGTACTCCATTTCCTGGCAAGTGGGTCTTTTGAAACAACAGTGGCCATTGCATCAGGGATGTCCCAGCCTATGTTCTCAAATATGTTGTCCAAAGTGTTGTCTGCCCTGCTGAAACACATGCGCAGCTACATCGTTTTCCCTCAGGTGGAGGATTTGCCCACAGTGAAAGGTGACTTCTATGCCTTGGGACAAATTCCCAACATCATAGTTGCCATTGATGGGACACATGTGGCATTGGTACCCCCCCCCCCCACAGGAGTGAACAGGTGTACAGAAACCGGAAAAGCTACCATTCGATGAATGTGCAGATGGTGTGTTTGGCCGACCAGTACATCTCCCATGTGAATGCCAGGTTTCCAGGCTCAGTGCATGACACTTACATTTTGAGGAATATCAGCATCCCTTATGTGATGGGACAACTCCAGAGGCACCATGTGTGGCTAATAGGTGAGGACAAGGACCCTATACCATGTGAATGAATGTCTGGATCTGGGGTTGTCCCTAAGGGTTAGTGTGTGTCTAACAGTTGTCCTTCGATATGCAGGTGACTCTGGTTACCCCAACCTGTCATGGCTACTGACCCCAGTGAGAATTCCCAGGACAAGGGCAGAGGAACGCTACAATGAGGCACATGGGCGAACTAGGAGAGTGATCGAAAGACATTCGGCCTCCTGAAGGCCAGGTTCCGGTGCCTCCATATGACAGGTGGTTCTCTGTACTACTCACCAAAGAAGGTGTGCCAGATCACTGTGGCCTGCTGTATGCTGCACAACCTGGCTTTGCGACAACAGGTGCCTTTTCTGCAGGAGGATGGTCCAGAAAGAGGTGTTGTGGCAGCTTTGGAGCCTGTGGACAGTGAGGAAGAGGAGGCAGAAGAAGAGGATATCAACAACAGAAACAACGTTATCCATCAATACTTTCAGTGAGGCACAGGTAAGAAGACATCACTGCCTCATACATCTCATACAATTGTTAGACCTATCATATGTCTGTCACTTTCATCCAGTGTATGGACCCTGACTTGTCACTTTGCCTTTCAGTTTCACAGATGTGGGTCCCACTGTGTGACCTCTGCTATATTACCTCATGGACTAGAGCTGTGTGACATAGGTATGTTGACAATACAATCGACATTGCTATTTTCCTTAGTTATAGAAAATACACATTTGTGAAAGCACAGACTGACTCCAGATTGGTTTGTGATTCAAGGGTGTTTATTTAAGTGCAAAATAGTGAAGGGGGTTGTAAAATGGTCAGGGGTGATGGTGGAGGAATGTCTATGGCAGAGTCCAGTCTATTTGTCTCACAGGTGCACTGTCCAAAGGGGCATAGGAAGTGGAGCTAGGGCAGTTTAAGGATGGACAGGGTGACAAAGTGGGACAGTGGATGACATTCAGGGTGGTCTCATTTCTTGGCGTGGGTCTTGGCATTATTTTCTGTCTTTGTCCTGGATCTCATGGACCGTTTGTGGGGTGGTTCTCCATCTGCAGGGGGTGGGGTGCTGGTGTCGTGGTCCTGTGGGGATGCCTCCTGTCCACTAGCGCCAGCGGAGGTGGTGGGCTTTTCATCATTGAGGCTAGTGCCAGGGGCCCCTTGTTGTGCCACAGTGTCCCTCCTGGTGTTCACAAGGTCCTTCAGCACCCCTACAATGGTGACCAGGGTGGTGTTGATGGACTCGAGTTCCTCCCTGATCCCCAGATAGTGTTCCTCCTGCAGCCCCTGGGTCTCCTGAAACTTGGCCAGTACCAATGTCATTGTGTCCTTGGAATGATGGTACGATCCCATGATGTTGGAGAGGGCTTTGTGGAGAGTGGGTTCCCTGGGCCTGTCCTCCCCCTGTCGGACATCAGTCCTCCCAGTTCCACGGTTTTCCTGTTCCTCTGTCCCCTGAACCGTGTGCCCACTGCCACTGCCCCCAGGTCCCTGCTGTTCTTGGGTTGGTGGGTTTGCCTGGGTTTCCTGTAGTGGTGGACACACTGCTGCTTGATGTGTCGTGGGGACAGAGGGATGGGCCCGCTGGGTGGGTGCTGTGCTGGTGTTTCCTGAGGGGGGTGGCTCTGTGGTGGCATGTGCCAGTGTGTGGGGAACCGACTGTCCAGAGGTCCCACATGGGCCGGGCTGGTCATTTAGATCCAGTTGGACAGAGCTGCTGTCATCACTGTGGGGGGTGTGGACATGTCTGGAACCTCCTGTCCGGTGACGTTGGGTAGGGGTCCTGCAGGGGTGTAAAGGCCTGATTATTGCATCTGTGTGTGCCATCGTGTGAAGTGGGTGGGTGACCCTGTACCCCAGTGCTTACATTCTTGTCTAGGACCTTGTGTGATATTTGGTTTGGGGATCTGTGTGGGTATCTGTAGTGGACATGCTTTGGTGATGGATGTCCATGCTTTGCTGCTGCATGCAGGGCTTGGTATTGGGATGTGTGGGTTGTGATAGTGGGGCATATGTGAGGTGTTGGAGTGATGGGGGTGAGGGTGAGGGTGAGGGTGGGGTATGTCATAGCATGCAGGTAGGGTGGGGGATGTAATAGTTAAGATTTGACTTACCAGAGTCCATTCCTCCAGCGATTCCTGCGAGGCCCTCAGGATGCAGTATAGCCAAGACCTGCTCCTCCCATGTTGTTAGTTGTGGGGGAGGAGGTGGGGGTCCGTCGCCAGTCCTCTGAACTGCAATCTGGTGTCTTGAGACCACAGAACGCACCTTCCCCCGTAGGTCGTTCCACCTCTTCCTGATGTCATCCCTAGTTCTTGGATGCTGTCCCACTGCGTTGACCCTGTCTACGATTCTGCGCCATAGTTCCCTCTTCCTAGCTATGGAGGTATGCTGCACCTGTGATCCGAATAGCTGTGGCTCTACCCGGACGATTTCCTCCACCATGACCCTGAGCTCCTCCTCAGAAAACCTGAAGTGTCTTTGCGGTGCCATGCTGTGCTGTATGGGGTGGTGTGTGTTGTGATGTGTGAGGGGATGTGTTTGTGTGTGTTGTGTGAGGTGCGTGGATGTTGTGTAGTGATGGTGTTGTGTGCCTGTGGATGCTAGTATTGCTGATGGTGGTGTCTCTCTCTGTGTTTCGCTCTCAATTTTGGTCATAGGGGTTTGTGAGTGATGTGGGTGTGTGTTTTATATTGGATTGGGTGTGTGGGAGTGGTGTGTGTATGTGTATCAGGTGTGTGTATTTGGAATTGTCCAATGTGGTTTGTTTTTAGTAAATGTGTGTGTATTTTGAGCGCGGCGGTGTGTACCGCCAATGGAATACTGCGGTTGAAAGACCGCCGCGTGGATTTATGGGTCGTGATAGTGTGGGCGGATTCCTGTTGGCGGGACAGTGCCAGTTTTGTTATCGCCAGTTTATCACTGACCTTTGGTGTGGCGGACTTGTGTGGGTGTCTGGATTTTGGCAGATTCCGGGCTGTGGGAAATAGCTGTAGTGGAATTCTACCGCCGCAGCGGTGTGTTGGCTGTCTTCTGCACGGCGGTAAGTGGGATTTACCGCCAATGTTGTAATGAGGGCCAAAGTCTCTCAGCACGGCAAGGTTGATGAAGAAGAATGGCGAGGAATGTCTAATTTCTCCTCCGGTCACACCGTTATATCAAAACTGTCGAACTAGCCCTTAATTCCTCATTGGATCAATTTTGGTGCATCATTATCTCTGTCCAATAATTCTTCACACACCTTACTAGAATGTTCACCTAACACAGTTCTCATGCAGTCGATTGGCCCACGTTATTGACGTCTTCATCGGTTGGAATGTCAGGTGAGAAAAGTTACACTTACCTCCAGTCAGTAGTTCCATTGTCTTCTCCTAGTCCAGGCGGCCTTGCACCTGTTGCGAATTACACAGTTGCATTCGGCAAGAATGTCTCCTTCAGCAAGTTGGGTCCCATGAGAAAGAATTTACTACTGCTACACACACATCTCTAGCTTCTGGAAAAGTACAGCTTGGTGCCCTTCAGGAAAACAGCACATTGCACGTTAGAAAAACACAGTTAATATGAGACCAGGCAGCTAGGTCCAGTCCCTTGCTAACTAAGGTCTAGTGATTAATTTAGCAAACCGAATACATAATTATTAATGTTAATACAAATTCATACATTAGTACATTATTAATTCATCATTAATCAGTTTCATTAATCATCGTATACATTGGTGGCCACTCCCCGGGGGCACATTTCAAACGTGTGTATTATTTTTCTAGGTTAACACAATTTCCATGCAGTTTCATTTCACATAATTTAGCAAGCTTTTCATGTCAATATTGGTTTTAAAAGTCACACTCCAACTCATTCCAGGTCAAGAGCAAGAAAGAGAAGACCTGGAGAAGATTCCTGAGAATGTTCAAGATGTACCTACTCCTATGACAGATGAAAAAGGGCAAGGTTTGGAGGAGAGTGAACAGTCTATGAGTGGAGTAGAAGGAAAATCAGCACAAGAAGAAAGAGAAATATTGCTTGAGAGAAGTTCTGATCAGAGGAGGGTGTCCTCAGAAGAAAGTGATCAGAGACGACCGAATGAGAGAAAATCTGCTCAGAGAAGGGTGTCCTCGACAGCAGGTGGTTTGACATACCAAACTGAACAAGTGACCAACCCCATTGGAAAAGGACTAGAGACAGATCTCGCCCTAGTAGATTTTACTCTACCTGAACCAGTTGCAGGAACGTCAGAAGAAAAGAGTTCACGCTTGAGTTCAAATTAAATTTTGAAAAAGTTGCTGACAAGAAAGTCACTGAAAGGTAATAATTGCCCAGAGAAAAATTCAAAAGGAGAAAAGATAAATGTAGTTCAGCCAATTCAGGAGGAAGGAGAAAATACTATTGGAGAAGAAGAAGAAACTAGTAAAAGACCGAAAAGAAAGAAAGTTGCAAGCAGGAGATATTCTGGTCCAGAATGGGCATATGTAACTACCAATGAATGGCAAAAAGAATTTTTGAGTTATTGTTTTGATAGAGACATTGAAAATTTTCATTTTGGCACACGAAGAACAACAGTGTATGATTGGGAAAATGTTGAAATAGAAAGAAAAATTGAAAGCCATGCTTAAGGAGACATTGATAACTGATTTTGACAAATTTAGATACTGATTTTGACAAGCTGCTATACCGGATTCGACAAGAAGATTGTTCTGAGTGAACAAACTTTTGAAAAAAAAAATTAGGAGGGATTTGTTTGTGAAAACTTTGAACATTTTTTAAAATATTTGTTTTTTTGTTTCGTTTTTTTCTGAGTCTTCAAAGACCATGCAAAACTTTAGTAACCAAAACAGTAGAATTAGCCATTGCAAATGTGTAGGTATTGGTTTGGTGGTAGCGAGTATGTTAATATGTTTATTGTTATTTGTAGGTGTGATTGTTTATGAGTTGAGTGGAGCCAACCATACTGTAGAGAGTGACAATTCTTTAGAGACTACTACTACATCACTAACGAAAGATAAGTTTAGAATAGATGCAAATAGTTACATGTATAGAAAGCTTTCTTGTAATGTTTTCTATCGCTTATTGCGTGAGTATGTTGAGGTGATGGACGCAAAAGATTGTTATGTTTGTATGCAGATTCAGACTTTGGTGGAAGAAGGAACTACTCATCATAGTCTACCTGTGACTTATGCTAGAAGTTGCAGTCTTTGTATCTATAACCAAGAGTTCATACAATATTAATTTTCTAACTTTGACATTGTGTTTTCGTTTGTGCCTGTCAATGGTTAGTTGAATAAAATAGCCAAGGATAATAACATAGTCATTATGAGAGATTTCTTCAAGCCTACTTTGACCTTTGGTACTGCTTTTGCTCATAGAAACAACCTAACGTGTTTACTAACACCTGTGGAGAAGAAATTTTTAGATAACAAGGAAGACAGGAGAAGAGAAATAAATGCTAAAATAAATAAGGGAATGATTAGTCGTAGACCTGGGATTTATTATGCTTAAACTAATATTACTAACCAAGGAAAATTAACACTGGAAGCTGAGCATGTGGGAAAGCTTTGTGTATATATAAGCCACAGAGTAGTAGGGATAGAGTGTTCGTGGGTACGAGTGAATGTAGACATGTGTTTATGTTTCGGAATAAATGGGATTTTATGATGAAAGGACCAGACCCACCAGTGCCTGATGTTTACTATATTTATGGAAGAAATGCTTCTTACCGTCTTCCTAGAAGATGGTATGGCACATGTTATTTGGGAATAGTCTTTCCGAAAATATATCAGATGGAAGACTTGAGTACATTTCCTAAAATGACGAAAATTCAAATGAGACTGTACCAGGTTACGTTTGGTAAATAAGGCCTTCCCTTATTGAAGAAAAACAAAATGTGTAAAAGAAGAGTTGGCTTTTATTATTCTTTCCTTTTCTGTTTCCCAGTCCCTTATATGTCTTTAAACTTTGTCTCTAAACTTTTTTTCTTTCACCATTACTCTACAATTACTCTTTCCCTTCTTGGTTTAGTCCTTTCAGATCTTCAATTATGGTCTGTTTTTTTCTTTCTTCTCTCTAGGTACTCCGTGAGTCCAGATCAGATGTCGTCCCCAGACATGGAAAGTAAAAAAAACAAAATACAATTTGGAGGTAGGTTTGGGGTTTTCTTCTCTTATTTTGTAATTATAGGGAGGGGTTTGTGAGGGTAGTGCCAAATAAGTACACCTTCCGTATGCACTTTCAGTAGGGGTGGAAGTGATTCACACATGTAGAAAGAATACAGCGGAAAATGGAAAAGACAAGTTGGTGAAAACAGCCTATAGCACAGTGAGAGTTTCTTTAATCATGGAAGCACCCAGTTTTCAGCGAAAATAAAACATTAGACTTTTTCCCGTTGTTTTTCATTGAAGCAAATACTATATTTTAGGCTCTTCACCCGGTTTGCTTTTCCAGCATGAACTGTCTCTTTAAGTAATTTCAAAAAGGTACCAAAACCCTGTATACTGGGACGTACCTTGTAGGAGCAGTCTTTGTGCCTCCCGTGAGTCTTCTGTTGCGGCAGTCTTTTTGTGGCTTATTCAAGCTGCACTCGTCTCCCCTGCTCTCGCCACAGTCGTTGTAGGACTTCTGTTCGATCTCTCTTTTTTTTCCTGCCACGTCTCGGTTTTGCTGGTCCCTTCGCGCTCGCCCCGCGCGTCCACTTCCTCATGTTAAACATCATCAGGACGTTCCAACTCCAGTGGGTTGTACTTCCCGGTAACCCCGGGGTACTTCCCTAATGGCCCCTGGGATGTCGGTGAGAACAGGGTTCCAATAACCCTGTTACACAGATACTAGAGGAAACCAATTTCTTCATTGTGGGAGACATTTTTGGAGCTATAATTCCCTCAGTGGGAGTAGTTCTAAATTCAATTATGATACAGAAGTTGTCTACAATGGTGGATAACATGTTGATGAGGTATTGTAGAGCTATCATTCATCTAGATACTGAATTAGCTGCTACAAGGGCCTTGGCTCTTCAGAACTGCCTTGAGTTAGGCATTCTTTTGGCAAAAGAGGGCAGAGTTTGCAAATTTCTTGGTTTAAGTCATTCTTGTACGTATATACTGGATAACTCTAAAGAAGTTAGAGGTTTGATTAGTAACGTAGCAAATAACAAACAAGATTTGAAAGAACTAACTGAAACTACTATTTGGGAGAAAGCTGACAAGGGAATTGCAGTTGTGGGAAATTGGTTTGGCAACTTGGGAAAAGGGATTATATTAAAAATAGTAAAATAGTTTTCAACAATTGTGCTTGGTCTAATTGGAATATGGGGATCATATAACATATTCAAATGGATGAAAAGCAAAAGGTTTGAAAAGAATCAGAAGAGGTTTGATGTTCAAATGTTTAGATTTTATGGGAAAAATCCAAGGAAAAAAGAAAATTCATGAAAAGGTGAAAGAAACAAGATTTGAACATTTTTGAAAAGGAAAATAAATACATTTATTTGGATTTGTATGATGACATGATTAGTCATCAGAGAAGGGATTGCAACAGCAGAGATTTTACTGATGAAATTTATAATTGATAATGTACTGATCATTGATGAACTAATGCGTGAAAACTGGTGACTTTTCAAAAAGGCCACCATATTCCATTTTTTTTTCTACTTAGGCGAACTTTAGCTAACTTTGCAGTTGTTTTTCATTTTCTCAATGCTTATTTAAAAGAGTGTGTTTAATAGTTTATAGACATGTAAACAGCTACCTCTAGTGTTTTTTTATGGTATGTCTCACAAGGTCAGATTCATTAGGTCATTGCTAGAGTTTGACTATCCTATTGTTTAGAAATGTCACTAACATGTGATTTCTTCTTTGAGGATGGAAGTGGATGGCAACAATGTTAGACGCTTCTTCCTGAATCTGAGATTCTGATGAGTTGGAACACTGGAGTGTAGGAGGCTGGACTGGCTTGTAGTGAGCACCAAGGGGTACTTGCACCTTGCACCAGGCCCAGTTATCCCTTATTAGTGTATAGGGTGTCTAGCAGCTTAGGCTGATAGATAATGGTAGCTTAGCAGAGCAGCTTAGGCTGAACTAGGAGACGTGTGAAGCTACCACAGTACCACTTAGTGTCATATGCACAATATCATCAGAAAACACAATACACAGTTATACTAAAAATAAAGGTACTTTATTTTTATGACAATATGCCAAAGTATCTTAGAGTGTACCCTCAGTGAGAGGATAGGAAATATACACAAGATATATATACACAATAGCAAAAATATGCAGTATAGTCTTAGAAAACAGTGCAAACAATGTATAGTTACAATAGGATGCAATGGGGAAACATAGGGATAGGGGCAACACAAACCATATACTCCAAAAGTGGAATGCGAACCACGAATGGACTCCAAACCTATGTGACCTTGTAGAGGGTCGCTGGGACTATTAGAAAATAGTGAGAGTTAGAAAAATAACCCTCCCCAAGACCCTGAAAAGTGAGTGCAAAGTGCACTAAAGTTCCCCTAAGGACAAAGAAGTCGTGTTAGAGGAATAATGCAGGAAAGACACAAACCAGCAATGCAACAACTGTGGATTTCCAATCTAGGGTACCTGTGGAACAAGGGGACCAAGTCCAAAAGTCACAAGCAAGTCGGAGATGGGCAGATGCCCAGGAAATGCCAGCTGCGGGTGCAAAGAAGCTTCTACTGGACAGAAGAAGCTGAGGTTTCTGCAGTAACGAAAAGGGCTAGAGACTTCCCCTTTGGTGGACGGATCCCTCTCGCCGTGGAGAGTCGTGCAAAAGTGTTTTCCCACCAAAAGGACGCCAACAAGCCTTGCTAGGCGCAAATCGTGCGTTTGGCGTTTTTGGACGCTGCTGGGGCCCAGGAGGGACCAGGAGGTCGCAAATTGGAACTGAAGAGAGAGGGGACGTCGAGCAAGACAAAGAGCCCTCATTGAAGCAGGTAGCACCCGGAGAAGTGCCAGAAACAGGCACTACGAGGATGCCTGAAACGGTGCTCGCCGAAGTTGCACACAGGAGTCCCACGTCGCCGGAGACCAACTTAGAAAGTCGTGCAATGCAGGTTAGAGTGCCGTGGACCCAGGCTTGGCTGTGCACAAAGGATTTCCGCCGGAAGTGCACAGAGGCCGGAGTAGCTTGCAAAGTCGTGGTTCCCAGCAATGCAGCCCAGCGAGGTGAGGCAAGGACTTACCTCCACCAAACTTGGACTGAAGAGTCACTGGACTGTGGGGGTCACTTGGACAGAGTCGCTGGATTTGAGGGACCTCGCTCGTCGTGATGAGAGGAGACCCAAGGGACCGGTAATGCAGCTTTTTGGTGCCTGCGGTTGCAGGGGGAAGATTCCGTCGACCCACGGGAGATTTCTTCAGAGCTTCTGGTGCAGAGAGGAGGCAGGCTACCCCCACAGCATGCACAAGCAGGAAAACAGTCGAGAAGGCGGCAGGATCAGCGTTACAGAGTTGCAGTAGTCGTCTTTGCTACTATGTTGCAGGTTTGCAGGCTTCCAGCGCGGTCAGCGGTCGTTTCCTTATCAGAAGGTGAAGAGGGAGATGCAGAGGAACTCGGATGAGCTCTTGCATTCGTTATCTGAAGTTTCCCCAGAGACAGAGACCCTAAATAGCCAGAAAAGAGGGTTTGGCTACCTAGGAGAGAGGATAGGCTACTAACACCTGAAGGAGCCTATCAGCAGGAGTCTCTGATGTCACCTGGTGGCACTGGCCACTCAGAGCAGTCCAGTGTGCCAGCAGCACCTCTGTTTCCAAGATGGCAGAGGTCTGGAGCACACTGGAGGAGCTCTGGACACCTCCCAGGGGAGGTGCAGGTCAGGGGAGTGGTCACTCCCCTTTCCTTTGTCCAGTTTCGCGCTAGAGCAGGGGCTAAGGGGTCCCTGAACCGGTGTAGACTGGCTTATGCAGAATTGGGCACCTCTGTGCCCAACAAAGCATTTCCAGAGGCTGGGGGAGGCTACTCCTCCCCTGCCTTCACACCATTTTCCAAAGGGAGAGGGTGTCACACCCTCTCTCAGAGGAAGTTCTTTGTTCTGCCATCCTGGGCCAGGCCTGGCTGGACCCCAGGAGGGCAGATGCCTGTCTGAGGGGTTGGCAGCAGCAGCAGCTGCAGTGAAACCCCAGGAAGGGCAGTTTGGCAGTACCAGGGTCTGTGCTACAGACCACTGGGATCATGGGATTGTGCCAACTATGCCAGGATGGCAAAGAGGGGGCAATTCCATGATCATAGACATGTTACATGGCCATATTCGGAGTTACCATTGTGAAGCTACATATAGGTAGTGACCTATATGTAGTGCACGCGTGTAATGGTGTCCCCGCACTCACAAAGTTCAGGGAATTGGCTCTGAACAATGTGGGGGCACCTTGGCTAGTGCCAGGGTGCCCTCACACTAAGTAACTTTGCACCTAACCTTTACCAGGTAAAGGTTAGACATATAGGTGACTTATAAGTTACTTAAGTGCAGTGTAAAATGGCTGTGAAATAACGTGGACGTTATTTCACTCAGGCTGCAGTGGCAGGCCTGTGTAAGAATTGTCAGAGCTCCCTATGGGTGGCAAAAGAAATGCTGCAGCCCATAGGGATCTCCTGGAACCCCAATACCCTGGGTACCTCAGTACCATATACTAGGGAATTATAAGGGTGTTCCAGTAAGCCAATTTAAATTGGTAAAATTGGTCACTAGCCTGTTAGTGACAATTTGAAAGTAATGAGAGAGCATAACCACTGAGGTTCTGGTTAGCAGAGCCTCAGTGAGACAGTTAGGCACCACACAGGGAACATATACATGCACACCTATGAGCACTGGGGCCCTGTGTGACAGGGTCCCAGTGACACATACATATAGGCCACAAACCTATGAGCACTGGGGTCCTGACCAGCAGGATCCCAGTGACACATAACAACCATACTGAAAACATAGTGCTTTCACTATGAGCACTGAGGCCTGGCTATCAGGATCCCAGTGAGACAGTGAAAACAGTGACAAACACCCTGACATACACTCACAAACAGGCCAAAAGTGGGGGTAACAAGGCTAGAAAGAGGCTACCTTCTCACACAACCCCCCCCCAAACGAAGGACAATAAGGCTAACCTTGGCCAGTTGAGACTTTATTGTCTAAGTGGTGATAAGTAGAGAGTAGCTCTGCAATAGACTGGTTACTCCCTTTATCCTCCACTATATGGTTACTTCCCTGTGGGGATGTAAACCACCCTGTTTGAAATTTTTTAGCTAACCAACAATGTGAAGATGTATTTTCAGAGTTTCTATTGGTAAGTTTTAGTTTAGAGCAGTGGGAATTATCCACTGAACCTATTTGTAATGATGGAAATGCCAGACAGGGATGCTGTCTCAGTAAAGCCATAGCTGGGCAAAAACTTTGTCCATTTGGCTGGAAGAGAGAACAGGGATGCTGTTTCTCTTGAGTTGGAGCAGGGCAGGGATGCTGTCCTATGAGCTCCCCACTAGGGCAGGGATGCTGTCCTAAGTGTTGTGAGGCAGTACAGGGTTTCTGCACTAAAGTTTCTCTGGGAGGGTTGGAGGGATGCTCCATGTTAACTAAAATGGTGCTCTTTTTGTCACCAATGTTAGTTATCCCACAGAGAGGTACTTCTACCTCAGGGAGTCCAGCTATGCCAGCTGATGATTCCCTTGGAACAGGTGCCACCCCAGGAGAGGTTTCTCCCACCACAGGAATGGTATCCTGAATGGTAGGGTGGTTAGGGGATACTGTGATACCCTTTTTACCTGTTGATGGAGAGGGATCCTGAGTTTTCAGGCCTTCTCTCCTTTGCTTTTTCATTTCAGTAGAAATGCGAGGGAACAATTCCTCAGGGATGCCCAGCATGGCTGCATGGGCATAAAACTCTACATCAGCCCAACCTGAGGCCTCTAGGTCATTACCTAAGAGACAGTCTACAGGTAAGCTAGGTGATACCACCACCTGCTTAGGGCCAGTAACTCCACCCCAACTAAACTGAATTATAGCTAAGGGAAGAAACTTAGTGGAGTTATGGACATCAATAATCTTATACTGTTGTCCAATGATGTGTTGTTCAGGAGGCACTAGGTTTTCAGTCACCAAAGTGAAACTGGCACCTGTGTCCCTGTAGGCCAAGGCCTCAACACCATTTATTGAAACTGTCTGCCTGTACTTATCCATTGTAAGGGGACAAGCAGCCAGTGTGGCAAGGCCAATGCCACTGGGTGTGACAGGAACTGTCTGGGGACTGATTACATCAGTTTCCACTATGGACCCATAAGTGAACCCAACTACACCCTTTGCTTGACTGTTGCCAGCAGTCCCACCACTAGTACCACTACTGCTAGGGGCACTAGAGCTTGATGTATTAGTGGTGGTAGGCTCAGGGGGTTTACCTGGACAGGTCTTATCCCCTGGCCTATGGCCTCTATTTTTACACACAAAGCACCAAGGCTTTTTAATGTGTGTGGGTTGATAAGAAGAGGAAGAATTAGTTTTATCCCCACCCTCTGAAGAGTGTTTAAGATTTGAAGTGGGATCTTTGGTTTTACCCTTATCCCCATGCTTATCTTGAGATTTTTCACCATCTTTCTTCTTATTGCCATCTTTGTCACCCCCTGTATGAACTTTTCTGTTCACCCTTGTTCTGACCCATTTGTCTGCCTTCTTTCCCAATTCTTGGGGAGAGGTCAGATCAGAGTCTACCAGGTACTGGTGCAACAAATCAGACACACAATTATTAAGTATATGCTCTCTCAGGATTGTGTTATACAGGCTTTCATAATCAGTAACTTTACTGCCATGTAACCACCCCTCCAAGGCCTTCACTGAATGGTCAATGAAATCAACCCAGTCTTGTGAAGACTCCTTTTTGGTCTCTCTGAACTTTATCCTGTATTGTTCAGTGGTTAAGCCATAACCATCCAGGAGCGCATTCTTAAGAACTGTAACATTATTGGCATCACTTTCTTTCACAGTAAGGAGCCTATCCCTACCTTTTCCACTAAATGATAGCCATAGGATAGCAGCCCACTGCATTTGAGGGACATCCTGTACAACACAGGCCCTCTCAAGTGCAGCAAACCACTTGTTAATGTCATCCCCCTCCTTATAAGGGGGAACTATCTTGTGCAGATTCCTGGAATCATGCTCTTTTGCAGGATGACTATGGGGAATACTGCTGCTGCCACCATGGGTATCTAAACCCAACTTCTGTCTTTCCTTCTCTAATTCAAAAGACTGTCTATCCAAATCCAGCTGTTGCTTTTTAAGCTTCAGTCTGGTTTGTTCCACCCTCAACTTATTGAGTTCCCTCTCTAACATTCTGTCATCAGGGTTGGTGGGAGGGACATTTCTAGAAACAGAGCAATGATGGGAATGAACAGAAGGAGACCTGTCCCTTACAGGAGCCACTCTAACAGCTTGGTTAACAGAAACATTACTACCAGTATGGTGAGAATATATGCTTTTGCTATGATGTGAAACAACACTATTTCTCTGGTGTGGCTCATCATCATTACCATCTATGCTAGACTGTCTAGTAATGGGCAGGCTAGGGAGTTTCTTTCCTGAATCTTTTCCTGGGGGAGTCCCTGAATCAGATTGAGAACTATTAGGTACTTTTTCAACAGATGGGGCACCTATGGCCTTATCCTGTTCTCTAAGCATGTTAAGTAATAGTTCCAAGGAAGGATTCTTCCCTACACTCAAACCTCTCTCTATACAGAGACTCCTTGCTCTTTTCCAGCTAAGGTTGTCATATGCAAGTTTGGACAGATCAACACTTTGGCCTGTGCCAGACATTTTTTAGAGAGAGTTAAAGTGATAGAAAAAGAGAAAAAAGTTTTCAGAACTTTTTGGAAAGACAGAAAAAACTTTTTAAACTTTTAAGAACTTTTTGAAAGTTTAGAAGTACTTTTCAGCACTTAGAAAAGTGTGAAAAGAGGAAATGCAAAACTTTTTGGCTATGTGTATATACACTGACCTTGTTTTGTATATTTTTCTCTTATGAAAAGTACAATGACAAGAGTGGTAAGTAGTCTCAAGCACTTATCCCACCACTGCACAACCAATGTAGGAGGGTGGACTGGCTTGTAGTGAGCACCAAGGGGTACTTGCACCTTGCACCAGGCCCAGTTATCCCTTATTAGTGTATAGGGTGTCTAGCAGCTTAGGCTGATAGATAATGGTAGCTTAGCAGAGCAGCTTAGGCTGAACTAGGAGACGTGTGAAGCTACCACAGTACCACTTAGTGTCATATGCACAATATCATAAGAAAACACAATACACAGTTATACTAAAAATAAAGGTACTTTATTTTTATGACAATATGCCAAAGTATCTTAGAGTGTACCCTCAGTGAGAGGATAGGAAATATACACAAGATATATATACACAATAGCAAAAATATGCAGTATAGTCTTAGAAAACAGTGCAAACAATGTATAGTTACAATAGGATGCAATGGGGAAACATAGGGATAGGGGCAACACAAACCATATACTCCAAAAGTGGAATGCGAACCACGAATGGACTCCAAACCTATGTGACCTTGTAGAGGGTCGCTGGGACTATTAGAAAATAGTGAGAGTTAGAAAAATAACCCTCCCCAAGACCCTGAAAAGTGAGTGCAAAGTGCACTAAAGTTCCCCTAAGGACAAAGAAGTCGTGTTAGAGGAATAATGCAGGAAAGACACAAACCAGCAATGCAACAACTGTGGATTTCCAATCTAGGGTACCTGTGGAACAAGGGGACCAAGTCCAAAAGTCACAAGCAAGTCGGAGATGGGCAGATGCCCAGGAAATGCCAGCTGCGGGTGCAAAGAAGCTTCTACAGGACAGAAGAAGCTGAGGTTTCTACAGGAACGAAAAGGGCTAGAGACTTCCCCTTTGGTGGACGGATCCCTCTTGCGGTGGAGAGTCGTGCAGAAGTGTTTTCCCGCCAAAAGGACGCCAACAAGCCTTGCTAGGCGCAAATCGTGCATTTGGTGTTTTTGGATGCTGCTGGGGCCCAGGAGGGACCAGGAGGTCGCAAATTGGACCTGAAGAGAGAGTGGATGTCGAGCAAGACAAAGAGCCCTCACTGAAGCAGGTAGCACCTGGAGAAGTGCCAGAAATAGGCACTACGAGGATGCGTGAAACGGTGCTCGCCGAAGTTGCACACAGGAGTCCCACGTCGCCGGAGACCAACTTAGAAAGTCGTGCAATGCAGGTTAGAGTGCCGTGGACCCAGGCTTGGCTGTGCACAAAGGATTTCCGCCGGAAGTGCACAGAGGCCGGAGTAGCTTGCAAAGTCGCGGTTCCCAGCAATGCAGCCCAGCGAGGTGAGGCAAGGACTTACCTCCACCAAACTTGGACTGAAGAGTCACTGGACTGTGGGGGTCACTTGGACAGAGTCGCTGGATTCGAGGGACCTCGCTCGTCGTGCTGAGAGGAGACCCAAGGGACCAGTAATGTAGCTTTTGGTGCCTGCGGTTGCAGGGGGAAGATTCCGTCGACCCACAGGAGATTTCTTCGGAGCTTCTGGTGCAGAGAGGAGGCAGGCTACCCCCACAGCATGCACAAGCAGGAAAACAGTCGAGAATGCGGCAGGATCAGCGTTACAGAGTTGCAGTAGTCGTCTTTGCTACTATGTTGCAGGTTTGCAGGCTTCCAGCGCGGTCAGCGGTCGTTTCCTTATCAGAAGGTGAAGAGGGAGATGCAGAGGAACTCGGATGAGCTCTTGCATTCGTTATCTGAAGTTTCCCCAGAGACAGAGACCCTAAATAGCCAGAAAAGAGGGTTTGGCTACCTAGGAGGGAAGATAGGCTACTAACACCTGAAGGAGCCTATCAGCAGGAGTCTCTGACGTCACCTGGTGGCACTGGCCACTCAGAGCAGTCCAGTGTGCCAGCAGCACCTCTGTTTCCAAGATGGCAGAGGTCTGGAGCACACTGGAGGAGCTCTGGACACCTCCCAGGGGAGGTGCAGTTCAGGGGAGTGGTCACTCCCCTTTCCTTTGTCCAGTTTCGCGCTAGAGCAGGGGCTAAGGGGTCCCTGAACCGGTGTAGACTGGCTTATGCAGAATTGGGCACCTCTGTGCCCAACAAAGCATTTCCAGAGGCTGGGGGAGGCTACTCCTCCCCTGCCTTCACACCATTTTCCAAAGGGAGAGGGTGTCACACCCTCTCTCAGAGGAAGTTCTTTGTTCTGCCATCCTGGGCCAGGCCTGGCTGGACCCCAGGAGGGCAGATGCCTGTCTGAGGGGTTGGCAGCAGCAGCAGCTGCAGTGAAACCCCAGGAAGGGCTGTTTGGCAGTACCAGGGTCTGTGCTACAGACCACTGGGATCATGGGATTGTGCCAACTATGCCAGGATGGCATAGAGGGGGCAATTCCATGATCATAGACATGTTACATGGCCATATTCGGAGTTACCATTGTGAAGCTACATATAGGTAGTGACCTATATGTAGTGCACGCGTGTAATGGTGTCCCCGCACTCACAAAGTTCAGGGAATTGGCTCTGAACAATGTGGGGGCACCTTGGCTAGTGCCAGGGTACCCTCACACTAAGTAACTTTGCACCTAACCTTTACCAGGTAAAGGTTAGACATATAGGTGACTTATAAGTTACTTAAGTGCAGTGTAAAATGGCTGTGAAATAACGTGGACGTTATTTCACTCAGGCTGCAGTGGCAGGCCTGTGTAAGAATTATCAGAGCTCCCTATGGGTGGCAAAAGAAATGCTGCAGCCCATAGGGATCTCCTGGAACCCCAATACCCTGGGTACCTCAGTACCATATACTAGGGAATTATAAGGGTGTTCCAGTAAGCCAATGTAAATTGGTAAAATTGGTCACTAGCCTGTTAGTGACAATTTGAAAGTAATGAGAGAGCATAACCACTGAGGTTCTGGTTAGCAGAGCCTCAGTGAGACAGTTAGGCACCACACAGGGAACATATACATGCACACCTATGAGCACTGGGGCCCTGTGTGACAGGGTCCCAGTGACACATACATATAGGCCACAAACCTATGAGCACTGGGGTCCTGACCAGCAGGATCCCAGTGACACATAACAACCATACTGAAAACATAGTGCTTTCACTATGAGCACTGAGGCCTGGCTATCAGGATCCAAGTGAGACAGTGAAAACAGTGACAAACACCCTGACATACACTCACAAACAGGCCAAAAGTGGGGGTAACAAGGCTAGAAAGAGGCTACCTTCTCACATGGAGCCACAGACGAGATGGAAGTGAAGAACAAATTGTTATTAATTGAGTTTAGCTAATGATTCTGTCAATGAAAAATTGTCAAATGAGAATTCAGTGTACTATGAATGTCTAACTTTTAGTTATCTAACTTTAGTTTTATTGTCTAAATGTACAACACCTGATGTACTGATCAATCATGAGTTTTATGAAAGTTAATAAAATGTTCTGTCACTTATTCTTGGGGGTTGGTTGGGTTGGAGAGAGAGAAAGGAAAGAAGGGAGAAGCAGACCAGACCTTGCAAGATTTTCCAGTGATATTTTAGCCATATAGCCTTGGGGGAATTTTATAGATCGTTCCTACTGATGGTGTCCCCTTGCTGAAGTGATTTCTCTGTTGTTATTCTATGGGTAATGTATATATTGCGAATTGTTATATGTACCTTTTAAACAAACAGGTACCAGCTGCACCTCATGAATTAATTGCTGCATAATAATGATATTAATTTTATTAGGACCTGTGTTAGTATATTCTTTCTAAATTTGTATTTCTAAAACTTTTACATGAAGCCCAACATGTTAATGCTAATTAGTGGTTAGTGAGGGAATCTGTCCTTATATACTCATGATTCCAATTGATGATTCTTTGATTTATTGTTTCAATGTATTATATCTCACTAGCACAGATCTTGGTGTTATTAAGTTGTGGTATAATACGCAAGTTATTTGTTTACTTGCTTTAATTAAACTTAGGTACCTAAGACGTTCTAATCCGCCATTGATGATTCTGTATGCTTATCATTTGTGTTTGAGAATTATTTTTGTGACTGTAGCATTGTTAATAGGAGGGAATAAGTTTATAATCCTTCTTAATAAACTGGTATGATCATTGTAGTGTAATTAGATAATTGATTTCTTGTTTATTAATGCTTATTATGATACGCACTATTGGCATCCCCTCAAATCAATGTTGTTTCGGTCCATTGGCCTAAGGTGTGAGATCCTCTATTTAGTCTGAGGTAATAGCTTGGATTTCTTGGGGCTACAGCACACCCACAGCCCTGTAAACATGTCTCAGACCTGCCACTGCAGTGTCAGTTTGTGGAGTTTTAAACTGCCAATTCAACTAGGCAAGTGTACCCACTTGCCAGGCCCAAACTTTCCCTTTTTATATATGTAAGGCGCCCCTAAGTTAGGCCCTAGGTAGACCCATGGGCAGGGTTCAGTGTATGTTAAAGGTGGGACATGTACTGATGTGTTTTACATGTCCGGTGTGTTTTACATGTCCTGACAGTGAAATACTGCTGAATTTGGATTTTACGCTTGCAAGGCCTATATCTCTTGTCAGTTAACATGAGGGCTGTCTTTAAATATTCTTAAAGTGCTGATTCCTTTTGAGAGCAGATAGAAATATGGAGTTTGGGGTCTCTGAACTCACAATTTAGAAATACATCTTTTAGGGAAGTTGCTTTTTAGATTGTTAGTTTAAAAATGTCACTTTTGGAAAGTAGGCATTTTCTTGCTTAAATCATTCCGTGACTCTGCTGTTTGTGGATTCCCTGTCTGGGTCAGTTTGACAGTTGAGCTGTTTGTGAATCCCTTCTAGACAATGAGACAAAGGGTGCTGGGGTGTAGCCTGCAGACCCTGATCAGCCCTCTGTACTAGAGAGGAGGGAGGAGTGGTCACTTACACCTGAATGGGCTGTGCCTGCCCTCTCACAATGCAGTCTCCAACCCCCTAGTGTGAGTCTGGGGCCTGGCTTAGGCAAGGCAGTATCTTGTGAACAAAAGAGACTTTCCTTTGAAGGTTGCCTACTTCAAAGGAAGAACGGGGTATAAGCAGTAGACTCAAAACCCCATACTTCAGATTTTCTTCAAGATCATTTCTGGCACCAAGAGGAACCTCTGCCAAGGAGAAGAGCTGAAGAGCTGAGGAGAAGTGCTGCCCCTGCCTGTGACTGTGCTTAGTTGGGCCGTCCTGCAGTTGCTGCTTCTGCCTGTGAAAGGGGACAAAGGCTGGTTTTTGTGGTGTATTCCTGCTTGTGAAGAATCTTCAAGGGCTTGAACTGAGCTTGCCTCCTGTTTTTAAGTCTCAGGGCCATCAAAGACTTCCTCTGCTAACATCTGGACTCTACACTGAGACTTCTGCCCTGCCAAGTAGTGTCCTATCTAGTATCTGGGCCCTTGAAAGGTGATGATGGCAGACAAGAGCCAAAAATCCATGCACAGAATGCCGTGTGGGGACATGTTCGACATACCATCTGCAACGTGGCTGATAATCACACGCCGCCACCTTCACAGCTAAAACCGACACTCCACCTGCATCGTAGGTGGGAGATCGACGCATCGTGGCTGGAGAAACTACATGCAACACCTACTTGAGGCTGCTGATAACAACGTAAACCCCACTCAGCGTGGTTTTCTAACACTGTTCAACAGGATTTTCCATCCCTCGGCATCAAAATCAATCTGACTCTATACCAATTCGAGGTGCCCCATCCGGCAATCGACGCATTGCTATCTTGCTAGGGAGAAGAAAGATGAATCACTGACCTGACCAGAGAAGACAATGCGCACAGCAAACCTTGCAAGGAAGGAATTGATGCATCGCTGCCTTTTCCAACGCACACTCACCTGTGCGGATTTATTTTTTTTGCTAACCGGGTACTTTGTGCAAAATAACCGTTTCCATTGTTTTCTTTGGAGTAATATTCTTAGGGCCTGATTACAACTTTGGAGGAGGTGTTAATCCGTCCTAAAAGTGACGGTAAAGTGACGGATATACCACCAGCCGTATTACGAGTCCATTATATCCTATGGAACTCATAATACGGCTGGTGGTATATCCGTCACTTTACCATCACTTTTAGGACGGATTAACACCTCCTCCAAAGTTGTAATCAGGCCCTTATTCTTTTGAAAATTCATATTTTAACTTGTGTATGCTGGATTTTTATTGCTTTGGTCTTTTTTGATTTAGATAAACATTACCTATTTTTCTAAACTGGTGTGATGTCCATTTTGTAGTGTTTTCACTGTATTAATGTGTGTTGGTACAAATACTTTACACATTGCATCTGAGATAAGCCTGCCTGCTCGTGCCAAGCTACCAAGGGTGTGAGTGGAGGTTAACCACATGTGTTTCTCCTTTTCCCTGAATAGAGTGAGGGTCCTTGCTTGGACAGGGGGTAACCTGACTGCCAGCCAAAGACCCCATTTCTAACAGCCAGTCTTTCAAGGTTTTGATGAGTGCTTTTGAATTGGGGTTGGTGTGGCCTTCCAGGCAAGAGGTTGAATTTCAGAGTAGGATGTAATTGCTTCTGTTGAGAACAAGTGGTACGATGAAGTCCATAATGGTGTCTGAAGTTCATTTGTAGTTCCGGTGGTCTGTAGATGAGTGTGCCATGTATGGTGAAGTTGGCTGTGCTAAGGAACTTGGACGACCGGTGTTCCATGACAAAGGATGATGTGTACATGCCTGGCACTTTTGTAGCCAGAGGGGAGGAGGCTGTGGCAATGTCAGGTGGATATGTGTGGTTCAGCTAGCTTTCAATGAGAAAAGATAAGTATTGGGTATTGTTGTGTGGCAGTTTCCAGATCTCTGAAGCATTTTTGTTGAGTAAAGGGGTGTTGAAGAGCAAACATATGAGTGTGGAGTGTTGTGTAGGAGGTTGCATGGCTGTGTGAGTTTGAGAGAATGGAGTGTTGGGTGCTGTTGGCTTTTGAGCATGTTGGGTGTAGAAAGGTGCATGAAAACGTCTAGGAAGCACTGGAGAATGCTCCGTTATGGGGCAGCAAGGCAGCTGTGTGGGAAATGGTGGTGGAGGTGAGGGCGTACAGAGTCACAGTGGGGTAGCAAAAAAAGTAGAAAATTAGGGTTTCTCATGCTGGTTGTGGTCCAGGCATGGATGAGTGTAGATGGGCGTGCCTTTAATACACCTTCGGTGGCCAGAGAAGTACCCACTGTGTATGTCTGCTCAACAGCTGAGCTGCAGTTGCCATTATGCTGGGTCTGGGAGGGGGGTAGTGATGTCACTTCCTGTGCAGAAAGTAAATCAAGTGATGTCACCCCCAGTGCAGATGGATGATGGGGAATCCAGTGATGTAATTTTCTTTGCAGATGGGTGATGGCAATGAGTCCTCTTGTTTGGATTTTCTTTTTTATCGACAGTTTATTTGGGAAACCAGTGATATCACTTTTTGTGCAGTTGTCCTTACGTGAAATTCAGTGAAGTTGCTTTCTGCACAGGTGGATGATGGGAAAGCCAGAGGTATAATTTCCTGTCCAGTACTTAGAATTATCCCTTTCACTTTTGGAAATACTCTAGCCTTAATTAGAAATATAATTAGTAGTGAGTCAGTAGGATTTGTCCACAATACCTGTCTTTCTGTACCCACACATGGCAGAGGAGAGGACAATATATGGGAATTGCCTTTCTGCAATTTTTAATTAAGTTCTGGAAACAAGCCGCCTGTCTTGGAAGATGCACTCACCTTTTCAAGAATGTAATGACACTAGAAAGACACAAATCAGAAAGCTGAGAATTAAAGATCTCATATCCAAGTCTCCCTACATTTATTAAAAGACATGCCTATTGACTTTTTCAACGAACGTTTTTTTTTATTGTTACATTGACACGCAAGGAATTGAAGGATGATTTGGACTGGTCAAGAGCTGGAAAAATAAATATCCGTTTTTAAATGACAGAACATAGAAGAGAGTGCTAATGATTTAACACTTGTGTGCCACAAGAGGTGCGATATAGTTAATTGGTTTTAGACGTGGGCCAGCTTTGCATTTAAATTCTAAAGAGTGGATCGTTTCCTTTTTATAAAATACCAGGAATGTGCAGGCTTTCTGTCATCTCATTCTTCTTATCCTATGTCTTTCATCTCATTTCACTGTGACTCGTTTCAAGTATGTTAGTCAGTTTTGCTCAAAGCAAACTGCCTTTCACAGTCAATAATTCTAGCCTTCACCTGCATAACTTCTGAAATCTAGTATTCTATATAAATACTTAGATGAGTGGGAATATGAAATAGTATAATTAATCACTCTGTGCCTTTAATCAGAGCGAGACTCTTAAATTATTATCCCTAGCGCTGATGATAATTATTTTATAACTGGGCTCGGCACCTTCGCTATAAGAATAGAGGACAACACACACTAATAGAACAGACACGTTTTATGAAACCGTTTTATAGCAGTTTGGAATTAAAAATGTGTTCAATACAATTTGTCCAAAAATATTTAGGAAAGCATAGAATCAAGGCGTTGTGAAGGATGAATTACCAGATCATCATAAACAAAGCTTTAAGCCACAGAATAGATAGAAAAGAGAATATTATAAATAGGAAGACATGAAACGATGAGCAGGCAAAGGAGAAGAAATGCAAACAAAAACGGAATAAAAGAATGAAGTAATAAAGGAAGAAATTGTTAATTTTACTAGTGAAAACAGTGTAGCAGAACGAAAATGAAATGAGGGAGAGAGACAGGGATCCTGTTCTGTAATAAGGAAATAGAAACCGAACTAGAAATATTAAGAAGAGGCACTGATGAATGACCAGTATGTCAAAGTGAAAGAAAAACAGGCAAGTGAAAAGCGCAATATATTAGAGCCCATATTAACTAACGCTTTGCACTGGTTTGTGTTACGTTAATTTCCCAGTGTAATATATTATCTCGCCTCAAGGGGGCATTCCATTGATGGCGCATTGGCGTTCCCATGCACCCTCCAATTGGTTTTGACACAAATCTCTACCTACAATCATAGACAGGTATACTCATTGAGAGTAGGGGTGATTGGAACACAGTGTACAATGTAAAAGACTGATGTGGGTTCATTTTAGGACCTTGCTTAGGCACACTTATTTTAGCTTAGGCCTGTGGCTAGTGCCCTTTTACCCAGTTACATGATCTATTTTCATTTCTTCATTTTAATTCATTTTAAAATAACTGTCTTTTAGCAGGAGTGGTGTATTGTTCTAATCAGCTGCTATTTTGAAAAAGTGCTGTTATTGCTTTCAGTGCACGCTATTTCATAGTGTACCTCTGCCCAAGGTTGCCCAATGCAGTAAAATATAGTCTATCTAGTATTTAGCTAGTTTTGACACTTAGGCACATGATCACATCAGGCCTGTTTCTCAGAACACCAACATGTTTTATTATAAAAACTTCACACAGACCAAATAAGGTTAGAGGGGTCATTCCAGCCAGGGGGTCCATCCTATGTTGTATGCCATATCATTGCCACTTTGCTGACCTAAGACCTGTCTGTTCAGCCTTCCGAGGACATGGCAGACAGACCCCTGATTTTCAGGTATGGGGGCCAGTGTTACTTCCATGGACTAAGTACATGCAGAGGAAAGAGCTAACACTGCCAAGCTCTCACACATATGCTAGGAAGTTTGGGTAGGAATTTTTAGGCACATGTTTATTCCAATATACTGGGGTTGTTTATTTTCTTTTCACTCATGGAAACAATCCTGATTGTGCTATGTTTTATCTTCCTAGTAATTGCACCTCATATATTTTATCATAGATTGCAGCACATGCAATAAATATATTGATAACTGTCCATCATTTTGTGTCTGCCTATGTGTGTGTGTATGAGACCCTATGCCATTGGCCAGGATCTGCCAACCACAACTTCCCTGTGAAGTCATAGAGTGCCATATGTCGGGCTGCCAGAAATCACCTTTACTTCTAGGTTTGGGTGCAAGCTAGCAGAAATGGTTAGACTGACAGCTACCAGGTGGTGTGGGATTCTCTCAGTGCCCCACAGGCGGTGCTGCTGATGCCTGAAACCACCATGACAAGAGTCCTACAACAAGACCTTAGGGGAAAACACTACATCCCATCAAAGTTCCAGGGTGAAATACTGGGGCCTGGGTCTACAAAAACTTTACACTTGGTTTTTGTTACGATTTTAATGCAAACCCGATTGAAAATATAGTGATGAGCTTTACAATCCAGCAGAGATCATGAAATGTCTTGGATGGTAGCTAAAAGTACATGCAAAGCTGTGCATTTCACCACCTTGCAATTCTTTGCATCAATGGGGCATTCTGTGAGTGGTGAATGAGCATTCCCATGCAACCACTCATGGGTTTTGATGCAAATCCTTTTCCACAAAGAAAGGCAAACAATGATTTGCATTAAAATCCTGTGCCCGCATAAAGCTATGCTTACTATAACAAACATCGTTGCACGATGGCGCAAGGGTGTTTGAGTTGGGGCAAGGCAGCCAAAAGTGCGCCAGCACAGATTGTTACATCTTAGTAGCAACATAGTACAGCAACGTAGTACAGAACTTCACTAGCTGCATTGCATTACATGATTTTTAGTAAACCTGGGCCAAGACTTCTTGCGAGCCAACAGGCCACAATCAGTGGTACCTTGAGCCACCCAAAGCAATCAGAAGAACCCAAGCTAACCCTCCTCAAAACAAGAAATAAAAAATAGCTAATCAGCAGTACATAGATCCTTCAGGGATCCATTGATCAGCTACCCATGTCAACATTATGCAGGTGCAGTCCCCTTGCGTTTTAAGCCGTAGAGCACAATTACGAATAGTGACACAAATGTTGGCAGAATTATATAGTATATAGTATTTGGTCCAAGATGACTGCCTGCATACTTATTGAAACATAACTGCTCATGATGATAATGTTAAGGAATATGAATTATGATTGGTCCAACTGAAAGGGACTTCAACACATGGCAGAAAACCACCCCCATAGCCCAGGAAACTTCCCATATGACTACCACCAAAACTGCTAGAAGTTTCTTATGGACTATTTTCAACACTCGGCATAATCAAATATGTGGGCTGAGGACATCCAAAATGATTCTGAAGGTAAAGGCAATTAAAGGCTTTACCTGTTGCTGTGACACAGCTGTCCAATCCAATTAAGTTTCACTGCATATTTCGCACATAGACAACAATCCAATAATTTATTAGCAAAACCATTAATGATGCAATTCTAAATAAAGGTAGAGAATGAATCATGTGCAAGCACATTTATGTCCAGATTTTAAAAGGCTGATTGTCCTTTTATGGAAACTTGGAGTAGTGTATTAATTGTACTATTGCTCAGTGTAAAAAGTCAGCTTATAATTTTTAAAGTTGTTTGGGATATTAATATTGTTTCTTCCTTGGTTGATGCCACAGGGGGCTCTCTGTTTTCTGAGGGAAGATGTGTGTGATCATGCTGGCACTCAATGCTGAACATTCTGTTTAGTTTAATCCAGTGGGTGTGATATTTTGCTTTTTAATTGACATGATGTTTGGATTATTTTTCACTTTTTAGACCTATTTTCCTCCATTTTCTCTATGACTCTGCCTGAAGGCTGCATGTCTCTGCTCAACTCTAACGGTTGAGCATATTAGTTTGTCACAATTATGTTGTGTCACAGTATAGTCATCAAGGATTCTATACAGGTGATGAATGGCGAGGGTGTGCTGCTTGCATGACAAGAGGGTGCCAAACCAAACCTATCGGCATCATCCTTGCTTAGAGGATGCCAGGCATCCTTCCTCTTTCTCTCCCTCAGAAAAACCTCTGATACCATGTCAAAAATGTTGCTGAACTTGAATCTTTTAATTTGAGCAGCCTTTCAATGTAAGTATGCTTTAAATGCCAACATCTCTATAAAACCTAGCACCATTGGATGAATGGTTTCTGCTTGCAACCAACCTCCTCTTAACATAATTCATTCCACTACTATTTAAAGCAATGCTAGTCAATGGTCACTTTGGTGTGAAAAAGAACAATCATCTCTGATTGTTCATTTTGAAGTGCATATCAATTTTACTACAGCGTCCTGGCTTACTCATTCTAAGAAATTGGGTTATTATTTGAGATGGGTGAGAGACCCACTTAAGTAATAACCGCAATCCTTGTCAGGGTGAACCACATAAATCAGTAATTAAACCAGTACTTAACTCTTGGGCAGCTTGGCTTAACTTAGAGGCAATGTGTAAAGTATTTATGCATCAGTCAAATAGCAATATTGGACCTGGCTCTTGTGGCAGGTTCATCCCCTGACTTTCTGCCTCCTTCCTCCTATTGTTTCTGGCCTCTCGCTGTTGGCTCTAGGACTCTGAGCACTTTATCACTGCTGATAAGTGCTAAAGTGCAGGTGCTGTCCCTTCTAAGGTTAGTATGATTGGCTTATACCTAATTGGCATATTTAATATTTACCTATACGTCCCTTGTACAGTGGTATCTCTATTCCCAGGGCCTGTAAATTAAATGCTACTAGTGGGCCTGCAGCGCTGCTTTCGCCACCCACTGAAGTTGCCTTTCAAACCTGTCTCAGGCCTGCTAGCGAAGGGACTGTTTGCACAGTTTTGTGCCACAGGGACCTGGCATCTAAATTTACTTGCCAGGCCCAGAACTCCCCTTTTACTACATGTAAGTCACCCCTAAGGCAGGCCCTATGGGCAGGGTGCAATGCATGTAGAAGGCAGGACATGTGCCAGGTTGCGTGGCCTATCCTGGTAGTGACAAAAAGCCTAACTTGGTGTCTCACTGCTGTGAGTGCTGCCTTCTCATAGGATTGCATTAGAAATGCCCTGCCTTATATGTAGGGGGTATTGTCTGACTTATGAGGGGTAGCGCAGGCATGTTTTGTATGGTTGTATTGGTGGTAAGAAATGCTGCTTACTGATGTAGATGGATTTTTAATTATTATTACAGAAATGCCACTTCTAGAAAGTGAGCATTTCTCTGTGCTTATGACTCTGGTGTTTTGCAGCTTGACTCCAATCTACATCGGGGCAGAGTGACAGTTGGGCTTTGTGCATACTTTCAGACAGCCTGTACACAGGGAGGATGGAGGTGTCACAGAGGTGCATCTACATGCTGAATAGTATTTCTGGACTGAGAGAAGGGAGAGGCTGGGCCCCCTTGCATTTGTAAAGGCTGTGCCCTGGCCTCACACAATAGGGTTGTTTACCCCCAACTGATGTTTGGAGCCTTTGCTAGAGGAGAGGGGGGCACTCGCAAAACCAGTTGAAACTGGTTGGAACCTCCTCTCCCCTTCCTTTGTAACCCACTGTAAAACTGAGTATAAGTACAGAGGAATTTTCCCCACAATTGGGGAACTCTTGGAACGTACTTGGAAATGGACACAGACTGCTGGAGGGACTCACCAGGAACCGCCATGGACTGCTGCTGCTGTGCTGACCTGTGACCTGCTTGGTCACCTAGAGGACCTCCCACTTGCCTGCATCCACCTTGCGCTGGCCTGCTGCTGGTCTCTGCCCTCTGTGCTCATTATTCCTTGTCCCCCAGGGGCAGGGTGCCATGGCCCCTGACCCCTGACCCCTGCAAATTCTGAAATCAAGGAGTGCTTCTGTGTTCACCTTTTAGCCTTTGAAAGGCACTTTTGGTGTGAGCGCTAGGAGGAGCGCTCTGCTGTAATTAACAGCAAGTGCCATAGAGCATTTTCCTCCCTTCGTGTAGCATAGCGCTTTGAAAAGCACATTCTTGTGCAGTTCGATTTCACCGCCATGACCCGGGCTTGAGGAATGCCCCATGCGCTTCTAAAAGCTCACCACTGCACGAGGGACCGGGGCCCTGCTTAATTTTTAAAGCGCGCCGGAGCTGTGCTGCCCCCGGTGCCCCAGGGGCACCACAAGCAGCAAGAAAAGGAGCGGGCGCGCTCCTACCGTGCCCCTGAGGCGAGCACGCTCCCAGGAGCACCCCGGGGCACAAGCAGTACCTGCTTTGGTGCCTGCCCGCTGCTGTGTGCCGGACCGGCTCTCTGTTGTGTCCTGAGCCGGGTGGGGGAAGGAAGTCTCATCGGAGGCTCCCCCTCCCCACGAGCCCCACTTGTCATTTTGGGGTCTTGCTTGGCCTCCACTTTCGTTGGAGAGCCGGTTGAGGCCCAGGGGGAGGCCCCCAGAGAATGTGGGCCCCAGGAGGGGCTTGAGCTGAGTATCCTCATTAAGGGTGGCTGGGGAGGAAGCCTCATAGGAACGGCCAGGCCCTAATCACCTTTGCTGACTTTGCCCTCCCCTGTGGAATAGCCAGTGAAGGCCCGAGGGGACCAAGAGATCGGGGGTCCCAGGAGGGGCCAGTTATAAAGTCAGAGGGGGTGCGTGACGCCCTCCTCCTCCCCCAAATCATCAAAGTGGCCCAGGAGGGAGCACACGGAGCACCAAGGGCCCCGTTTGGATCTTCCTGGCACTGGAGGTGCCTCATCACTAAACCAGGTACTTTTAAGAGACTACCTGCCCTGTTCTAATGTTCCTGCTATGGGCATTATATGCTTGGGAGGTAACTTGTGTAGTTGATGATACATATATGTTTGCTAATGTTCCTCTTATGGCCATAACATGTTAATATATGTTTTTTCACTTGCTATATGTTTTATAATGTTCCTGATACGGGCGTTTATGATATTTCTATGACAAGGGTATTCGTATAGTAATGTGATTCCTTACTACTGCTTATGTTGCAGAATACTAAGTAACCCGTGTGTTATATGTGACTACTGCTAGTTCTGTGGAGTAACTAATGTGTAACGTTCTGACAACTGCTAAGGTAGCAGGATATTACTGACATGTTGTGTTTGGCCTAATAAGTGCGTTGTGTACAATACAGTATATTTTCATATAACTTGGTGTTGTGTTTCCATTGTGGTGGGACTAGAGTGTCATGTGTGTTGTGTGTGTTGTGCAAATGCTTTACATATTGCCTCTGGGATAGGCCTGACTGTTTGTGCCAATCTTCCAAGGGAGTGAGCAGGGGTTATCTTGGACATGTAACTCCCTTGCCCTGACTAGAGTGGGTGGGTTCTGCCTGGCTTAGGTGCATACCCTAGCCAACCAGAAACCCCATTTCTAACATTGGTTGTCAGCTGTGAGGATAGAAGTTGCGCTTGCACAATACCATTGTGACTCATTAGTTCACTACAAAGATTGCGTTTAGACCATCACATGTTTTGCTTCTCTTAACTTTCTTTATTTGGTAATTTTCCCTCTTTTCAGTTCCCATGCTTGGGTATTTGGATTGTCACACCAGTGTTTATTGTACCTTTTCAAAATGGGGCCAACCGTTAATTTATAGGACCTGCCATTTTACACACACAGGAGAAATTAGAGGGGTTCTGGAGAGAGAGAGGACTGCCATTGGAAGGGGACCTCAGGAGATCTCTGAATTTCTTTGAAAGGTTTGTGACATATGCCCAGGGGAAGAGTGTGCTTAGGGGGTACCCAGAGGGTCCTGAGTGTAAAGAGGGTTCTCAATGGGAGGCCTCCCAGACCTCATCCCTAGAGAGTGGAAGAGAGACTGTTCAGGAGGGCTGGGACGCCATCTGACAGGGAAGGCCCCAGTGATAGGGAGTTCCTTGCTGGGTCCAGTGTAAGAAGGAGGGCTGCCTCTCATTCCTTGACGCCTGATGAGCTAAGAGATAGGTGGGAAGAGAGGGACCTGAAGTTGCAGTTAGCGCGCCTAGCTGTGGAGGAGAGAAGGGCTGAGGTGGAGAAGGCCTTAGTACAGAAGAGGATGGCAGAGGCAAAGAGGGCCTTTGCAAGAGAGAGGCTCTCTGTTCAGAGCAGTCTGAAGGTTCAGGACTCACTAGCGCTGCAGGTGGAGTCCAGTGGTGGCAGCAACTTTGAGTGCTGTAGCAAAGATGTTCCTCACATACCCATAGATCTGGTACCTAGGTTCCAAGAGGGGGGTGACATACATCAGTGGTTAAAAGGATATGAGAGGGCTCTGGTAGAGCGCAGGATCCCGAGAAGGATTGAGGGACTGGCCTAGGGTGCTATATTCCTGAGGAGGGGAGGGATGCCCTACTGACTCTGGAAGAGAGAGACAGGGAGGGGTACATCACTATGAAGAATGCACTGATTGTGAAGTATGTTTTTTCCCCTGAGGAATACAGAAAGAGGTTCAGGGGCTGTAAGAAACTGTCCCACCAGTCTTGGGAGGAGTTTGTGGAGGATTGCTGCATTGTATTAGATGGATGAGTGAAGGGTAGTACAGTAAACAATTTTGAAGGGCTGTTTAATCTGATTGTCAGAGAGCACCTGCTTCATTGTTGTTTTTTCAGGGTTACGGCAATACTTGTCAGTGTATGAGCTCTCTGACACGAGGAAGCTTGGAAATGTGGCGGACCTCTGGTTGGGTACCAGAGGTTCTGGTGCGGCATTAGAGGGTGTTTCTGATTAGAGTGGTCTAGGTGTTTCCCAACCAGGTGTGATGGGAAAGGCTTGTATCCCAGGTAGGTCCCAGTGCAACGGGAGGGGTTCGGGATCCCATGTCTTGTCTCAGAGGAGAGGGAGTGTGGGTGGGCTGTGTCCCAGGATGTCCGAGACCTGGTCTCATAGCCTGGTTGGTTCCATGAGTGGACACCAGGAGGGGATCCTAGCCTGCACCATAGGGCCAGCTGCTCAGAGGAATCCCATTTTGCCAGTAGGACTTGGGCAGGTGGCTGGTGATAGCGTTCCGCCGGTCCTGTAGTCTTTTATTCTCACTCCAGAGTGGAGGACGCTGACATCCAGACGTAGGGTTGAGAGGGGGCTGCGGGCCCCAGTGGAGAACCTGGAGGGTCAGCTCTGAGAGCAGAGCCCCCCAGGAATGACCTTGGTGAGACCATTTCTGGGTTGGGGGAATCCAGACTCTGTCAGATGGGCAGAGGTCAGGAGACATGCGCCAGCCAGACTCTTGTTTGGCCGTTCGGGAAGGTGTTTCCCTTGTGGCGGGGGGTAGGTGCACCAGGCAATGGTTCAACCGCAGGGTGGTGACTCTGGGTTGGATGATCAGGTTCAGGGGTAAACTCTCACCTGATGGCGAGTAGGTGTGCTCCCAAGGAAGTCCTGGTGCACCAAGAAGTGGTTCAACCACAGGGTGGTGACTCTGGGATGGATGGTCAGGTTCAGGGGATAAGCTCTGACCTGGCAGGGAGTAGGTGTTCTCCCAAGGAAGTCCCGGTTTGCTGGGCAATGGTCCAGTCTAAGGGAATCGTCCCTGGAGTGGGTACACAGGTTCAGGTGGTAAACTCTGACCTGGTTGGGGGGGCAGTCAGTGTGCTCACCCCGTGTGTAACTTCTGGTGGCCTCTCCAATGTGGGGAGACGTGGAACTTTGGAAGTGGGGTCCAGGGATGGGGAAGGTCGCCCCGGACCCTGGACCACTGCCTGCTCTGAAAAAATGAAAAGAAAACCTTTCATTTTTGTTTTTGAAATGCATCTAATTTTCCTTTAAGGAAAACAGGCTGCATTTTAAAAAAAACTGCTTTATTTAAAAGCAGTCACAGACATGGTGGTCTGCTGTCTCCAGCAGGCCACCATCTCAGTGAGGGCGGCCATTCTCAATGGGGTCGCAAATTGCGACCTACCTCATGAATATTAATGAGGTAGATCATCTGCGAACCAATTGGGAATCACAAAATGTGTTAAGTACACTGTTGTACATCCGGTTTTGCGAGTCGCAAATTGTAAGTCGCTAAGAATCGCAGTTTGCGAGTCGCAAAACCAGATCTTTGTGCATGTGGCCCTAAGTAACCTGTGTGTTATATGTGACTACTGCAAGTTCTGCAGAGTAACTAATATGTAACATTCTGACAATTGCTATGGTAGCTGGATATTACTGACATGTTGTGTTTGGTCTAATAATTGTGTTGTGTACAATACAGTATATTTTCATATAACTTGGTGTTGTGTTTCCTTTGTGGTGGGAATAGTGCGTCATGTGTATTGTGTGTATTGTGCAAACGCTTTACACATTGCCTCTAGGATAGGCCTGACTGCTCGTACCAAGCTACCAAGGGGGTGAGCGAGGGTTATCTTGGACATGTAACTCCCTTGCCCTGACAAAAGAAGGTGGGATCTGCCTGGCTTAGGTACATACCCTAGACAACCGGAAACCCCATTTCTAACAGTAATATAGTGAAAACACAACATGAAGAAAATCCCAAACCAACTAATAAAAATAGAGAATATTTTAATAAATACAATGAAACTGAAACAACTGAAATCCAATAGGTAGAACTGAAGACATGAATTTTATAAGTTTGCAGTAGAAATAGTGCCAAAAATTCAAAAAGTGACAATCACACTTTGGTCACACAGACCCAGTCAAATGCAAAAGTTAAGGCCCACCTTCATTGAGTGAGGACCACATGCATCAATGGTGTTTGTCTCAGTGGAAAGTTTACCTTCTAACTTAGGACCTCATTATGACATTGGAGGTAAATTCCGCTTACCGCCATGCCGACTGCTGCCAACATAACGCCGCAGAAGCGGATAACCGCCAAGCAAATTATGACACACACATACCAATCCGTCACTATACGGCCACACAAACAAGTCCGCCAGCGCAAAGGTCAGTGATAAACTGGCTGGAGCAAAACCCACACCGTTACGGCAACAGAACTAAGCCCACAGCATTATGACCCATGAATCACCATGGCAGACATTCTACCGCCGTAAACCGTTGGCGGTACACACCTCTGCGCTCAAAATACACACAACCTAACAAAACTACACCACATTGGACAATTCAAACTACACACACCTGACACTCATTCACACACCACACCCACACCACTATAAAGCACACACCCACATCACCCACAACCCTTTACGTCTAGAAAGAATTGCCCCCAGAGAGAGACAGCAAGAGCACACACACAACCAGAGCCATATAACATCCTCACCTATACACCACCCACGCACCTTACATCACACACCGCAACACATCACCCAACACACCCTCACCCACACCACTTACACTACACCCAGGGCACCACAATGACACCCCAGATTCTCTGAGGAGGAGCTAAGGATCATGGTGCAGGAAATCATCCGGGTAGAGCCACAGCTATTTGGATCTCAGGTGCAGCAGACATCCATTGCTAGGAAGATAGAGCTATGGCGGAGAATCATGGACGGGGTCAATGCCATGGGACAGCACCCCAGAACAAGGGACGACATTAGGAAGAGGTGGAACGACCTACGGGGGAGGGTGCGTTCCACAGCAGCGAGAAACCTGGGCCCATATTTATACTTTTTGATGCAAATCAGTGCTAATGCAGATTTGTGTCAAAAAGTTTAAAGCCATTCCAATGTGCCAGCCGGGTGCCTTATTTATGGAATGACAGTAGCCGGCGCTGCGGCCTGGTTAGTGTCAAAATAAATGACGGTAACCGGGCAGCAGAGGTGAAGGGGAGACTGAGGGTTGTGCACCAAAGAATGGTGCAAGTCAGGTTAGAGTAAAAAATATTGGCTCTAACCTGACTAGCGCCATTTTTTGACGCACAGCCCCCATGGAAATGACTCCTGCCTTAGCAAAAACAGGAGTCATGCCCCCCTGCCCAATGGCCATGCCCAGGGGACTTATATCCCCTGGGCATGGCCATTGGGCAGGGGGGCATGTAGGGTGGCCCAAGTTAGGCCCCCTATGCCACTAAAATTATTTAAAAAAATACTTACCTGCAATTACCTGCACTCACCATGGGTGGGTCACCCCATCCATGGGTGTCCTCCAGGGTGGGTGAGGGTGGCATGGGGTGTCCCTGGGTGCAGGGAAGGGCACCTGTGGACTGCTTCCATGGTCTCCCACTATAGAAATGAGCCCACAGGTCCCTTAATGCCTGCCCTGTCCCAGGTGTTAAAAAATGGTGCAAATCCGGCTTGGCGCCATGTTTTAAGGCCCGCCTCCTGTGCGTCATTTTGACACCGGAGGATAAATAAGGTGCACATGCCTTAGAGTCATTTTTTGCACCGGAACGCCTACCTTGCATGTCATTAGCGCAAGGTAGGTTATCACGTATAAATATGGAGTTAACTTTGCGCCGAGTATGTGCCAAAATAAATGATGCAAATCTGGCGCAAAGAGTAAAAATATGGGCCCAACTCACTGTACAGAGGACTGGCTGTGAACCCCCACCTACTCCCCCACAACTAACAACATGGGAGGAGCAAGTCTTGGCAATCATGTATCCTGAGGACCTGGCAGGAGTAGGAGGAGGACTGGAGTCTGGTAAGTCAAATCTCTATTACTATCACCCCCCTTACCTGCATGCCATCACAAACCCCCACCCTTACCCTCACTACCATCACTTCACCACCTCCAACATACCCCATCATCACATCCCACTCATCCCAATACCAATACCTGCATGTAACACCAATGCATGGACACCCCTCAGAGACCTGCATGGACACCTATCACCACTGCATGCACACTGGAGAGAATCACCCAGCACACCAAATAGTAACTCACACAAAGGCAAACGTACCAGGGCAACAACAACCAGAGAGGACAACACACCCATGCACATGATGGTACACGCAGAAACAATAACACTTTATTTACATCCCCACAGGTCCCACAGCCAATGTCACCGGAGAAGAGGTGCCAGCAACATCCAGTCCCCCCACAGAAGAAGCCCACAGTGATGACAGCAGCTCTGCTCACCTGGATCTGGATAACCAAACTGGCCCATCAGTGACCTCCGGACATCAGTGACCCAGGCACACCCAGGCACACCACCAAAGACCATCCCTGTAGGAGACTGGCCTGGTTTGCAGTGGGTACCTTGGGTACTTACACCTTACATCAGGTCCAGTTATCCCTTATTAGTGAATGTAGTAGTGTTCTAGCAGCTTAGGCTGATAGAGGTAACTACAGCAGAGCAGCTTAGCCTGAACTAGGAGACATGCAAAGCTCATGCAATACCACTTATACTTACACAGTACTTATACACAAGTAAAGACAATACTCAGTATTACCAAAAATAAAGGTATTTATGTAAGTGACACAGTACAAAAATATTTTAGAGACAATACTACTTCTGGAGGTAAGTAGTATACACAATATATACACTAGACACCAAAATTAGACAAGTAAATAGTCATAGAATAATACAAACAGTAGGAAATTCTATAGAACGCAAAGGGAGAAAATAGGTCTAGGGGCAAAGCAAACCATATACGAACAAAGTGGAATGTGAATCACAAATTCCCCCCTAGACAAGTGTAGTGTGTGCATAATTGGTGGGAGAGTAAGAATACAGTAAAGGTAAGTAAATGACCCCACCCCAGAGCCCAGAAAAGCAGGAGGAATGTACTGTAAGTTTCCTTAGGACACACTACACCTCGTTTTTGGGACTTTGCAGCAGCCAACCAAGTCTGCAAAGAACAACTATTGGATTATTGGACTTGAAGACCTGCAAAGGAAGAGGACCAAGTCCAGAAGTCGAAAGAAGTTCCAGGAACCCAGAAGAGGGTGCAAAAGAAGAGTCCATGGTTAGTAGAAGACTTCAGAAATGCACCCCAGGAAGATGCCAGCTGATTCCTGCATGATGCAAAAGATGTCCCACGGCGTGGAGATTGTTTCAGATGAGATTTCGTGTTGGAAGGTGCCAACAAGCTTTGGTTATGGCAAACGTGCATTTTTCCCTGGTTGATGCTCTCCAAGAAGGTGATAAAAAATTGTTTTGGAAAATGGTGGCAGAAAAGAAAGACCCTCAGAAACCTGTATCTCCTCAAACTCCAAAAATGTAAACTCGTTAAGTTTTGGCTTGGACTCTTTCTCCCTGAAAGAATTCTCTTTGGCCCTCCAATCGCTGCGTAAAGGGAAGGCCCCAGGTCCAGATGGTATTCCAGGTGATTTATATCTATCACGACCTGGAACTTGGACGATGTATTTAAATACCCTCAGTAACGCTATTTTGAGGGGAGGCGATCTTCCTCCCACATGGCGATGAGCAACAATAGTTCCCATTTACAAGAAGGAGGAAAGAGAGCTACCAGCTAACTATAGGCCAATAAGTTTAATTGATGTAAGTCAGAAGGTGTTCTGCAAGCAGATCCTGGTTAGATTGCATTCTTGGATCAATGACCACTCGATTCCTTCAGATCTCCAGGCTGGGTTTAGGAAAGGGGTTAGTACAATAGACCTGGTTTTTAGATTTAAACTCCTTTGTTGGAAATATCTAACATTAAATAGGGACCGTTTGTATGTCGCCTTTATTGATCTAAAGACTGCATTCGATTTGATCCCACGTGACCTGTTATGGAGAGTTTTGTAATCATATAACCTCGATAGTGATCTGTTGAGGTTGATAAAACATCTCCACGAAGGAACCTATGCACGGGTCCGATGGACATAAGATGGTAATTTAACATCCGCCATCCCCATTGCAAGAGAGGTCAGACAGGGTTGTGTTTTGGCCCCCACCCTACGTAGCCTCTATATTAATGGGGCAGTAGATCAGCTGACACAGTGTAACCAAGTTGCCCACAAGTTAGCAGGAGCCCCTGTCCCGATCCTTATGTTTGCAGATGACACTCTATTGATTTCAAGGACTCCACTGGGTCTCCAAAGCGAACTAGACACTTTTGCTGTGTTTTGTGAGAAGAGGGGCCTTGAAATTAACATATATAAAACGAAGTATATGGCTCTAAATCCACAGAAGACATTCAGGGGAAAAATGACAATTGATGGCCAATCAATAGAACAGGTAAGCCAATTTGAATACTTGGAGATCAGACTATCAGATGACCTCCAGTGGTCAGCACAAATTGGGAAGAGTGTTACTGCCCTGCAACAACGGTCAGTGGTGATTGGAAGGAAAATTAAAAACTCTATGGGAGGGCAAATCTCGCCAGCTATCACCGTTTAGAAAGCTGCGGCAGTGACCACAGAAACTTATGGCGCTGGGGCCACTGTAATTCTAAGAAATTGATTGTGGTGGAAAACAAGTTCATACGTTCCTTGTTGCACTTACCAACAAGCACCCCACTCACTCCTCTAAGATTCGATCTAGCGCTCAACCAGATCCATAAAGAAATCACCTTGAGACCTCTCATATATTGGGTGCGTCTCTGGTCTTCTGAGCATTTGGGGCCAGATGTACAAACCGTTTTGCATGGCGCAAGCAAGGGTGCCCTCACACTAAGTAACTTTGCACTTAACCTTCAGCAAGTGAAGGTTAGACATATAGGTGACTTATAAGTTACTTAAGTGCAGTGAAAAAGGCTGTGAAATAGTGTGTGCACTATTTCACGCAGGCTGCAATGGCAGTCCTGTGGAAGGGTTTGTCTGAGCTCCCTATGGGTGGCAAAAGAAATTCTGAAGCCCATATGGATCTCCTGGAACCCCAATGCCCTAGGTACCGAGGTACTATATACTAGGGACTTGTAAGGGGGGTCCAGTATGCCAATTGAAATTGGTAAATGACGTCACTGGCCTACAGTGACTAATTAAAAAGCAGAGAGAGCATAAGCACTGAGGTTATGGTTCGCAGAGCCTCAGTGACACAGTTAGGCACTACACAGGCATACACATTAGGCCACAAACTATGAGCACTGGGGTCCTGGCTAGCAGGATCCCAGTGACACATTAAAAACACACTGACATACACTCAGAAACAGGCCAAAAGTGGGGGTAACCATGCTAGAAAGAAGCTACTTTCCTACACAACCCCATCCCAAATGAAGGGCAATGAGGCGAACCTTGGCCAGTTGAGACTTTATTGTCTAAGTGGTGATAAGTGGTTACTCCCTTTATCATCCACTATATGGTTACTTCCCTGTGGGGATGTAAACCACCCTGTTTGGAGATTTTTACCTAACCAACAGTGTGAGTGTAAATTCTCAGAGTTCCTATGAGTGTGGGACTGGTCCACTGGGCCTATGTCAAATGCAGGAAATGCCAGACAGGGTTGCTGTATCAATAAAGTCATAGCTGGGCAAAAACTTTGTCCATATGGCTGTAAGAGAGAACAAGGTTGCTGTTTCTCTTGATTTGGAGCAGGGCAGGGCTGCTGTCCTATAAGCTCCACACAAGGACAGGGCTGATGTCCTAAGTATTTAGAGGTAGTGCAGGGCTGCTGCACTAAAGTTTCTCTGGGAGGGCTGGAGGGATGTTCCATATTTACTAAAATGGTGCAATTTTGCACATCTGGATTAGTAATTCCACCGAGAGGTACTTTTACCTCTTGGAGTCCAGCTGTGGTAGCTGATGGCTCCTTTGGTACAGGTTCCACCCCATGAGAGGTTTCTCCCACCACAGGAATGGTATCCTTAGTGCCAGGGTGGGGAAGGGATACTTTGCTACCCTTCTTACCTGTTGGTGGAGAGGGATCCTGAAATTTCAGGCCTTTGTCTCTCCTTTGCTTTTTCATTTCACCAGAAATGAGAGGAAGCAATTCCTCAGGTATTCCCAACATGGATGCATGGGTATTAAACTCTACCTCAGCCCAACCTGAGGCCTCTAGGTCATTCCCTAAGAGACAATCTACAGGTAAGCTAGGTCATACCACCACCTGCTTAGGGCCAGTAACTCCACCCCAGCTAAGTTGAACTACAGCTAAGGGGAGAGACTGAGTGGAGTTATTGACATCAGTAACTTGGTACTTCTGTCCAAGGAGGTGTTATGCAGATGACACCAGGTTTTCAGTCAACAAAGTGATACTGACACCTGTGTCCCTGTAGGTTTGGGCCTCAACACCATTTATTAAGGTTGACTGCCTGTACTTATCCATGTTAAGAGGACAAGCAGCCAAGGTGGGAAGGTCAATGCCACCAGGTGTGACAGAAACTGTCTTGGGACTGTCTACCCCAGTTTCTATTATGGTCCTAAAAGTGGACCCAACTACACCTTTAGTTTGACTCTTGCCAGTAGTCCCACCACCATTACCACTACTGCTAGGGGCACTAGAGTCTGATGTTTTAGTGGTGGTAGGCTCAGGGGCTTTACCTGTGCAGGACTTATCCCCTGGCCAGTGACCTTTATTTCTATACACGTAGCACCAAGGCCTTTTCTGATTGTGTGAAGAATTTGAGGACAAGTAAATAGTCATAGAATAATGCAAAGAGTATGAAATTCTATAAAATGCAAAGGGAGAAAATAGGTCTAGGGTCAACACAACCCATATACTAAAGAAGTGGAATGTGAATCACAAATTCCCCCCTAGACAAGTGTAGTGTGTGCAGAATCGCTGGGAGAGTAAGAATACAGTAAAGGTAAGTAAAGTACCCCACCCCAGGGCCCAGAAAATCAGGAGTAAAGTACTGCAAATTCCTTAGGACACACTAAACCTCGTTATTGGGATTTTGCAGCAGCCAACCAAGTCTGCAAACAGCAACTGCTGGATTATTGGACCTGAAGACCTGCAAAGGAAGTGGACCAAGTCCAGAAGTCGAAAGAAGTTCCAGGAAGGACAGGAGCCCCTGCCAACCCAGAAGAGGGTGCAAAAGAAGAGTCCCTAGTTAGTAGAAGACTACAGAAATGCACCCTAGGAAGATGCCAGCGGGTTCCTGCATGATGCAAAAGGTGTCTCACGGCGTGAAGATTGTTGCAGATGAGATTTCGTTTTGGAAGGCACCAACAAACCTGGGTTATGGCAAAAGTGAGTTTTTCATCAAAATGGCACTGGATAGGCCCAGGAGGGACCTGGAGGCCTCAACTCTGTGTGAGGAGGAAGAGGGGGCTCTCCTCACTTTAGAGAGCCCTCAGGATACAGGTCAGCACCCCCAGAAGCCGCAGGATCTGGGTTCGAAGAAAGTGTGAAACGTGGTCAATGCAGCACAACAAACGAAGGTCCCACGCCGCAGGAGAACAACTCAGTGAGTTGAGCGTCACAGGGTGGAGTTCCAGGGACCTGGGCCAGGCTGTGCAAGAAGGAATTTTGCAAAGAGTGCACAGAGGCCTCAGGAGGCGAAGAAGACACAATACACAGGGGTACTGTCGTTCTCAGGGAAGGCAAGGTCTTACCTCCTCCAAATTGCGTCTGCAGAACCTCAGGACAGTCTATATTGATGATGCCCACCCTCTGTGTCCTTAGGAGCATGCTCGTTGCCGTGAGAGGAGTCTCAGGGTACTGATCGTCACCATGGAAGGTTCATGCTTTGAGCAGGGGAGTGACTCCATCACTCCACTGGAGATTTCTTTGGTCCTTCTGGTGCAGGATGAAGACAGGGAGCCCCCAGAGCATTCACACTGTGAAAACTGTTGCAGTTGCTGACTTGGAGCTGAGGTTGCTGAAGAAAAGTGTCTCTTGTAGACACTTTGTTGCAGTTACAGCGTTTCTTGGAGCAGGCTGCGGTTGATCCAAGGTGAGAAGAGTCCGAAGTTGTTGCAGAGGATTCCTGAAGGAAACTTGCAAGCAGAATCTGAAGAGAACCCACAGGAGAGACCCTAAATAGCCCTGAGAGGGGGATTGTCTACCTTATCAGGTATGGACCTATCAGGAGGGGTCTCTGACGTCACCTGCTGGCATTGGCCACTCAGAGCCCTCCTGAGTGCCCCCACACCTCGCAAAACAAATGGGTGAAGTCTGGGACACACTGGAGGAGCTCTGGGCACCACTCCTGGGGTGGTGATGGACAGGGGAGTGAGCACTCCCATTTCCTTTTTCCAGTTTCCCTCCAGAGCAAAGGAGAAGGGGTCCCCGAACCAGTGTAGACTGATTTATGCAAGGAGGGTACGATCTGTGCCCTTCAAAGCATTTTCAGAGGCTGGGGGAGGCTACCCCTCCCCAGCCTGTAACACCTATTTTCAAAGGGAGATGGTGTAGCACCCTGCTCTCAGAGGAAATGCTTTGTTTTGCCTTCCTGGGTCTGGGCTGCCCAGACCCCAGGAAGGCAGAACCCTGTCTGTGAGGTGGCAGCAG
This sequence comes from Pleurodeles waltl, assembly GCF_031143425.1. Lineage (NCBI taxonomy): Eukaryota > Metazoa > Chordata > Amphibia > Caudata > Salamandridae > Pleurodeles > Pleurodeles waltl. The sequence continues at coordinate 446,856,241 of NC_090439.1, read as the reverse complement.
CTATAGCTGCAGTGCAACCCTCAGAGAGCTGGTTTGGCAGTACTCTGGGTCCATAGTGGAGCCCCCAGGATGCATGGAATTGGTTCCCCAATACCAGATTTGGAATGTGGGGACAATTCCATGATCTTAGACGTCTTACATGGCCATATTCAGAGTTACCATTGCGAAGCTACATATAGGTATTGACCTATATGTAGTGCACAAGTGTAATGGTGTCCCCGCACTCACAAAGTCCAGGGAAATGGCCCTCAACTATGTGGTGGCACCTTTGCTAGTGCAAGGGTGCCCTCACACTTAGTAACTTTGCACCTAACCTTCAGCAAGTGAAGGTTAGACATATAGGTGACTTATAAGTTACTTAAGTGCAGTAAAAATCGCTGTGAAATAGTGTGTGCACTATTTGACGCAAGCTGCAATGGCAGTCCTATGTAAGGGTTTGTCTGAGCTCCCTATGGGTGGCAAAAGAAAAGCTGCAGTCCATATGGATCTCCTGGAACCCCAATGCTATGGGTACCTATGTACCATATACTAGGGACTTATAAGGGGGGTCCAGTATGCCAATTGAAATTGGTAAGTGAAGTCACTGGCCTACAGTGACAAATTAAAAAGCCGAGAGAGCATAAGCACTGAGGTTCTGGTTAGCAGAGCCTCAGTGACACAGTTAGGCACTACACATACACATTAGGCCACAAACTATGAGCACTGCGGTCCTGGCTAGCAGGATCCCAGTGACACAGTAAAAACACACTGACACACATTCACAAACAGGCCAAAGGTGGAGGAAACCATGCTAGAAAGAGGCGCTCAGGAAACACCACCACAGCACCCACCCAGCGGGCCCATACCTCTGTCCCAGGACACGTTAATTAGCAGTGTGTCCGGGACCCCAGGCTACCCCACAAACACAGGACTCCAGGAGGCACTCACCACAATATTGGGAGCATACCACCATTCCCAGGAGACGATGGGGCAGATACTGGACAAGTTGCAGGAGAACATTGGGCTGCAGGAGAGACAGTACCTGGGGATCAGGGAGGATTTGAAGGACATTAACATCACCCTGGTCTCCATTGCAGGGGTGCTGGGAGGCAGTGGAATACCAGCGGGTCTCTGCCACTAGCGAAACCGATTAACAGCCCTATGCCTCCGCTGCCGCTAGTGGACAGGAGGCCCCGCCACAGGACCAAAAGGCCACCAGCCCCCTCCCCCTGCAGAAGGTGAATCACCCTGCAAACGTTCCCTGTGATCCAGGCAGAAGCCAGAGACTATTGCCAGGAAATAAGACTGTCGTGATTGTCACCCTTGTGTCCCACTCTGTCACCCTGTCCACCTTGAACTGCCATTGCTCCGCTTCCTATGCATCCTTGGACAATGCACCTGTGATACAAATAGACTGAACTCCAACCTGGACTTTCTTCCATCACCCCCCCCCATCCCTTTGAACATCCCCCTCTACTTCTTAGCACTTAAATAAACACCCTTTGAAAAAATACAAGTATGGAGTATGTCAAATGATTTAAGTATGTACAGTGAGTGGTCATAGAAGTGGGTGAAACAGCCTGCCAGTGACAATGTCAAACACAAAACTGTCAATTAAATGTGAAGTTACACTGTCTTACCTGTGTGTCATTGGAAGTATTGACAAATTATTGCACTTCTGTTGTCCTCATCCTCTGCCTCCTCACCGTCACTGTCCACAGGGTCCACTTCTTCCACACGGCCATCTCCAGCCTCATCCTGCTGCAGAAAAGGCACCTGGCGATGTAAGGCAAGGTTGTGCAACATATAGTATGCCACGATGATCTGGCAGACCTTCTTGGGTGAGTAGCACAGGGATCCACCTGTTAAATGGAGGCAACAAAACCTGGCCTTCAGGAAGCCAAAGCTCCTCTCTATAATTCTTCTTGCTTTCCCATGTGCCTCATTGTAACATTCCTCTGCTCTTCTCCTGGGATTCCTCACAGGGGTCAGTAGCCATGAGAGGTTAGGGTAACCAAAGTCACCTGCAAATATTGAGGAACAACTGTTAGCCACACACCAACCTTTAGGGCCCACACCATACCCATACACAAACATATACTGGGTGGGAAACAGGGCTCACCTATTAGCCACACCCTGTGCCTTTGGCATTGAGTTATCACATGTGGGATGCTGCTATTCCTCAGGATAAAGGCATCATGCACAGACCCAGGATGTTTTGCATTTACGTGGGAGATGTACTGGTCCGCCAGGCACACCATCTGCACATTCATTGTGTGAAAGCTCTTTCGATTTTTGACCACCTGTTCATTTCGCCGGGGGGGGGGGGACAAATGCTATATTTGTACCATCAGTTGCTCCAATATTAGAGATATGTCCCATTGTATAGAAATCAGCTTTCACTGTGGCCAAATCCTCCAACTGGGGGAAAACGATGTTGCTGCGCATGTGTATAATCAGGGCAGACAACACTCTGGTCAGCACTATTGAGAACATTGGCTGAGACATTCCTGCTGCCGAGCCAACTGTCACTTGGAAGGAGCCAGTTGCCAGGAAATAGAGCACTGATAGCACTTGCACAAGAGGGGGAATCCCGGTGGGGTGACAGATAGCAGATATTAGGTCAGTCTCCAATTGGGAACACAGGTCTGTGACTGTGGCCCTGTCAAGTCTATAGGTGAGGATAATGTGCCTGTCCTCCATTGTTGCCAAGTCCACCAGGGGTCTGTACACGGGGGGATGTCTCCATCTCCTATTCATCCAGAGTGGTTGCAATCATTGGGGCAAAATGGTGAGAAGCTGGTTAGTATCTCTTATTTCCAACCACTACACTTAAATGCATGTCGTGATTGTAACAGTATGTTGTTGAAGAGGTCCAAATGGTGCCTATGTGTACTGTGACACAGTTAGGAGCCATGCCCTGCACCCCCCCTGAAATGGCATCCGCCTGTCCTGTTTGGAGGGACAGGTGGAAATGACGTAATTCCGCTGATGTTGTGCGCCGTTGCGGGAGGAGGTCGAACACCGCTGTGCAACTCCTCATTGGTTAACATTGGGCCCTAAGGGGTACAGTGGCCAATGATGATGTACGCCAGCGGTGATGGTATGCACCGCCGCGGACGTCACCGCCATTTTCTATCTGTTCACTCACTTGCTACCTGACCTTCAACAGGAGAGGACCTACACTGCAAGTGCTGCTGTGACCTGTGTCTGGAACTGACCATGGCTCATGTCACTCGGGAAAGGCCCACTGCCTTGACCTTGGTGGAGTTGGAGCGACTGGTGGATGGGATCCCACCCCAGTACCAAATGCTGTATGGGCCTCAAGAACAACAGGTGAGTACACCATGAGTACGATGCATGGGTCGTGAATGCATGGAGTGCTGTGTGTGAAGGCCTCATGTGGGGGGTTGGGCAGTTGGTGGATGGGCTCTGGGCAGCATGCTGCATGTATGGTGGGCCATGTCTGTGCTAATGGGATGGGAAGGGGCATGGTGGGCGATGAGTGTAATAGGCAGGATGGTCGGACTAATATCTTTCCCTGTGTCCATTTCCCTGCAGGTCAGCGCCCATCAGAAAAAGGGGATGTGGCATGCCATCGCCAAGGACGTACGGACCCTGGGGGTCTATGCCAGGCAGAGCACCCACTGTCACAATCTGTGGGAGGACCTGAGATGCTGGGCACGGAAGACGGTGGAGTCCCAGCTGGGCATGGCCTCCCAACGAGAAAGGGCTGCCCATCAAACCCTGACCCCCCTAATGGCCCGCATACTGGCGGTGGCCTATCTGGAGATGGATGGGCGCTTGGGGGCATCACAGCAGCCACAAGGGGGTGAGTACAGTGCCCCAATATACAACTTGCACCTGGTGGGGTGGTATCCGGTTGGGGGATGTGAGCCTGTGGGTGCCACAGGCCAGGCCTGACATTGCAGAGTAGGTCCCATGTTGGGCAGGGTTCTGATGTAAAATACCTCCAAGCAAGCTAGTAGGCATCCACTACTGAGCAGGGGTCTGTGGGTCTTAAGTATGCTGCAATTGGCGTTAGATGTCCCTATCCATGGGCTGGTGACTAGCATTGTGACTGGTAGTGCATTGACTAGTGCATAGGGCGGTTCACTGTGTGTGTGTGCATCGTGTACACCAATGGTGGTATTGTTGGCGCCACTGACCAAGTGTATCCTTTGTCTCTCCCCCCCTTTTTGTTTTGTCACCATGTCCTTATGTTCATTAGAATCATCTGGTGGTGGAGCTGAGGCACAGGTGACGGAGGGAGCTGCATCCCACAGGGCCCATTGAGGCCGAATCCACCAAAGGTGAGGGCACCAGTGGGACGAAGGGCAAGGGGAGCACCACGGCGGAGACAGGAGGGAGCAGTTCGGACACGGATTCCTTCTCCGATGGAAGCTCTCTGGTGGTGGAGGACGCCTCTGTGCCCAGCCCAGCTACATGTACAGCCGCCACCCCCGTACCAGCACCGCCCTCCCAGCAGCCCCTCAGCGAGTTTCCCATGCCCGCTCGCCCAGGAGGGTGGGCATCTGCTTCGCCCCAGGCACCTCAGGTCCTGCTCCAGTTAGCCCTGCTGCCCTGAGTGAGGAGGCTTTTGACCTCCTGATATCCATATCTGTTGGGCAGTCAACCATTGTGAATGCCATCCAGGGGTGGGCAGCCCAAATGCATTCATGGAGGGCATTCACACCGGCCCAACATAGATCAATCCAGGCTCTGGCCTCCTCTCTGATGGCAGCCATTGTATGTGTTTCTAGCCTCCCCCCTCCAACTTCCTTTACACAATCCCATTTCTCTTAACCCCAACCTATCCCAAGCACACAGGCAGATGAGCATGCACCCTGGACAACACACAAGAATGGACATGGCAAAAACAAGCACCACACTTTATCACACAGGCACTCACATAAACACCATCCAGATGCAGACATACCAACATCCACTGCCTCTACTGTGGCCTCCACCTCCCTCCCAGTTGCGTCTACACTCACACCTTCATGCACTACATCCTCATCCACTACCCCCATCACCTGCACATGCCCCTCACTGGCAGTTACCACCCCCACTTCCATGCACACGTCCACTGTGTCCTCTCCCATTGTGTCTGTGCCCACTCATCCCAAAGCACACAAAGGCAAGCACTCAGACACCCAACAGCCATCCACCTCACAACAGCATCCAGCCCATGCACCTGCATCCAAACACAGCAGACTGACACCTCCTACAACCACTCCCTCTTCTTCCACTTCCAAACTATCTCCCTCTTCCCTCTCCAATGTCCCTAAGAAGCGTTTCCTCGCCAACATTGACCTCTTCCCTAGCCCTCCCCCATCCCTCACGTCAGGCCAGGGTGGTCAAAACCCAGGCAAGCGCCTCAGCCACTGAGTCCAGGGGCACAGTAGTATCCACAGCTGCACCATGTGGGATAGGATCCTAGGCACCAGACAGCCATGCTGATAGGGTGCCTGCACCAAGTGCTGCAAGGAAGGGCAAGGAGGCACCCCCAGCTGCTGCAAAAAAGGGCAAGGAGGAACCCCCAGCTGGTAAAAGGAAGGGCAAGGAGCAATACCCAGCTGCTGGCAAAAGGAGCAAGGAGCCATCCCCAGCTGCTGGCAGGAGGGGAAAGGAGCCTGCACCAGCAGGCAAAAAGGACAAGATTCCTGGTGTTGGGCTTTAGTCGGAGCCCCCACCACCAACCATGATGGTTTAGCCATCCAGGCTGCAGGGGATGGGCTGGAGCCTCCCCCCACAACTGCCAGCACCACAACCAGCAACGCCACCAGCACCACTGCCAGCAGCAGCAGCTCTAGTGGGCAGCCATCTGAGGCTGCAGGGGAAGGGCTGGAGCCTCCCCCGACCACTGCCAGCACCGTCACCACCACCAGCACCACTGCCAGCAGCAGCAGCCCCAGTGGGCAGCTGTCCGAGGCTTCAGGGGAAGAGCTGGAGCCTCCCCCCACCACTGCCAGCACCGCCACCAGCACTGCCACCAGCACCATTGCCAGCAGCAGCAGCCCCAGTAGGCAGCCGTCCAAGGCTGCAGGGAAAGCGCTGGAGCCTCCCCCACCACTACCAGCACCGCCACCAGTACCACTGCCAGCAGCAGCAGCCCCAGTGGGCAGCCATCCGAGGCTGCAGGGGATAGGCTGGAGTCTCTCCCCACCACTGCCAACACCGACACCTGCACCGCCACTGCCACCACTGAGCAGCCGTCACTGCCAGCAGACAGTGTATAGTCCTGCGACCATGGGCTATTGTGCAGCCTTGCCCCTGCTAATCCTGTGGGTCTTACACCCAGCTGAGAAACTGTGACCTTGCACTACCCAAGCCCTGCATCACAGGGCACAATGCTCCCTCCAGAACCAGTGGAAAAGCCATCCACTCACCCCATCCTTCCCAGGATGAAGCTCACTGGGCACAATTCCCGCTCCAGAACCAGTAGAGAAGCCAGCCACTCACCCCATCCTACACAGGATGAAGCTCACTGGGCACAATGCCCCCTCCAGAACCAGTGGAGAAGCCATCCACTCACCTCATCCTTCCCAGGATGAAGCTCACTGGGCACAATGCCCCTCCAGAGCCAGTGGAGAAGCCTTCCTCTCACCCCATCCTTCCCAGGATGAAGCTCACTGGGCACAATGCCCCCTCCAGAACCAGTGGAGAAGCCATCCACTCACCCCATCCTCCGCAGGATGAAGCTCACCGGGCAAAATGCCCCCTCCAGAACCAGTGGAGAAGCCATGCACTCACCTCATCCTCCACAGGATGAAACTCACCGGGCACAATGCCCCCTCCAGAACCAGTGGAGAAGCCATCCACTCAGCCCATCCTTCCCAGGTTGAAGCTCACTGGGCACAATGCCCCCTCCAGAACCAGTGGGAGTAGTCACCCACTAGAGAGACTGTGGCCTTGCACTCCCCAGGACGACTCAGTGGGCAAGTCACCCACTTGAGAGACTGTGGCCTTGCACTCCCCAGGACCACGCACAGGGCATGTGTCCCCCTCCAGAGCCAGTGGGCAAGTCACCGACTTGAGAGAATGTGGCCTTGCACTCCCCAGGACCAAGCCCAGGGCATGTTGCCCCCCTCCAGAGCATGTGGGCAAGTAATCCACTTGAGAGACTGTGTCCTTACACTTCCCAGGACAGAGTGATGGGCATGTTGCCCCCTCCAGGACCAGTGTTGTTGTGCCATCTTCCGGCTGAGATGCCCCACCCATTCCCCATCCCCCTGAGGTGCCTGTCTATTTTCGACCTGATGCCCCTGCAGTGTTCTCTCCATGTTGTTGCAGGAGTGAGGTTGGGCCTTGGACCTTGTGATGTGGCCTTCTGGCCCACGGACATTGAGGACTGGGCAGTGTCCCTTGCATTGTAAACATGTATATACTTTTTGATTTGGATGCACAAATTTCACCTATATTTATCTTATTACAGCCTTTTTACACTTTAGTAGTTGCCCTTGCATTATTCCTGAGGGGTACAGGGTGTATATTATGTTACCTCATCTGGTTGTGCGTGTGGTGATGGGGTGGGTGTGTTGCGTGTGTGTGTGTCACTCTCTTTTTCCTCCCCCCTCCCCTGTGTGCTAGGTGGCTGTACTCAATGTGGTCGTCTTCGCCAGCATTGGTGTTCGTAGTGGAGCAGAAGGTAGAAGAGCATGGGGAAGATATGCAACTCTGGCTCCATGGTGGCGTGGTTCTTCCTTGAGTGTCCAGAAGTGAGTAGTTTCCCTTCTTTGCAGTGTTTCCGGAAGGCTTTTGATGTCCTTGGTACCGCCCCAGAAAAGGTGGCAGATAGGTGAGTCATATTACTGTGGGCGGTACATTGTCTTCCGCCTGGCTGTTGGCAGTTACAGCTGTGGTGCCTGTTGATTTCGCCCTGGTGGTCGGTGTGTTAAAGTGGCTGTCTGTCTGAGCGGTGGTCATAATTTCATATTTATTACCACCAGCCTGTTGGTGGTATTACCGCCGCTTTATCCCCGACCGCCAGGGTCTTAGTCTTGTTTCATGCTACAAGATCTCATTGATGAAGTAATCAGAGGGGTGGGTGGAAGGCTGGATCCATAGAGGGGTTCGACGATGGAGGTTGCCAAACATGTTGGGGGGGGCTGCGGGGCAGTGGTTGCCAGCATAAAGATCTGGTCGTTGTGGCTGGAAACATGTGGTAGTCATTGTGAACGTGAAGAGCTTGGTGCAGGAGAACTCTGGGGTCTGCAATTGGAGAGATCGAATTGGCAGTCGGATGCAGACTCTATTTCTACCTCAGTAAAGTCCATTTGCATTCACGAGGAGACTGTGGATAGGTTTTTTCAACATGAAGAACTCAGAGCCTCTGGTTCTTCATCTGGACTCCAGTTCTTGAGGTTTTAAGGTTGGAGTAACACACTTTAACACTATCCAAAGTTCCAGGACCAGGGAGCAACATCAGGGGTTTTAGGAATCACTACAACAGAAGCCAGGAGGATAGTTCAGGCAGGTCCAATTAGTACTGCTAAGCAGGGCAAATGCAGGTAAAGGCCTCTGGAAGCTTGTGATGTCCCTATGCCTCAAACTGCCCCTTGGAGTCCTTCATTCAAAGCAAGCAGATTCAGTCTTCCTTCAAGTATCAGACAGCATGGGAGTCCTTCCTCTGAGTTTGAACAGCTCCAGTAGTGTTCCGATGAGAGGTTATGAGGTTTCTACTGTTATGCCAAGTGTTAGCCTGTGGGAGGGTGACACCAACTTTGTCTAACCTCATATTGGTTCGGGTCATTTCTTTCCTTTTCCTGGGTGTGGCTCCAGCCTAGCTAGTAAAACAAATAGCAGACAGGCCCAGTTGTGATCTGCATTTGCCTGTGACAGGACAGTTATCTATTAACATCAAGAAGGGGCTGTGTATGCCCTCATACTACCCTTTTAAGCTCAGTTATCGGCTGGGTACAAAACATTAGGCCATCCAGCTCAGGAAAGGTGCACCCTTCTTCATACCCAAGGCCCTTTGGCCCACGTCTGGAAGAAAAACACATCACACCACAGAAGAGCCATTAGTGGTCATGTGACCCTGGACATTGGCAGAGAGGCACATTTAGTTGAGGCAGAAAAATGCTAACCTTGTAAAAGAGGCATTTAGAAAATAGTAATTTAAAACTGACTTTACCATTGAAGAGGATTTTAATTTAACATTAAAAAGAGTTGAAGACCTAGCTGCTAGGAAAAAAAGTTTTTGTCATGGCAAAAGATTTTGTTTGTCAGGTCAAAATGAGAGTTTTGATACTGCAATACAGGCTGCCATGGCAGGCCTGCGACACATTCACTTTGCTACTTTAGTGGATGCACAATGAGTGCTGCAGCCCACTTGTAACATTTAGGTTACCAGCCCTGGGTACACATAGTGCCATTACTAGGGACTGACAAGTAAATTAATGGTGCCAATTACATCTACGTCTTTTACAATGTTTAGAAAGGAAAGTACAAGCACTTTGCAGAAGTGCAGACTCCTAAAGCCAACAAAAATGGGTTCAGCAAAAAATTGGTAAGTAAAGGCAAAAATCTTGGAGAACACCACACAAAAGATGGTCATATATAATTCTCATAATTATCTCCCAGGCATGTGTGTCCTTGCCTCTATGGACACCAGATGGGTAAAAGCTGCAGTAAAACTGTGCTTGTCTATCTTTAAACTCAAGAGCTTAACACCACTAATTGTTTGCAAATACTAGAGCGACTGATTGTACAGAATGCCATCTTGTTTAAATCACATTGTCCTTGATTATACTTTGCATGGTATTAAGTTAACAGTAAAATTGTATATGATTTTACTATGTCCATGTGGTAATGTCACACTATTAAGAGTAAAATACCATTGGGAAGGGAAACTATTGTGTAGAATAAGATTTTTCCCAAAAAAACATAAAGGTTTGCCATTTCATGGGGTTTGATCACATACATGTACCTTCTGCTCTGAGACTGGTGGTAAATATATGTGCAAACCTGTGGGGTAGGTATAAAGGAGAGAGTGTAGAACCTGGAGAGTGAAGGGCATGTGTTTTTCTTGCAGGGGCTGTGCTTTACAACTAAAGTCTCATGCATTTTTTCCTGAAAGCGTGAAAAAACTAACTACTCGAAGGTAGGAACAGTGGAATTCCACTATGTCTAATTCATAATCAAACCTAATGGGGTCCTAGGGTGTCTGAGTATCTGGTTTGATGTGATACTGTCTCAGCCTCACTTCCTCTGCATGAATTTGACGCTTTTTATATCATGCCTAGAAAAATATGATATTCTGTTTTAAGTATTAGATGTTGAGTGGGCATAGACACCCGATCCATTTGAAACAACCCTAAACTACTTTGCTTGCTCCAAAGATGGATGCCTTCAACTACAGTTAACCTTCGAACAATGTGACATGACAGCAGCATTACCTCTAGTCCTTTTCAAAAGTTTGCTATCCTTACAGGCATTCGATGAATTATAAAATCTAGAATGCTGCAAATAATTTGTGCTTTAAAAACAAATACAGCCAAACACTACACGCAGCGATGCACGATTTACATATGAACATAGGAAAGTAAACTGTAGAGACACTCAAATGGAAACGAAAAAGAAATCATGCTATGCTGTCTCAAACAGAAGCCCCTTTATACACCAATTTACATCACATAGGAAGCTGATAAAGAAAAAACAAAAATAATCTTTTTTTTACTATCACATCTTGCCTCCGATCTGTAGTTTTCGAATGCTACCTCTTGGGACAATGTCTTCATTTGTATTTAAAAGATAAAATCTATGTCCTTAACCCTTGTAAGGTGTTTTTTGGAGTGGTCATTCAAATACTAATTACAGTCCCGGTTAAAGCATTCTTACGTCTAAGAGGCACCATTTTCTGCTGTGTGGCTAGGAACTTTCTAGTGCCAAAATCCACTTCTGGGTCATCAGTAGTGGTAGATGCTCTGTTTAACTGCACGGCACACATGCCTCATTGTTTGCCAACAATTCATAGCTGTATTGGCTCTCTGCTTTTTTTACCCTTGACCCTGCATTCCCCACCTTTCTTATATTTTATAATTTGGTACCCTTTTCAGTTGTCCTTGAATTATGCTGTTTTGGTCTGCCTTGTTTGTTTGAAGTTGTTTGTCCTACCATTATCACTGTGCTGTTTGGTAGTCTTCCCCTCATAGGCATCTTGGAGGACAGCACTAGTATCAAGGATGATGGTTGGCCTCCCTATGGATCAGGGTAAACAAGTGGCTTTCATTGAGGAAAAGCTTTCAGCCTACCAACTTTGCGCCTAGTCTTATCTGGAACTAATTTCAAGAACTACGAGAAGTATGCTTAACATCCTTCTGCTAGTGGATGCTAGTCCTTTCCATTCATTCCCAATGACATACCACCACAGGAAGCACTCCAGTGTTTTCTCTTCCTTTGCTAGTTTTACCCCTATTTCTACTCAGAAACAGAAACTGGTGTCATTGAAACTGACCATTCAAATTTAAACCCAGAAATAAAGAATTGGGGGAGGGGCTCAAAAAGTGCTAACCTTTTCCGGCAGCATCTTTTAAATACAGCTCAGTGCCATGGGAAGCAGAATCCCAAAATATGTACACACACACTGGTTCCATGATGGCAATAGGCATTCCATAATGTCCACTGGGTTATTCAAAGTTTTGGCGAACACCTTCAGCCAGCCAGTGACAGTGCCAGGGCTGAGCTTTCCTTACCATATTTAGACATAGGGTGCAGGGGATGGCCAGGCAGGCTTAGATGTTTGGCAATGCCATAGAACATGGCTACACTCTTGTTCAGCCGTGCGTTGTCTTACACCACAAGGTTATTTGCTAGAAGTAGTTTGTTCCAAGTAGGGTGAACATTACAGTTATGTTTAGAATGGGTCACAAAGCACATATTTAGTGTATGGAAGAGAAGAGAAGCAGTTCAAAGAGACATGCAAGAAAGTGGACACATGTCTATAGTTGTCTGCATCTACCCTATGCAATGTCTACATTGTTAGGACTAAATACTGTGGTGCCATGCTCTAGCACCCATTAAACACACCTTTCACATTAAAAAAAAAAATGTGGGAGCCCAGTTAGCTGGGCACACCAACAAAGAAAGTTGGAGCACCTGTCAGGGAACTTGGTTTACTTATGCAGCTAAATATTTGTGGTTTTTCAGATTCTTCAAATGAGTAACAAGGCACTTCATAGCTTCTGCTGGTTGAAGTGTTTCACCTTTATTTTGGTGGTTCCATACCAAAGAAATATGAACTTGGTAATACCAGCTAAACCAAATCCACCAAAGTGTTTGACAAGTAACTGGACCAAAAGCTTAAAGTAACATTTACGGCCTGATAATAAATGGCCTGTAAAACTGTGATTGCAGTTTTAAATGGTGTGATGTTTATCCCACCTGATTGTTACTAGGTATCATAAAGTTTACAGTCTCCTCTAAATTTTGGCAGGTCAACTGTAGGAAGTTGGCTCTGTATATACTATTTAAAAGTGAGAAATAGTGTGCACAGAGTCCAAGGGTTCCCCTTAGAGGTAAGATAGTGGCAAAAGTAGATAATTCTAATGCACTATTTTGTGGTAGGGTGGTCGAGCAGTAGGCTTATCAGAGGGTAGTGTTTAGCATTTGTTGTACACACACAGACAATAAATGAGGAACACACACTCAAAGACTTACTCCAGGCCAATTGGTTTTTATATTGAAAAATAACTTTTCTTAGTTTATTTTAACAACCATAGGTTCAGGATTTACAGTTAATACTTTAAACTTAAGGTTCTTCACTTAGATACTTTAGGAACTTTGAATGAAAACAATATAATGTACAGTCTTTGTGAAAATGGCAATAAGCTATTTTCAAAGTGGACACAGTGCAAAAATCAACAGTTCCTGGGTGAGGTAAGTAAAGGTTAGTTTTGAAGGTAAGTAAAACACTTACAAGTCTGAGGTTTGGGGCATAGGCAGCCCACCGTTGGGGGTTTAAGGCAACCCCAAAGTTACCACACCAGCAGCTCAGGGCCGATCAGGTGCAGAGGTCAGAGAGATGCCCAAAACCACATAGGCGCCTGTTGGGAACAGGGGTGCTCCAGTGCCAGTCTGCCAGCAGGTAAGTACTTGCGTCCTCGGGGGGCAGACCAGGGGGGTTTTGTAGAGCACCTGGGGGGACACGAGAAGGCACACAAAGTACACCCTCAGCGGCACAGGGGCGGCAGGGTGCAGTGAGCAAAGCAGGCATCGGGTTTTAGATTGAAAACAATGGAGGGACCCGGGGGTCACTCTAGCGTTGCAGGCAAGCACGGGGGCTTCTCGGGACAGCCACCACCTGGGCTAGGCAGAGGGTCTCCTGGGGGTCACTCCTGCATTAAAGTTCGGTTCCTTCAGGTCCTGGGGGCGGCGGGTGCAGTGTTGGTTCCAGGATTTGGGTCCCTTGTTACAGGCAGTCGCGGTCAGTGGGAGCCTCTGGATTCTCTCTGCAGGCGTCGCTGGGGGGACTCAGGGGGGTCGTCTCTGGCTACTCATGGGCTCACAGTCGCTGGGGAGTCCTCCCTGTGGTGTTTGTTCTCTGGATCTTGAGCCGAGGGTGTCGGGTGCAGAGTATGAAGTCTCACGCTTCCGGCGGGAAATGTGCAGTCTTTGAAAGTTGCTTCTTTGTTGCAAAGAAGTAGCTGGCTTTGAACAGGGCCACTGTTCACAGGAGTTTCTTGGTCCTGTAGTCCAGGGCAGTCCTCTGAGGCTTCAGAGGTCGCTGGTCCCTGTCGGATGCGTCGCTGGAGAAGGTTTTCGAAGTTAGAGACAGGCCGGTAGGGCTAGGGCCAAATCAGTTGTCGTCTTCCTCCTTCTCTGCAGGCTTGTAGGTCAGCAGTCCTTCTTTCTTCAGGTTGCAGGAATCTGATTTCCTGGGATCTGGGGAGCCCCCAAATACTGAATTTAGGGGTGTGTTTAGGTCTGGGAGGGCAGTAGCCAATGGCTACTGTCCTTGAGGGTGGCTACACCCTCTTTGTGCCTCTTCCCTGTGGGGAGGGGGGCACATCCCTAATCCTATTGGGGGAATCCTCCAAACTCAGGATGGAGGATTTCTCAAGGCAGGGGTCACCTCAGCTCAGGACACCTTAGGGGCTGTCCTGACTGGTGGGTGACTCCTCCTTGTTTTTCTCATTATCTCCTCCAGCCTTGCTGCCAAAAGTGGGGGCAGTGGCCAGAGGGGCGCTGTAACAAAAGGGGTGAGCCTTTTAGGCTCACCGCCAGGTGTTACAGTTTCTGCATGGGGAGGTGAGAAGCACCTCCACCCAGTACAGGCTTTGTTCCTGGCGACACAGTGACAAAGGCACTCTCCCCATGTGGCCATCAACATGTCTGGTGTGTGGCAGGCTGGCAGGAAGTGTTCAGCCTACACTAGAAGTTGGGTATGTTTTCAGGGGTGGGTGTATTTTACAATATATTGCACACTGGTATCAGTGTGCATTTATTGGGCTGAGAAGTTTGATACCAAACTTCCCAGTTTGCAGTGTAGCCATTATGGAACTGTGGAGTTCGTGTTTGACAAACTCCCAGACCAAATACTCTTATGGCTACCCTGCACTTACAATGTCTAAGGTTTTGCTTAGACACTGTAGGGGAATAGTGCTCATGCACATATGCCCTCACCTGTGGTATAGTGCACCATGCCTGCTTCTAGCAGGCTGTAAGGCCTGCTAGAGGGGTGACTTACCTATGCCACAGGCAGTGTGAGGTTGGCATGGCACTCTGAGGGGAGTGCCATGTCGACTTAGTCATTTTCTCCCCACCAGCACACACAAGATGTGAAGCAGTGTGCATGTGCTGAGTGAGGGGTCCCTAGGGTGGTATAAGACATGCTGCAGCCCTTAGAGATCTTCCCTGGCATCAGGACCCTTGGTACCAGGGATACCAGTTACGAGGGACTTACCTGAGTGCCAAGGTTGTGCCAATTGTGGAGACAAAGGTACAGTTTAGGGAAAGAACACTGGTGCTGGGTCCTGGTTAGCAGGGTCCCAGCACACTTTCAAATCATAACTTAGCATCAGCAAAGGCAAAAAGTTAGGGGGTAACCATGCCAAGGAGGCATTTCCTTACATCAACCCTACTAGAATTTGGCAGGGGAAAATGTAAGCAAGGCATTTCCCCAAACATTAGAATAACTGCAAATTATCATAAGCAATACATTCCAAACCCTGGGTGAATACATTTTATTGGGTGCAATAAGTTGTTGCTGTCCCAGGTACTTGCAATCAGGTTCACAGCACCTAAGTGTGTGCCCAATCTAACTTCTTTCAGTAATTTGAAAACAAAAAAACACCACTTTAGAGATATGAGGATGTGTGTGGGGTTGCAATCATTCCTACATCATTGCAATTTAGTGATCACCTTGGAGGCTCAATCCAAGTCTTTACTATAAGATTAAGAATTTATTAATTGGAAACCAAACTGTCAAAGCCCAGCTCACCTGAGTTCTTGTTCAGTTCTGATGGAGGTTGAAGACAATCCGACCCCACCCTGAAACTGCTTGTTCCAGCACACTAGTTTTTAAAACAGTGCACTAAGAACAGAAGCTCAAGGGAAGGGGGGAAGTGGATAAAATAAAAAAGAGAGACAACACCGTTCTTGCGTTTCCACTGTTGAAGTGCTGCACAAATCTGCGGCCCTTTCTGACTTCTGTAGAAACTGGTGCCTAATGAAACATAAACAAAGAACAGATAAGTGCAACCTATTCCTAAATGGGTTCCTGACTATCCCTTTATTTATTAGAAATTCTCTTCTAAAAGTACCTCTTGGATCCTGGTCTCTAGTTTCCAGGTTTGGAATGTGTTACTGCTCTGGGATGTGTTTTCTATTACTGTAAAGCTTCTAAAACATTAAACAAATACCGTTATCAGAATTACCAATATCAAACATTCATCATAATATAACTAAAGCCTAAATTCCCAATAGCAGACTCACTTTTCCCATATTTCCAGAATCTTTTATAAAACAAATACTGTACTTTTACATCAAAATACAGCATGTAATTTGTGCAAGTCCTTGATTTACTGTTTGCCTTGCTGTTAATGGTTTCCACTGTTCGATTCTTAAAAGTTCCATGAGAAAAAACAATGTTTGCTTCACAAAGTTCTGCAAAATATTCTTGTAACAAAGAGTTTGAATCACAATGTTCATGGAAGGTATTTCGTTTCAAATTGTCTATACACGAATCCAGAAATTGTTGTCAAAGTTCTTTCAGGTAATAAAAGGTTTTGCACTTACTTGTTGCTGGCAAGAGATACTGATCAGTCTAACCTTGTCTTCTTTCTCTTTTGCAGGTTACTCATAGGAGAGAGGCTGAAGCAAGGAGGAACCAGAAACCGGAAGAAGGAAGAGCCAGAAGCTGCGCCCATTGAAGTCAATGAAAGTCTGTAAAGAGCAGGAGTGCCAGCGCCGAGGGATCTGTTCTCAGGTAAGCGGGAGGTAGACGAGCACAAGCACTGGGTGAGGCTCGGGGGATGCCTTTTATAGACAGGGCTGGGTGTGTTTGAAGGGCTGGGTGTGGTCCTCACATGCTGCACATGTTCTTGGAAGGTGTGCAGAGCTGGGTGTGGTTTGAAGAGCTGGGTGTGGTCCTCACATGCTGCACATGTTCTTGAAAGGTGTGCAGAGTTTCAGTTATTATACAAATGAGTTGGATTAACACATGGCCTAGGGAGGAGTATTTTAAAGAAGCCTTGGTAAAAGCAAGGCCCAATGTGTAAACAAAACAGCACATTAAACAACATACACAGAAGCCTGGGGGGGGGGAAGGTGAGATAACAAGAAAGGCTTTCAATAGTAAGTTTAAAAGGGAGCTATTACAGAACCCACTAGTGCAGTGAGAGGGGACATGCTCTTTGCTGTGTACAAACCCTAACACAAACACACTTTGTCAAATTCAATAGGTCTGGTCTTCCTCAGAGTTCAGAACCTCAAGTAATTACTAAATGGCATTATTCAGTCAGAAGCAAGAACTTGAAGTATTTACCAAGTCTGTAGTCCTTCAAAACTTTACTAGATGTCTCTCTCAAACGAGATGCAGGTGTTGAAGAAGCTTATCACAAAGCTGCAGAACCTCAGTCATTACCTAAGTGTCCCTCTAAGCTAGATCCAACTGCTTGAAGTTTTCACAAAGCTGCAATACTTCTGGTCCTTGTAAGATGCCCCTCTCGAGTCAGATGCAATTGCTTCATTTCTCCTTTATTAAGCAGAGGGGGTATGGTTTCAACATGAGCATATACTATTTGCTCCCAATGACAACCTAGTATACATAGGTACCAGCAGGCACTGGTAAATGTAAGTGCCTTCAACCTCATTCTTACAAAAATGTTTTTTGACTGCACTATACGTTGGTGTCACTAAATTGCAGGTGTCTATCACAAAGTTGGCCTATATTGTTCTGATCTATGAGTGAAGCTGGTTGTTCCTTAAGTTTTTTTATCTCGTTAACATGCATGAGGCCATTCTAAAGACCGCTTCAAAGCTATCTCCTATAATGTGTGCTATGCTGGGAAAATGTATAATTTGAGTGATATTTGAGCAACCCAAATGATAAAGAGAGTTTTCAAAAAGTCCATTAGATGCACGTCAGAATTGCCCCAGCTGCACAAGTGCCTTATCTGGGGTGGAATTTCATCTCCCAGAAGACTGTGTTTCGTTGTGGGGGAGAGGCACACACCTGCAATCATGATAAAAGCACTGTCAGTACCCTACAATGCAGAATGCCAGAATCACCACAGCTACCACTTGTGCCTTATCTGTGGTGGGACTACATCCCCACAAAGACTGTGTTTTGTTGTGGAGGACGGGCAGACAACTGCAATCACTCTCAAACATGCAGTCAGTATCTGCAGCATGGGATGCCAGAATCACTGCAGCTGCGACTCCTCCCTTATCTTGGGAGGGACTTCATCCCCCAGAAGACTCAATTTTGTTTCGGAGGAGGGGCACACACCTGAAATCATGTTAAAAAGCACTGTCAGTATCCCCCATGATGGGACGTCAGAATCGCCACAGCTGCTAATTGTGCATTATCTAGGGTGGGACTTCATCCCCCACGCAGCTGGGCACGTGCATCTGCAAAGGCCTTGCCATGAGCGGGCCCACCTGAGCCCATCCATGCCTGGACAAGGATGGCCTGGGGCACAGCTCTTTGCCTTGGCTGATTTTTGACTTTGGGCTGATTCCTTGCGGATGGACATCTGAAACCATTAAGTCTGGTGACTGTATGTTGCCTTGCTACCCATTCTCCTTACATGTGGAACAAACAGTTAAGTTTTAAGTTATATTCTCTGTATGATCATTTTTAGTGGAGAGTCTGATTTATGGGGAAGGAGAGGCTTTCTCTAGTAAGGGAGGAGGCTTCCTCTCCACCCACTCTAATACTGCCTGTCTTACTACTGTGATGGGGGCTATTTCTACTGAATTAAATCTGGTTGAAGATCGCATAGATGTAGCACAAAAGCTGATTTCCGATCCAACTTTGTTACCAAACCTATAACACTCTTAGGTTATCACACTGTCTAATGTGATCCTTGAGGAAATCATCTAGAAGGATGCTTCACCAACTAACGCTATTGTTCAGAGGTTGAAAAGGGGCCAATCTAATAACCACTGTATTGTGCATTATGATTAGGGTGACATTGCATCTGCCCCTCTGCCCGCAACCTCTGGTGCCCACAAACTACCCCTCTCTAAAAGGAAGCAGGGAGAAATGGAAACAAGTAGGACTCTTCCAAACCAGCTCGTTTTATGAGATTTTTCCCAAATCGGTAGGGCTGGCAGATTTCCTCTTCTTGGCTCTACTCAGACAGTACAGAATAAATTGATTATTATAGACAATCTCAGTGCCACAATACAAACCTGCTGTAAAACTTTTGCTGCAAGTGTGGAAACCTTCCTGAAGACATTCCAACAGGATATGTTGGGATGGATTGAATCTCTGTTGAAAGCATCCAGTCCTTGACTAAAGTACATAACAAATCATTGCCAGGTAACACAGGGGTGTTATGTGTTGCTTCTCTACAGAGTCATGCAAGCCGAGATAATGTAATTGCTGCTTCTTCATGTCAGTTAACTAGGGTGGCCACGTGTGGTGTTAACTTTGGTGACACAAGTAAAGATATTTCAGACCGAGCAGGGGAAGACATTCGTTCTTCCTTTTTTAGAAGCTGTCACATTCAGAAGTCACTATCACCAGCATCAAGGGGTCGATTGGCCCATTTACGTCTTCTGCCAGAATGTTCTCCGTATGTGATTATCTTGGAGGGAGCTCCCCCCTTTGAGGAAGGACTACAAGAGGACAACCAAAGCCCTATGCAGCAAGCTTCGTATTAGTGAAAGAAAAATGGTATGTGATAAACCAACATCGTGGACAACCTCATCGTGGCCCGCAGAGTGAGTTTGGTGGACCCATCACCTAAAACGTTGAAGGGGGACTGCATGGTCATTATCTTTAAAGAACCAGACCTAGTGTCATGTTTGGGCTATTTTATTAAACAGCAAGTCAAAACATGTGCCTTTCCACTACGGTTCTTTTATCATTCACCCTCCTTCAGGGCTATTGGCAATACCTGGTGCAGACCTGGTCCTAAAAGTCTTTACATGCCTTTGGCCTTGGTTCCAATTTCAATTACTAATTGTTTTGATCCTTTATCTGGTGTCTCTAAAATAGATTGACAGCAAATGGATCCCAGTTCCTATGGAGGTATCACCAGAATGCACCTAATTGAAGACTGGATCAGAAACCAGCTGAGATGCCCCCTTGTTTTCAGCTCCTATCTTGGAACACTGCGGGGATCCACCAGAAACCGAATAAAGATGACTGGTTATCTTTTATCAAAACCTTTGATTTTTTATCCTGTCTAGATACTTGGGCTCATGATCCTCTTTGTGTAGATGGTTTTAAATCCTTTTGTATTTTAGCCATCCCATCTGTATCTGGAAGGGAGAAAGGGAGTTTAGCTGTTTTAGTTTCAGTCACTGCCAGGAATTTGAGTGTTAAGGATTTGGTCTCTAACCCATGTTGTCAGATCTTAATGTTGTCCTAGCCAAATTTGGTAAATGAATTGTTAATTCACTTTTATTTTAACCATTTTTCAGTACAACAAGTATGTTTCATAGATGAGTTGGAGAGAATTGCATCAGATTTAAGACCAGATCTATCAATCTTTTCAATGGCGATTACCTAATTGCTATTTTTAGTGAATCGCAATTAAGTAATCGCTATTGGAATGTATAAAACTCTAGGAGTTTCATACTGGGCTTCACAAGGGCCCGCAAATGGACCTACCTGATCAATATTCATGAGGTAGGTCGCAATTTACAAGCCATTGTGAATGGCTACGATCACAGGGATACAGGGATGGTGGCCTGCTGGGTTCAGCAGACCACCATGTCTGTTATGGTTTTCAATAAAGCAATCTTTTTTATTTTTTAAATGCAGTCCATTTTCCTTAAAAGAAATGCATGTAAAAATGAAAAACGAAAAGTTTTCTTTTCATTTTTTAAGAGTAGGCAGTGGTCCTAGGACCACTGCCTGATTTAAAAAAAGGTTTTCACATGCACTCACAAAGGGGAAGGGGTCCTTTGGGGTCCTCTTTGCTTTTGCGAATGGGTTACCACCTACTTGAAGTCAGTGGTAACTGCGGTTGTTTTGCAACAGCATTCACAGTCACAAAACAATCATACATACCTCTGCGATTCTGTATTAGGAAAGGACGCCCTTGACATGCCCCTTCCTAATACCGAATCGGTATGTAGCCGCCAATCCAATTTGCAATTCGGTAACAAGTTACTGAATCGCAAATTGGACTTGTTTCATACCAAAATGCATTTTTTCGATCGCAAACGTCCCATTGGGCCATTTGCCATCGCAAGAATGTTTGATACAACTGGACCTTAATCTGTAGTGTAAGCAATCACGTGTCTCTTATTTGGACCGGAGATTTCAACCTTATAAGATGTCCCCCTTGCGGAAACCATGCCTGCGGAATTGTAGACAGGCAAGGTGAAAACATCAGTCATGTTTTACATTCATCAAATGGTGAAGCCTCAAACAGGATAGTTTTAAGTCACAATTTATTCTTTTCATTGGACATGCAAAGCTTGGGCTCCACTAATCTTCCTACAGTTGTTGTAAGGGGCAAAAGAGATACAATAGATGTTATATTATTTTCAGCGGAATTAGTTTCTAAACTAGTTAGCCATGAAATTCACTTCTCCCCACTTAATGACCAAATTCTCATCATTGTCAGTTTTTCTTTTTCTTTGCAAACCAGCCTCAAGTGTAGGAATAAGGCCCTTATACAATATTCCAAGAACAAGGGGGTTTGTATGAAGTGTGAAAGTATAAAATCAAATAAAGGTTTTAAAGATCTGATTACTGATACATATGAGGACACACTGTGCTGTTTTTCCATTTTCCATGGATGTCGACCCAGTTACAATTTGAGGTAGCTTTGTAGAAGTCTTTAGAATAAACTCACATATGTTAACAAAATAAAAACACTCAAGTAACAACCAGATCACT
Source organism: Pleurodeles waltl (assembly GCF_031143425.1). Taxonomy (NCBI): domain Eukaryota; kingdom Metazoa; phylum Chordata; class Amphibia; order Caudata; family Salamandridae; genus Pleurodeles; species Pleurodeles waltl. The sequence goes on along the minus strand of NC_090439.1, from coordinate 446,834,730 downwards.
CATGGTTTAACCTGGATTGTCTGCTACACCTAAAGCTCCTAAAAAGGCCACCAACACAATCTTTCCCAATACAGTTGCTATCAGGATAGCAAGAAATGAATATAATAGTGTCTTAGATATAAGAAAGAAGAAATTTAGAATCAAAGCATGGGAAGACATGGAAGCAGCTAGTCATTTAATAGATTATGGAGCTTTTTGGTAAATTGTAAAATACCCCTTTTTTCAGAACACCCAACTACAGGCATAGAATGCTATTTTCCTGCAAATGATTGGGTTTCTCATTCCTCCTGCATTTTTGACCCAGGTAACCTAGTGCTAGATCAGTCTCTATCCTTAGTTTGTTTAGTGCCCTCCTTATCCACCGAATTTCTGTTTAGTTACTCTATTGAGGTGGCAGATGTTACTTAAGCCATTCTGAGTTCCTCAGATGGGAAGGTGCTAGGCCCTGATGGGGTACCTATTGACTTGTTCAGGCACAATCCCACCTTTTGGGCTCCCATAATAACCAATGTACATTGCCCATCATAAGGGGAGGTCTGATTGAGTCCTGGAGGGAGTCATTTATAGTGTTGATCTTCAATAAAAGAAATAAGAAACTTCAACTGCTCTATTGCATAACTGGATTCTTCTGTTAAAATATTAGAATGAGTAAGTTTGGGTAAACTGGAAGATTAGGCTGATGCCAATTCTTAATTTTCATAGGTTCAATATTGTTAATGCAGAATTTTTACTAATGAATGTTTATGTATTCTGAGTTCTGAACCTGCATAGCAAATGAGTTAATGTAGAAAAATAAAACACACATTTGAAAATGTGCTATTTGAGTGACCACCAATATTAACGAAGTGTACTTATTAACAGCTTATTAATGCAAAATGTTGAGGTCATGTTTGGATTAATGTAGTAATAGGTCACGTTAATGGTCATGTATTTTGTATTTGCTTTATTAATCATAGGCCTTAACTTAGTGAGGTCTTTTTGGCCTAGTTGCAGGACCTCATGTCAAGATGCATTGCTTGGGCTATTTATAAAATGGCTTCTTAGAGAATTAAATTGTGAATTTCCATTACATGGTCTGAATCTTAGTAACCAGAATTCTTTCCCATGAGAACTGCTTGCTAGAATGTGTTGTACTAGCTAGGGATACATTGTATAACTTAGTGTGTGTAAAGACGACCTTCCCAGGAGCAGACAACGGCTGTACTGACTGGAGTTTAAGCTGATACAAATTCATTACCTGACGAGCCCAACAACGGGAACAGGAGAAGAGGAGCCAAACATCAACATGTGAACAGTGAACTACTAAATTCTTGAATTTGGGGTTCTACTTTCATTGGACTAAACGTAAACGTACGATCCTTTGACCAATAGCCACATGGAAAGTAGTTTTAGGGAATCTAAGTTAGCCAGACTGCACCAAGAGAAGAGAGGGCATGAACCCCATTCTTCCAAACCACCCTGATGCGCCTTTCTCCCCATTTCTTTGAGTGTTTAGATGTTATTCTCTCCAAACTGCATGAAGAGACTTTGCTTTCCTGAACTTTATTGCTAAATTACGATGGACTGCTGACTGAACTGATGTCAAATTGACGAAGAATGTCACAGCTTGCTGAACCATACTGAGGCAAGTTATAAGATGATGTTATTGACTGTTATGCCTATTTACTTTTGTCCCTAGGTACCAACCGCTAATTTTTGTAGAACCATAGTTAGATGTTTCTCCAAATTTGTGTTGATTAAATTTGTTTTGCATGAAGCCCAAACATGCTATTCTAATCTGAAGGTTAGTTAGGATACTCACTGATGATGCTCACTAAATGTAATAACATTTGATGTATTTTCTTTGCTGAACCTAAACGTATGGAATTTAGTCTGTGCGGTTATTCTTGCTACTGATATGTACTGTAACCTTAGAATGTGTAGTGGTCCAAGCCTTGAATAAATTAGGAGATTTGGGCAGGCAGTATTATTTCTGAATGCATATCATTTGATTTTGAGACTAAGGCCCATATTTATACTCTGTTTGTGCCGGATTTGCATCATTTTTTTTAACGCAAATCCAGTGCATACTTAACTCCATATTTATATTTTGGCACTAGACATGACATCTGTTCCCTGGGCATGGCCATTGGGGTGGTGGGCATGGCTCATTTCTTTACTATAACAGGAGCCATGTCCATGGGGCTTGTGCACCAGACAATGGTGCTACACAGCATGGAGGCAATTGTTTTGCCTCTAAACATTGTAGAGCCATAATTTTGCACACAAGCCCCGGTTCCCCCTACACTTCCTCGGCCCTGCTAGCATCCTTTTAAAGGACGCTTACAGGGCCGTAGCGCCATTCCTTAAATATGGCACCCAGCCGGCGTCTAGGAATGGCGCTAGCCGGCTCTATACTTTTTGTTGCAAACCTGCGCTAACGCATGTTTGCGGCAAAAAGTATAAATCTGTCCCCAAGCATTGTTAATATAGGGAATAAACATTCTAACTTTTACCTAAAGGTGTGGTTATTCGTAGCTGAGAGGTCATGGTGTGTGGAAATTACTGACTTCTATGACTATTGATGCTATTGATTGTCATTGCTATTGATTTGTATTGGTACGGAGTCTCATGGTGGGAACTACTCTAAGCGCAGTCAAAAGGTCCATTGACCCACAAACGTGTCCTCTTATAAATGAATGTCAATTAACCTAATAAGGTCAGATGCTCAAACAATTTGGGTTTTGGCTAGGGCTAGGAGCAGTTGAACAAATGCTTAATTTATCCCTGCTAATAAGGAAATATGTGAACACAAGGAGGAGGTGCCATAAGTGCGGTCTTCATGGACTGCTTCTGTGCTTTTGACCTTGATGAAAGGGGGAAACTGTGAGAGTTGATGGATCGAGCAGGAATTGACATTTCCTGTATTCAAACTTGTCAAGGGCCTACACTGGGACACTTCCATGAGGGTGTGCTATACCCAAAAGGTGAATTCACTCAATCAATACGAGCTACAAGAGGGGTCAGGCAGGGCTGTATCTTGCCACCTTTTTTGTTTCTATTTTACATCAACACCCTAGATTCGGTACAAGCCTCAGGCATCAAGGACATTACTAAAATTGTGCTTCGCCCATGACCCGTCCTACCATATGCGGATGATGTCATCCTGATAGCCTGTGCAGCCAATGGTTTACAGGCACCGTTAGACACATCTAATAATTTTAAGAGGAACCTAAAGTTGAAAATCAATCACCAGAAATCTTTTATAGCGACTTGGGGCCAAAAAACACCTGATCAAAAAATTATTCATTTGAGAGTATTCACAATGTCAAAGTTTCAAACTTTAAGTATTTGGGTATTTTGCGAGATGCCAACATGAAATGGTGAAATGGGAAAGGCTAACTACCTAGAGAGCTCAGAGGTTGGTGGCATCCTAAGAAGCGATTTGCAGCTTTGCAAAAATGTTAGACCACAAGCCAATTAGCGAAATGGCCTCATTAAACAAGAGCAAATGCCTCTCAGCGGGGACCTATGGGATTGGTGTATGAGGTAATGCAAGTGTGGGTAACTTGTAGTCATTGGAGAACAAATGTTTGTGTAGACTCTTGGCCAGTTCCAAAACTACACCAAGTTTCATGTCACATCTCAAACTTGATTTGGGCTCTTTGCAGGATCAAGTGAGAATGGGTCCTTTTTGTCACTGACATAGTGGCCACAGCTGAGACCAGCTTTTCTCACAAGTTTTTAGAGGATTGTCTTTATTTAAGTAATATGTCTGCTATTCCTTGGTTTGCATATGTCAAACAAGCCGTTCTCAGGTTGAGCATTGTTATTGAGTTAACAGGTTGCATTGTACCCACTTCAAGGAGGTGGTGAAGCAAAAGTTTTCATTTGACAGAAAAATGGCAGAATAGTAAAATCCTGAGATATGGCTTTGGTGCTTTGCTATGTGGCAATTTCAACTTCAGTGCGGACGGAACCGTACTTGCTGTGTATAGTGAATCCCGAACATAGACACTATTTAACATCATTGAGATTAAGCACCACCAACGTTTTAGTAGCATTCAGGCATAATTTTACAGTTTTTTACTTGAATTGTGGTGCAAATACAAATTACTTTCAATGTCAGTGGCAATATATGTACTTCTAGAACTGCCTATGAATCATGGTAACATTTGTCCTTAAAATAGGAATATGTAATATATAAATATACATTGTTTTTGTGTAATATCATATGCAATGTCTACAGTATATGTCAGGTATTTTATGGATAAAATACTCATGTGTGAATTTGAAAATGGTGTGGAAGTTTTGAAAGACTATGGGCCTGATTTAGATATTGGTGGAGTGGTTACTCCATCACAACAGTGACAGATATTCTGCTGAAATCGAAATCCCATTATATCCCATTTGATTTAGATTTTGGCAAACAGGATATCCGGCACCATTGTGATGGAGTTCCTCCTCTGTCAATATCTCAATCAGGCCACATGTTACTGTAGGAAAGTACCATCTTCCTTGGCATATTACCCCCATTTTTACCTGTATGTCAGTATGTTTTTGCCTGTCTCACTGGGATCCTGCTGGTCAGGACCCCAGTGCTCATAGTTTATGGCCTAACGTGTGTGTCTGTGCAGTGCTTAACTGTGTCACTGAGCCTCTGCTAACCAGAACCTCAGTGCTTATGCTCTCTCTGCCTTTTAATTTGTCACTGTAGGTTAGTGACTTAATTTACCAATTTCAATTGGCACACTGGACCACCCCCCTTAGAAGTCCCTAGTAAATGGTACCTTGGTACCCAGGACATTGGTGTTCCAGGAGATCCATATTGGCTGCAGCATTTCTTTTGCCACCCACAGGGAGCTCAGACAAACCCTTCCACAAACCTGCCATTGCAGCCTGTGTGAAATAACACACATGTTATTTCACAGCCATTTTCACTGCTCTTAAGTAACTTATAAGTCACCTATATGTCTAACCTTCACTTGCTGAAGGTAAGGTGCAAATTTACTAAGTGTGAGGGCACCCTCGCACTAGCAAAGGTGCCCCCACATAGTTCAGGGCCATTTACCTGGAATTTGTGTGTGTGGGGACACCATTACACGCTCGCACTACATATAGGTCAATACCTATATAGAGCTTCACAATGGTAACTCCGAATGTGGCCATGTAACATGTCTAAGATCATGGAATTATCCCCCATTCCAAATCTGGTATTGGAGAGCCAAATCCATGCATCCTGGGGGCTCCATCATGGACCTCCAGTACTGCCAAACCAGCTCTCTGAGGCCTGCACTGCAGCTACAGCTGCTGCCACCTCACAGACAGGGTTCTGCCCTCCTGGGGTCTTGGCAGCCCAGTCCCAGGAAGGCAGAACAAAGCATTTCCTCTGAGAGCAGGGTGTTACACCCTCTCCCTTTGGAAATAGGTGTTACAGTCTGGGGAGGGGTAGCCTCCCCCAGCCTCTGGAAATGCTTTGAAGGGCACAGTTGGTGCCCTCCTTGCATAAAGTAGTCTACACCGGTTCAGGGACCCCTTGTCCACTGCTCTGGCATGAAACGGGACAAAGGAAATGGGAGTGACCACTCCCCTGTCCATCACCACCCAGGGGTGGTGCTCAGAGCCCCTCGAGTGTGTCCAAGACTTCAGCCATCTTGCTTTGCAAGGTGTGGGGGCACTCTGGAGGCCTCTGAGTGGCCAGTGCCAACAGGTGATGTCAGAGACCCCTACTGATAGGTCCATACCTGATAAGGTAGCCAATCCTCCTCTCAGGGCTATTTAGGGTCTCTCCTGTGGGTTCTCTTCAGATTCTGCTTGCAAGTTTCCTTCAGGAATCTTCTGCAATGACTTCAGCATCCTCTGACCTCGGATTAACCACACCTTGCTCCAAGAAACGCTGTAACTGCAACAAAGTATCTACAAGAGATACTTTTCTTCAGCAACCACAGCTCCAAGGCAGCAACTGCAACAGTTTCCATGGTGTGCATGCTCTGAGGACTCCATGTCTTCATCCTGCACCAGAAGGACCGAATAAATATCCTGTGAGGTGATGGAGTCACTCCCCTGCTCCAGCAGGCTCCTTCCAAGACGACGACTGGTATCCGTGGACTCCTCTCACAGCGACGAGCTTGCTCCTAAGGACACAGAGGGTGGACATCATTGGCATAGACTGTCCTGAGGTCCTTCTGACGAAATTTGGAGGAGTTAAAAGACCTTGCCTTCCCAGTGAGCAATGGTACCCCTGTGTACTGCCTCTTCTTCAACTCATAAGGCCTCTGTGCACTATTTGCAAAATTCCATCTTGCACAGCCTGGCCCAGATCCCCAACACTCCATCCTGCGACGCTCAACTCGCTGAGTTGTTCTCTTGCAGCATAGGACCTTCCTTTGTTGTGTTGCATCAACCATGTTTTGCACCTCCTTTGTCCCTGTTTTCTGGGACCTCAGGTTGTGCTGGCTGGCATCCTATTCCTCCTCACACAGAGTTGAGGCCCCCAGGTCCCTCCTGGGTCCATCCAGTGCCATTTTGATGCAAAACACACTTTTGTCATAGCCAAGGCTTGTTGGTAACTTCCAACATGAAATCACGTCTGCAAAGATCTTCATGTGGTGGGACATCCATTGCATCACACAGAAACCTGATGGCATCTTCCTAGGGTGCATTTCTGCAGTCTTCGGCTAACTGTGGGCTCTTCTTTTGCACCCTCACCTGGGTTCGCAGGGGCTCCTGTCCTTCCTGGAACTTCTTTCGACTTCTGGACTTGGTCCCCTTCTGTTGCAGGTCTTCAGGACCAGTAATCCAGCAGTTGTTCTTTGTAAACTTGGTTGGCTGCTGCAAAATCCCAATCACGAGGTATAGTGTGTCCTAAGGAAACTTGCAGTACTTTAGTCCTGCTTTACTGGGCTCTGGGGTGGGGTAATTTATTTACCTTTACTGTATTCTTACTCTCCCAGCAATTCTGCGCACATTACACTTGTCTAGGGGGGAATTTGTGATTTGATTCCACTTAGTATATGGGTTTTGTTGCCCTTAGACCTATTTTCTCCCATTGCCACCTATAGCCTTTCCTGTTGCTTGCATTGTTCTGTGGCTATTAATTTGTCTACTTTTGGTGTCTAGTGTATATATTATGTATAATACTTACCTTCAGAAGGAGTATTGTCTCTAAGATATTTTTGGTACTGTGTCACCCAAATAAATACCTTTATTTTTGGTAAAACTGAGTATTGTCTTTACTTGTGTATAAGTACTGTGTAACTATAAGAGGAATTGCATGAGCTTTGCATGTCTCCTAGTTCAGCCTAAACTGCTCTGCTATAGCTACCTCTATTAGCCTAAGCTGCTAGAACACTACTACATTTCACTAATAAAGGATAACTGGTCCTGGTATAAGGTGTAAGTACCCAAGGTACCCACTACAAACTAGGCCATCCTCCTACAGTTACATCTTATATAACATTAGGACATATCATGAAACTGATGTATTTATCTAAGCTTAGTTTATTGCATCCTCTTAGGTGTATAAGGGTTTTATTTACAAGCCTATAACGCCACTGGAGCAGCACTTTCATAAGGCTCCAGTGACGCCGTGCCCTTTACCATATTTAAAAGGAGGCGCAAAGCCACTTTGCATGGCTTAATGCTTCCTTGTAAATATGGACCCCCTAACGTAGTTTTCTGCAGCAAAGGGGCACGCAATAGGTATCACTGCAGGAGTTTACATAGAATACCTATTGCTTTTGACACTGCCCCAGATTTATGAGAAATCGTAAATCTGATACACCACAAAAAACTAATTCCATTCAAGGGGTGGGATTAGAGTTGTGCAACAAGGAGAAATACTTTATTTTCTCCTCATTTTTGCTTTTTCAATGTGTGCTGTATTTGTTGGCCTTAAGACTGAGCACTTTACCACTGCTGACCAGTGCTAAAGTGTATGTGCTTTCCTCTAAAGCATGGTCATATTGGTTCATCCACAATTGGGATATTTAATTTCTCTGTAAGTCCCTAGTAGAGACACTGTCTGTGCCCATTGCCTGTAAATGAAATACCACAATTGGGCGTGAGCACTGATTGTGCCACCCACACAAGTAGTCCTTTAAACATGTCTCGGGCCTGCCACTGCAGGGCCAGTGTGATTTTTCTGCCAGGTCAACTTAGCATTTCAAACCGTTGCCAAGCCTTAAAACTCTCCTTTCATTACACATAAGCCACCCCTAGTGTAGGCCTTAGGTAGCCCATAGGGCTGGGTACTGTGAACAAGAAGGTAGATATGCACTTTTAAGTTTTGCATGTCCTGGTAGTGAAGTACACCTAAATTTGTTTGTCACTACTGTGAGACCTGCTCCTTTCATAGGTTAACATTGGAAATTCCTTATTACTCGCTTAAACTGTAATTCCTGATTGAGAAGGAGTAGATCTGTCATGTTTCATATCATTGGATTGGTAATGGGAATTCCTCTTTGCTGGCAAAGCTGGGTTTAATACTACTATTTTAGAAATGCCACTTTTAAAAAGCTGATTTTTCTCTGCTCTTACTGCTCTGTGTGCCTGTAGTCTGTCTCCAATACATGTCTGGGGTAGGTGACAGCTTGCCTTTGTGCATTCCCTCTAGACAACCACACACAAAGGAAGGCTAGGTGTGTCTAAGTGCCCATCTGCATTCTGATGGCTCATCCTGGGCAGGATGGAAGGGAGAAGCTGACACTTACACTTGAATGGGCAGTGTATTATCCCCACACAAAGGGCTGAATACTCTCCAGTAGCGAATCTGGAGCGAGGGCTAAGAAGGAAGAACCTCTTTGCACTTTAAAGATAATTTTTTGAAGTCATACCCACTTCAAAGGCACAACTGGGTATAAGTACTAGGTCTCTGACCCCACCAGATCAGACACTTTTGGACCTGTCAGAAGAACTGATGTGCTGCTACAAGGGCTGTCACGCTGCTGGACTGCTGCCCTGGAAGAACTGCTTTTCTGCTGTGCTGCCTGCTGCTCTCTGAACCTTCTGAGGGAAAGCTTGACTTTGCCTGGAACCCAGAATGATCTCCAAGGGCTTGTTAGCTTGTATCGTCTTGTTTGAGAAACTGAGATATGAGGGTCTCCTCACCTGCTCCTATGCCTGGCCCACTGGAAGTGGACCCAGGTGTTTGTGCCAGTCAAACAACACATCTCATTTTACTGGAAGCAGAAGTGGTGTATTGTCGCTGTTACAGCTCACCACACTCAGAACCAGTGCTTCACATAAAGAACTGACACATCAGAACTCTCACCCGCCCCTGCTGCAGCATGGGAGAATCAAGACATCCCCTCAACTGCATGGAGAAACCTGGCTCATTATTTATTGAACCAATGCTTCTCGACGCATCGTCTTCAAAAATGACTTTACCACCACTGTGGGAAGAAAAACAACACATCACCTCAACTGCAGATTAGGCAACACTGCATTGCTCGGCTGCACCCTGCACCTTGCTCCTGCAACCTGGTTCAAGGTACTGAGATCAATGGGCTTGAGTGGCTCCTGTATCCTGCCCACCCTCCATCGTGGTCAACCTGAACTCTTGACTTTGCCCCAGTCCAGCGCGACCAGATTACCATTGGGGATTATTGCTTTTAAGCACTACAAACATTTGTATTCATTAAAAATTATTATCTCAACTTTTACTGATTGAATTTTTGTCATTTTGACCTTGAGGTATTGATAAAATCATAATCTATTTTTCTAACCTGGTGTGGCATCTTTTTGTCTTGTTTTCATTGTCTCACTGGGTGTTGTGTTGCACAAATACTTTACACATTGACTCTTAAGCTCTGTGCAAAGATACCAGAGAGTGAGCACGGGTCAAGCTAGGGTGTGTATCTGACTTACACTCACCAGGATTGGGGTTTCTGCTTGGACCTCTGCCAAACAGAAATCCTTTTTCTAACAGGTTGTGGTTTCTATCAGTACAGTGACGTTTTTAAAAACAGAACCTCATTTTGATCAAGATACTTATTATTGAGAAAAAATGGGAATGAAGGGGGAAAAAAATTCTATTGCACCCAACATTGGGTGCCCATACCAAAATTCTAAAATCTAAAGTGAAACATTGATCCTCAACCTCTTGTCTCATTTTTATAAGTTTTCTCCAGGCCTTTAATGTTAGCAATTTAATGAAAAGCATTTCAAAGTTAAGAATTCGTTTGAGGTCGACCTTCACTTTTTTAGCTTTGTTAATGTGATAGTAATATATGTAATTTCTCCACCTGCCATTGAATCTATGGTTATTGAAGTAAACAAATGCTTCAACCCTCTTCCTTGTGATACATTAAATTCATTTGCAGGAAGATCTGTACTTATAAAAATGTGCGAAAGGGTTGATCTAAGATTAAGGTTTCCATTAATCGCCTGACGGTTGAAGGTAAACCCCTTGGCCAATCAAATCATTTATAGGGTCATAGGAGGCCGGCAAATATATTTAAACTGCCACATTGCAACACTGGGTCTGGTTTGTTTGTGCAAGTCGTACAAACACTAGGTGAATCGCTGTCTATTCTGTTATTCCAGCTTCTGCTGACTGTTAGTGTAGTGAGTATTTATCGTTCTTCTCATCACATTTTAGGATGAAGAGGAAACCTTTGCCTGTGAATCACATCTGTATGACTGCAGCCCTCTCTTCGTGTCTGAAGAAGATACTCAATAATCCACGTTCATGTGGGTATATAGGATGGCTATTTAAAATTACACAATTAGGCCGGAATAACCATATTTATTCATAGCCTGCAAAGGGCTGATAAACGACAACGGAAAAGACTAATCTTTCAAGCAAAAAACGGTAACCGCATTTGACCAAGATACAAGACAATAAAAACATCTACTGTGCCATTATGTATCACAATAAAGATATAGCAATCCGCAAAAATAGGCACTGTTTATTTCCATTGAGGCATTTTAAACAGCAGCTCGGGGCTTTTCTAAATAATTTGCTCCTTACTTTTAACAGTTCTCTGGTTGAAAGATGAGCCTCATTTCTTGTCCCAAGGTTATGAAGGCGTAAATATGCATAGGATATGGTAATTAGCACAGCTCATCACGGGAATATCTTCCGTGTTACAACTCTATAATCATGCTACACGGCCTCTTATCTATCCAATGAAAATTACGGGTATTCAGTAATACAACACATTCCTAAATTGCACTGGACAAAGCTTGGGGGAGGTGGGAAGATGAGCAGTCGTGTAGGGACATATTATTCTCCGTGTCGTGACTTTTGCAGTGTTCATCTCAGATCTGTGATCAAAGTGCGTCATCTCTGCATACCAAAGCTACGGCTTTTGATGGAGGACATATTCTGTCCTGCTCAGTGTCACTCAAGCTGACAATAAAACCTGAGTAGCCACAGATGCAACAGTGCTCCTTATAATCAAGTTTAAGTCCCCTTGAATTGATTGAATAACAAATGTACCGTTGTCGCTGAACCAGAGATAGCGTTACAGTAATGCTCCTTGGATTTCTAAACGCGGGGCACGCATACCGATGACGCACGAAATACTTTAATGAGGCGAACGATACTGAGCTCAGGGAGTTTTACAGCTTTCAGAAATTCCCACCTTGAATGCCAAGTAAACAATATTGTTTACCTGTTAGCACAGTCAAAACCATAAAAACTTGACAACCATATTAAAATTAAGCGTACCAAGAAAGTGTGACATCTACAAAATGTATGTTCTATCGACAGAACAGTTGAGCTGGAAAAGAACAAAACGCTAGCAATAAAAACATAGCAGTTGAATGCAATTAGTGTTTGAGAAAAATAAAAATGAATTGTATTGTGAGTGAACTTCATTTCAAACAACAAAAATGCCTTTGCTGTTTCATGATGGGCTGTGCTGGCTCAGCCATGTGCCTGTGCTTTTTATGGCCTGTAGGGTGTAAACTGAGGGGCATATTTTTAAGATTATTTTATCACGTGTACATGCACAACACAAACCTCTAAGACAGATTTAGGAAGCCACACAAAGACACGCTGAGTGGCTCTGGATGGCGTCATAAATCTCAAGGAGTGCTACCCACTGCACATTTCTGTGTTGTGCCTATTTTGCCCTGGGTAATCTTTCTATGGGTGATGCAGTGGGTGTTCTCATGCAATTCCCATGAATTTTGATGCATTCCCAGATTCACAAGCATTTGTGAACCTGGGAAAGTACCAAAATCGTATCCCTTCCAGGGGAGGTATAACAAGGAGAAATTATGTTATTTCTACAGTTACTTACCCTTTCTATGCGTGCTGCATTCTACAGCACTCATAGGTAGAGGCATTTACCACCCAGGCTTGTTTTTGTGAAAGAAGGAGCCCCTTCCTGCACAAAAACAATCCTACATGCGATCCAGACACCCTTACATAATGGTGCAAGGGTGCCTCCGTTGGTGCTAGGCTACCTAAAATATGCCAGTGTAGAGGAAAAGGCAGGAATGCACCATATTACCTTAAACATGGCACATTCTTGTCCTTTACCTATGGCGCAGCATAGCAAGATGACTTACTGCGATGAGCTGCACCATAGTTTTATAAAAATGACCCTGAATACATTTAGGACCATATGAAATAACCTTTCAGCCAAAGCAGTGTAGCAAGGCAACTTGCTGTGCTGCACTGTGTTGTGTGAAAGGCAGAGAACAGAATTGCACCATATCTACTAAGATATACTGCACACTTCTTCTCTTTCATAGCTCTGGCACACTTCCAGCAGTCTAGCAACAGTGCAGACAACCTTGCACATCGTGCAAGGGTGCCTGCGTTACAAGGAGAATTGTTTTTGTGCAGGAAGGGACACCTTCCTGCACAGGAACAATCTCTCAAGTAATTTTCCTCTTTCTATATATGCTGCTGATTTGAGTACACATAGAAAGAGGACATAACGAGGAGAACTTTTTTTTTCTCTTTGTCACGCCACCCACTGAGAGGCTTAGCGATTTCATTCAATCCCAGGTTTACACACCTTTGTAAATCTGGGATTGCGTGAAAGCTATTGGTGGATGTATGGGAATGCCCATGTTCTACCCATGAAGTGCCTCCCAGACTGAAATGAAACAAAATGGAATGTAAGTTGCTGCATTGAGGTACACTTTTTTTACAAGGCAATGCAAGGCAGTGCAAATAGCCCTTTGTGTGGCTTTGTAAATATCTACTAGCGTTCTACATCATGGATGCGTCCCTGTTTTGCTTTTCACTAATTTCCGTGCTGAAACACTCATGCACTGACAAAAATATTTGGAATGCGCTTCTTAGTCCAAAGAAGACATTTATTATTTCACTACCTGAGGTTCCTAAAAGGAGATTAAAATGTTGAAAGCACACGTTTAAAAATAGTCACAACAATGAAATGAAAACATACATGAATGATTCTCCACTGCAATATACACAGCAAATATATGTACCTATATTATAATGCAAAGCAAAAAATTACTACAAAAGGCATCACCGTAGGGTCTGTCAGGTGCTTCATCTTTCTCCTGTCAGCAAGCCAATCCCCGCGTTCAACTGCGAGAAAAAGAGATCTTTACCCTCACAGGAAATATGTATGTAAGGCATCCGACGTCTGAATCCTCATTGAGGTCTCTGAATCTCCTACTGTCGATGTGGGTCTCAAAAAACAAAGAAGGAGCTTTATGGAAAAAACCCTCCTGCTTGCGCAAGAAGAATTAAAAAATGCAAGCTAGTTTAGGTATGCTTTGAAAATAACACGTTGGGATTTGCCACAATCCCAAGACGTCAAGTCACAGCAAGGCCGTTCCCTGCCATCTGAGTACATTCTAACCAGCCAAAGCCCTTGGTGAGAAAAAAGTACGAAAACAAGACAGAATGCACAGTGTACAACATGAAAAATCATTGGCAGCTTTTAACATGGCCATGTCTAATGCTATGATAAAGTTAATAGGCAGACTGAAGCTAAGGCTAAACTGAATACACAACGGAGTCTGTAACTGGTGATCACTAGTGTGACGGTGGACAGCTAAGCCAAGTGCAAAGTGGTGCAACACGAAGTCAGTGGTCAAAACACACATTTCACTACAGTCCAAAAAAGTTGTGCAACAATGGCACAACATTTTACTAAATCTGGTTGTTATTCCTTTATTTCTCCAAGTTGGAGTACAGTACAGCTCAGAAACAGTGAGAACGGTTTGCCTCTTTCTGTTTCCGAGATGTACTGTCTAAATTAGTTCACTAACTCAGAAAATTATCAGGTTAAATGAATTCACTTTACACACTACTGGTGCAAAAGAACAGGCCCCTCACTCAGCGCTGTTCCCCTGCCTGGGTGAGAAGGACTGGGCCTGCATGATTTGAACCCAGAGTGACTCCAAGGGCTTGCTGGCTTGCCTCCTGTTTTCTGAAGTCTCAATCTGGCTACTACCTGTAGACTCTGCCAACTGTGAGTCCTGCCCTGCCAAGTGGTTTCAACCCAGTCCTTGGCCCTGGAAAGTGGGTTTTTCTGACTGCTCCTGCAAAGAAACCATGCATCAACCTTGTTGTGCCGATAAGAACCAACATCTTGCATTCGTCATCAATGCTTCAATACTGCATTGCTGCTGCTGCAAGGACTGAGGACACCACATAGCCGTCAATGACAGAGCCATTGTTGTGAGGAGCACTGCATTGCCGAATGTATAATTTAATGCCCCCTCTGCATGGCCTGGGTTTGACACAACTTCATCCTTTGGATCGATGCTGATGCATCGATTCACTACTTTCTTTAGCATGCACCCTGAGCCGAGGCTTTGACATTGTTGCATTGATCAGAACAGATGCATCTCAAGAACCAAGGGACCTTTGCTCCCCAGGCCCTGCATGGGTCTGTAGCTGGCCTGCATTCCATTGTGGTACGTATGAACTTCTGACTTTAGCACAGTCTAGTATGACCAGGTAGCCCCAGTTGGCACTTTCTGCTTGTAAGCACTACAGTTTCATTTATTCTTTAAAAATAGTTTTTCCAACTTCTACTTATTGGATGTTTGTTGTGTTGGTCTTGTTATACTTATACAACTAAGCTCTATTTTTCTAACCAGGTGTGGTGTCTTGTTGTGTGGTGCTTTCACATTTTTCTGTTTTAAGTGTTGCACAAATACGTCACATATTGCCTCTTAAGTTAAGACTGCCTGCTCTGTGCCAAGCTACCAGAGGGTGAGCACAGGTTAACATTTAGTGTGTATATGACATACCCGACTAGGATTGTGGTTCCTGCTTAGACAGGTGCATACCTCTGCCAAACAGAAACCCAATTCCTAATAATTTAGACAGGAAGGTGTTACTTTACATGACATGTTTTTGGGTAGTGTTTAATTTATAAAGTAATGAGTGCTGGTGCCTGTAGGAGGCTGGCCTGGCTTATAGTGGGTACCTGATGGTCCATTTATCCCTTATTAGTAGTGTTCTAGCAGCTTAGGCTGATAGAGGTTGCTATAGCAGAGTAGTTTAGGCTGAACTAGGAGAGATGCAAAGCTCCTACCATACCACTTATATCATATAGGTACTATATTGTAAGAAATGCAATACTCAGAGTTACTAAAAATAAAGGTACTTTATTTTAGAGACAATGTGCCAAAAATATCTCAGAGGATATACTCCCTTAGGAGGTAAGTAAAATACACAAAATATACACACAAACCAAAATCAGGTAAGGAAACAGTTAGAAAAATAGTGGAAACACTGTAGAATACAATAGGATGCAATTAGCCTAGGGGCAACACAAACCATATACTATGAAAGTGGAATGGGAACCACGACTGGACCCCTAGGCTAGTGTAGTGTGTAGAGGGTCGCTAAGAGTGTAAGAAAACACTAAGGGTGTCCAAGATACCCCACCCCAAGACCCTGGAAAATAGGAGTAAAGTGCTACTATTTCCCCAGAAACACACTAAACTTGTGATAGAGGATTTTGTAAGGACCACAACAGACTGCAACACACTGAAGACGGATTCCTGGACCTGAGGACCTGCAAAGGAAGGGGACCAAGTCCAAGAGTCGTGAAAGCGTCCGGGGGGCAGGAGCCCACTAAACCCCGGATGAAGGTGCAAAACGGCTGCCTCTAGATGGAAGAAGCTGAAGATTCTGCAACAACAAAAGGTGCTAGGAACTT
The DNA here is from genome assembly GCF_031143425.1 of Pleurodeles waltl. NCBI lineage: Eukaryota > Metazoa > Chordata > Amphibia > Caudata > Salamandridae > Pleurodeles > Pleurodeles waltl. The sequence goes on along the minus strand of NC_090439.1, from coordinate 446,818,636 downwards.
CTCCTTTGTGCAGAAGATGTCCCACAGTGTGTAGGAGGATGCAGATTTGTGTTTTTGGCAGAATACCTCAAACAAGCCTTGTTAGCTGCAAGAGTTGCGTTTGAAGAAAAAGGGTGATGCCTGGGCCCAGGAAGGACCAGGATGTTGCCACCTGGGAGAGGAGACAGAGGAGACCCTCCGCAACGTAGAGAGCCCATGCACAGGAAGGTATCACCCGGAGAAGTCCTTGAACACAGGTACAAGATGTCTGAGCACAGCAGTCATCTCAACACTGCAAAAGAGGTTCCCACGAACCCGGAGGTCAACTCAGGGAGTTGAGCAATGCAGGACAGAGTGCTGGGGACCTGGGCTTGGCTGTGCATGAAGGATTCCATGAAAATGTATACAGGAGCCCTAGCAATTGCAGTTCACGCAGTGCACAGGATTACTGTTTGGAGAGGAGAGGCAAGGACTTACCTCCTCCAAATTTGGACAGTTGGACCACTGGACAGTCTGGGTCGCTTGGGTCCACCACCTGTGCTCCAGGAGCCATGCTCGTCAGGATGGGAGGGGTCCCAGAGTACCAGTGACACTGAAGTTTGGTCCCTGCTAAAGCAGGGGGAGATTCAGTTGACCATCCGGAGATTTCTTCATGGCTTCCAGTGCAGGATGAAGGCAGGCAGCCTCCAAAGCATGCACCACAAGGAAACAGTTGAGAAAGCCGGCAGGATTGGGCGCTACAATGTAGCTGGTAGTCTTCTTGCTACTTTGTTGCAATTTGTCAGGCATCCTGGAGCTGTCAGCGGTCGATCCTTGGCAGAAGTCAAAGAGAGAGGTGCAGAGGTACTCTGGTGAATTCTTGCAAGTCGTTATCTGAGGAAAAGCCCACAGGAGAGACCCTAAATAGCTCTCAGAGGAGGATTGGCCACCTAGTCAGGTAAGCACCTATCAGGAGGGGTCTCTGACGTCACCTTCTGGCACTGGCCACTCCGAGGCCTCCAGAGTGCCCTCACACCTCTGGATTCAAGATGGCAGAGGTCTGGGACACACTGGAGGAGCTCTGGCACCACCCCTGGGGTGGTGATGGACAGGGGAGTGGTCACTCCCCTTTTCTTTGTCCATTTTCACTCGAGAGCAGGGACTGGGGGATCCCTAAACTGGTGTAGGCTGGCTTATGCAAGGAGGGCACCATCTCTGCCCTTCAAAGCATTTCCAGAGGCTGGGAGAGGCTACCCCTCCCCAGTCTTTAACACCTATTTCCAAAGGGAGAGGGTGTAACACCCTCTCTCAGAGGAAATTCTTTGTTCTGCCTTCCTGGGACTGGGCTGCCCAGACCCCAGGAGGACAGAACCCTGTCTGTGAGGTGGAAGCAGCTGTAGCTGCAGAGAAAACCCCAGAGAGCTGGTTTGTCAGTACCCGGGATCCGTAGTGAAGCCCCGGGGATGCATGGGACTGGCACCCTAATACCAGATTTGGCATAGGGGGACAATTCCATGATCTTAGACATGTTACATGACCATATTCGGAGTTACCATTGTGAAGCTACATATAGGTATTGACCTATATGTTGTGCATGCATGTAATGGTGTCCCCACACTCACAAAGTCCTAGGAAATTGCCCTGAACTATGTGGGGGCACCTTTGCTAATGCAAGGGTGCCCTCACACTTAGTAACTTTGCACCTAACCTTCAGCAAGTGACGGATAGACATATAGGTGACTTATAAGTTATTTAAGTGCAGTGAAAATGGCTGTGAAATAACATTTGCGTTATTTCACTCAGGCTGCAGTGGCAGTCCTGTGTAAGATTTGTCTGAGCTCCCTATGAGTGGCAAAATAAATGCTGCAGCCCATAGGGATCTCCTGGAACCCCAATATACTGGGTACCTAGGTACCATATACTAGGGAATTATAAGGGTGTTCTAGTGTGCCAGTTGAAATTGGTAAAAGTGGTCACTAGCCTATAGTGACAAATATTAAGGCAGAGAAACGATAAGCACTGAGGTTTTGCTTAGCAGAGCCTCAGTGACACAGTTTGTCACTACACAGGTACACACATTCAGGCCACAAACTATGAGCACTGGTGCCCTGGCTAGCAGGATCCCAGTGAGACAGGCAAAAACAAACTTACATACATGTAAAAATGGGGGTAACATGCCAGGCAAGATGGTACTTTCCTACGGTGCCCAAATTACTGCTCAGAAACCGATGGTCGGTGCTGTTAAATGTTGACATGCAGAATACCAAGGATGCTTAGTCTTGATTCCACCTCATGTCTCTTCAATGCAGTACGTAACACTTCCTGAGCTTCAGTGCATAATTTCTCCCTTTGTGAGGGGTTTTCATCTTTCTCTTCTTTTCTCATTTTGATTTGTGTGTTTTTCCCTCACTTGTTCTGTGTAAATGTCTGATGCAGACAAACAAGTGCTGGTCCCAAAGAATAAGTGCTAGTGGGCCCACCAGCAACCACCAGCACACAATGAAACACTGGCTTTGGGCTAGAACAGTAACAGTGATCTTGGGCACCAAGAGGTATACATTTGCCTGGAATATCTGGCTACATTGGGACATGACAAGGGATTTGAATCTTGTGGAGGCACATGAAGGGATGGTGGATTATGTTTTAGCTGTGTTGTGAGGAAAAGGATTGAATTACAGAACAGTCAATTGCTAGAGGTTTGCTATAGCAGCAGGACATTCTCCCTTAACTGCAATGCAATTAGGCAGAAATTCTTTGATTTACGGCGTTATGGGTGGAATACATTTGGAAAGACTACCAAGGTCAAGTTATGAGAACATTTGGGATGTACATTTGATTTACAAGTTTGAGAGGTGGCCTAACAATATATTTTTGTGTGTGAAAAATATATGTTGAGTATCTTTCAGGGCAGTTTTTATTGAGAAGGCATTAGAATTCAGTCGTAGATTTTACCAACCAAATGGAGTTTCCTGAGATATGGAAATAAATGAAAACAATGTCAGAATCTGTTTTTCATCTGAGATTCAATGTCTATCCAACGTTATGTGTGGTAAGGTACATTCAGGAATACGATATGAGAGTTCAGGAGATAGAAGTGATGGTGTAGATCAATTGTTGAGCTCATATGTGAGATCTTTTAAGGTTGTGTGTTTGGCTACTATAGCTAGATGAGTGAAAGTGGTCATGGAAGAAACAGGAGTAAGTCTTCATCTGTTAAAGGCATATTTGGTATGGGATGCTATGGCTACTAAAGTTTTTAGATCAGGGGAAGATTGGAAAATATTATGGAGGCTACAGATTGGTCTAATGCAGAAAAATCTAGGAAATACTATTTTAAATTACTTGAGCATGTTTCAGACTATGCTCTAGAGGACTTTGAACTCATGGCTTCCTATACCTTTTGAGAGACTGTAGCACTCACATGTGCTGTAGACTGTGCCAGGCACAATGTACTTCCAAAATCACAGGTGCCAAATGTAAGACTTGCCTGATACAATTTGTGGAGACACCTCAAGTAATCAATGGTTAAAGGAAGAACATATTTTAAAAAGATTAGATAGGAATCTGTAAAATACCTTGCACGTTTAAAATATTGTCAGATATAAAAATATAGAAAATTGTAATTTTAACTATTTGCCAACATAGTTGTACTTAGCCGTACACTTATAGATTGCAAGAATGCATACAATCACTTACAATACACCATAATTTCTCTTTACCTTCTAATTTAAATTGTCCCTGATGATATTCAGTTTACCGTTCACACAAGGCATGACTACGCAGAGGATCATTGTGGGACCTAAGCCCTGCAGTCTGTAGGGCATGCATGTATACATTCTGCCAGTGTTTGGCTTCGTTTTCAATGACACGATGATACAAGATAGAATTTCTAAAGTTTATCAGTAATTACCCAAATCTGACAACAGATCTCACCCAATGGATATCCGCTTTAGAATTAACTTTTTGAGAGCCATCGTCTGACTTAGGTTGAATTTCTTAATTTGCTTCTCTCTGGGTTCCTTTTTCTGTCCTCAGAAGATTTGATCCATCGGTATGATTGCAGTCCGGCAAATCTACATCACAATCAGAGACATTATGAACACTTGGCTTTGACTCAGAGTCTCATTCAGTCTTATGCTTTTTTTGGGCTGCAGTGCCACCATTGAGCAAGAAAGTGGAGCAAGAACCTGTTTTACAGTATGTGCCTGTAGATCAGTCATGAGGCAAAACAACCAGGTAGATCCCTAGCTTTAAGCAGAAGTTCAGAGAGCAGTGTGCAGCTTCTTCACAGCAGATGCAGACAACTTTCTTATTGCCTCTTTCTATGTGGCCATGAAGTCTTGTGCCTCTGATAAACCTTGTTTTTTGTATAGAGCAGAGTAGACATAATCAAGATTTCTCTGTTCAAAGAGGAGTCAGAGGAACCCATCTTCTGCTCAGCAAACTTATTGGTGGATCCTCTGTTCACTTCAGGCCTCTCATATCTAATATCAAACTGGGTTGTGATTTTATTTTATTAATTAAAGTGGATAATAGTTCATAAAAACCTTTACACCATCTATTAGATTAAATTTACAATACACATTTAATAAAATACCATAAAATCACATAAAATAATTCTACAGTACAATACCAAGGCCCAAATTTATACTTTTTTAGCACCACATTTGTGTCATTTTTTTATGCAAAAGCAGTGCAAACTTGCGAAATACAATTGTATTTTGTAATTTTGCGCCATTTTTGCATCAAAAAGCGACGCAAATATGGTGCTAAAAAAGTATAAATATGGGCCCAAGTTCTAAATGAGATCCTAAAAAACACTTAAACATTTTTTCACTGCAAAATCATTTCAAAATATACATTTAAGTTAGCCTGACTTGATCTCTACACATGAATCTTAACCTCTAATATTTGTTGGTAAGTAGTACTCTTGACCGATAACTTAAATTTAGGACGGGTACCGTATAGGTCAGCTACCAGGCCACGACCACCTTATTGCATTTCATCCGTGTAAATTTGTACAATATCAATTAACATGCTAAAAGACCACCACCTCATACCATGCCCTCACTTAAATGTGACGTACATTAACCTTCAATGGTTTTGGAAACCTAGCTTAAAAATGTGTTAGTCTTGCGTTTAAGATAATATCAGATGATTTAAAACTAGCGATTACAGCTTGCCTAATGTTTGTATATTCTTCTGGCTAAAAGCCTCCTTAAGATATCTTCTGCAATCTTGCTTTAAACCTTGACATGTACAGATCCAATGTATATGCCCGTATAAGATACAGGGGGAATTTCAACTACAACGTTCACAATAGCAGAACCTCCTGGGAGAAGGCCAAATCGATACTTAATGAATAGATTGTTTACTTTTTTTGACCATCCTGACTCAAGGTACTGCTGATGTTTCATAGTTTTATATTCACTTATTATAACCCAGGAGTGTGATCTGTCAGCCAGAAGACCCTTATCCATAGCCAAGGACTTTTTCTTCATAATACAATTAATAATTTTTAAAAAAATATTGAGAGCTAAGTTCTCGTCCCACAAAGACTTTGCCCCCAGATTTTCTAAGGTTTGGTCTAAATATAACCGGGATGGAGAGATTGAGTTTGAACTCAGCTCCTGCCAGAGTGCTTGACTTAACCTACTCCTTTTTGCTTGTTAAACCTGTTTCCAAACTTTTATGTAGGCACCCTGTCTTGCGATTGATTGATTCATATACCTAAATTCCAATCTGATTTGGGCCTAAGATGCATTTACTGGAAGATGAAAAAGATCTCTGATGACTTTACCAATTATCCCATTCAGTGTAACTGCATCTCTGGCCCTTAAAGCTTCACTACCATAGTTGATACTAAGCACTAGTTTAGTGGTTATCACTTGAAGCAAAGTGCGGTAGCTAGGACAATCTAGTGATCTTTGCAGGGTATGAAAGGCAAGCGACAGAGCATTTCCGCAGTTTTCTGGGGAGTAAAAGACCCCTTCTCATCAAATATTACCCCCAGGTATCTAGAGTATTTACTTGTTCAAGTTCATGGCCTTGAAGATACCACTTGTACATTTTATGTATTTTTTACTTATTTCCATAGTTTTCATTTCCTTCTCATTTATAACCATTTCACTTTGTTTGGCTAATTCTGCTAGTTTCACTATCAGTCGTTGAAATCCTACTTTGGTGTGACTTAGAAGTATTACATCGTTCACATGTAACTAATTTTAAATAGAGAGCTCCTCAATCTTTAGAGTGTGTGCATTTACCCCATTTAACACAGTGGATACAATGGATACAAATAGATTAAAAAGATAGGGCGTGAGCGCACAACTCTGTATGAGACTGCGTTTGATCTTAATTTTTCTTAATAAAAACGAGCCGTCCCCTACTTTCACCCTAATCCAAGTATCAAGGTATAACATCTTAATACCTCTTAATAACTGCACTGGAATGCCCTGTTGGGTTAGTTTTGCCCATCACTGGCTATGCTGAACCCGATCAAATGCGGATTTGAAGTCCACGAAACATAGTACAGAGGATGTTTATTTTTAATACATTTATCTCTAATGATGGTAAGAGAGAAAATATGAACTGCTGTTCTCGGCCCGTTGATGAAACCTGTGTGATCTACTGGAATGATGTTGTTATCGTTTGCCCAACTCTTGAGATCCCCCAAAAGGGAGGAGGCATAGTATTTGGATTCTAAGTCAGTTAGGGTGATTAAGCGATAATTCTCTGGATTGACATATGTAACACCTTTAAAAATTGGGTGAATGATGGTGCCCTTTCAAGAATTTGGAATAACTTCAAGTTCCAGTACGTCATTAAAAACCACAGCCAACTTATCTGCCCAAAGACCTGGGTTTGTTTTATATAAGGAATTGGGGATCTCATTTGGGCCCGGAGCACCAGCCTGCCTATTTTTCTTAATAAGTCTAGTGATCTGGGCAACAGTAACCACATGGTAATTTCCATCTTTGAGCTTATGGTGGGTAAAAGTGTCGATAGTACTCTGATCGTGAACCCCTATTAACTCCCCTTGGCTCAGCACCTCTTCTTTACTATATTTTGCTTGGTTAAAATATTGAGTTAGGATATCGTATCAAGCCGATTCTGAAATATCTAAGCTAGTCAGGATCATAGGCAGTTTGTTTAAATTGTGTACCATTTTCCAGAATGACTGGTAGTTCTTTTTTTACTTAGAGATATGGCCTTTACCCAGAAATCCTGCCTTTTCCTTGTTTTTTCATCCCACATATGTTTCCTATATAATCTATTTGTGTCTTTTAGATCTTTTTGAATACAAGGATCAGTTGGGTTCTTCTATGCAAATCTCAGTAGCCTATTCCTCTTTTTTCTCAATAGGGTGATAAAGAACTGTCATTTTTATTTTATCTCTTTATCTTGCTTTTTCCAATGCATTATACTGATGAAATTTGTAATGGTTTTCATAAAGAAAGGCAGATGCAAATTTATCCAGGAAACCTGACCATTGGGAGATAGGATCACCAGATGGAACACCAGCCTGTTCACAAATAAGCTGGGTTAACAGCAACTCTGAATTAATATCGATAGCTTCAATCGAATCACCACGCCATCGAAGCTTCTTATAATTAGTTGTGCTAATATTTCTGGGATGTGTAGCAGCAAGTTTATGCATTTGATAGCTATAGTTCATTTCCATACTTTGCAGACCGTGATCACTCAAATCTGTCCTAACTATATGGTAAGTGGAAACAAGGGTTAGGAGAGACAGGGTGACCACTACATAATCAATTAGGGAATGATTCCCAAAGGCGTAACAGGTGGATGCAGGGAGAATATCCTGATGGAACCTTCCATTCAGGACTCTGAGGCCTAGTTCCTCCAAGTTGTTAACAAACGTTACCCCCTTAGCTTCAATTGGGCATGTACCATTGTTCTCTAGGAATTGTTGAAGGACAGACCACATAAGGTCCTGATGCACATTGTGTTCCTCTCTTTCAAAAGGTTGCAATAGTTTCATGTTGAAATCACCAGCAATCAGAAGAGCCAGAGCATCAGACATGCAAACCTGTTAGAATTTCTTACACTAGTTTCGAGGTCATGAGTTTCTTGGAATGGTGGTCAAGATGAATCTAAACATTCATTATCAGGAGTGATCTTCTTATCATTTTATGCCAGTTAAATAATTTTATTATTGAAAGGTCTGTATTTTCCTCTTTTAGTTGCCTGCACGATGCATTTAGCCCTTTTGCAAAGGAAATCGCTAAGTCGCCCTTCAGACTGACAAACTTTTTTACCTTATATGCTAGGGGAAAAAAAAATGTAGCCATCAACAGAAAATGGTTTAGTTGCCCAGGTCTCCTGTAATAGCAAATTCTGGAAATCTTTTATTGTTGTTAGGTCTTTTGATTGATTATTAGTACTAAGCCTGTTTATATACCAGGAGCATATTTTTAAAGAGTTTTGACTATCTACAGTCTTGGTCGATCTTAATGATGTGTAATAAGTCTGTCTGTGTATTCCACTTTTGTGAAGAGCGCCTGAAAGCCATCCTAAACTAAGTTGCCCAGACTCCTGTCTGTTATTCAGGAAAGAGATTATCGGATGATGAATAGCTGGAGTAAAATTCCCTATTGCAGTTTTAAAAATTGAATGGGGTTTTTGAATGTTGCTGTTTCGTGTGAGTTGAAATGTCCTATTATCAGTTTCTAAAGGTTCAGGATAACGAAACTGGTGGGGGATTCTAAGCTCAATCCCCCATCTTAGAAAGACACTTTTCTCTTTAAAACCCTATTAACAATCTGAAAAAGCAACCCAGGTTACCATGGTGGATTCTTGGGTGGAACTACTTCCTACCTCAGCCCCAGTCAGGAATTCTATATAATCAATATCTACTGATTGGATATTTTCCAGTGAAGGTATTGCTCCCAAACGTTTTAAAATATTACAGCAATTTAGTATATTATGTGGACCCCTAGTTTGCTACTGTGGAGAAACAATCATCTTGTTCCCATCCCCAGGTCAGTCCCGCTGGCAAAGTTCTGTTATGGTATCCTGGCTGACTTCGCTTGAGTGACCATGCTGGGATATATTTAAGTTAAGTAGGGTCCTCTCCCATATAGATTGTGCCTGTGAGATTTGATTTGCGCTTATATCTGTACTAACTGACTTTGGATGGTCTGTAAAATGCCCTGGGTACCAACCTTGTTCATGTAACCCCTGCCCTGTGGGGGGATATCTGTCTGCTAACTAAGGGGCAGATGTACGAGCCATTTTTGTCGTCACAAATAGGCTGATTCGCAGAATCGGCCCGTTTGCGACTAGAAAAATGCTTTTTGGGATGTACAAAGTCCAAAGTGTGATTCGGTAACTTGTTACCGAATCTCAGTTTGGGTTTTGCGATTCGGTATTAGGAAGGGGCATGTCAAGGGCATCCCCTCCTAATACCAAATCGAAATGGTATCTATGATTGTTTTGTGACCACAAATGCGGTTGCAAAACAATCGCAGTTAGCACCAATTTCAAACTGGACCACTTCCCCTTTGTGAATGTATGCAAAAACATTTTTTCAGAGCAGGCAGTGGTCCCACGGACCACTGCCTGCTCTGAAAAAATTAAAAGAAAACTTTTTATTTTTGTTTTCAAAATGCATCTCATTTTCCTTCAAGGAAAGCGGGCTGCATTAAAAAAAATACTGCTTTATTTAAAAGCAGTCACAGACATGGTGGTCTGCTGACACCAGCAGGCCACCATCCCTGTGAGTGCCGTCATTCCCAATGGGGGTCGGAAATTGCGACCAACCTCATGAATATTCATGAAGTAGGTCATTTGCGACCCCAATGCGAATCGCAGACAGTGTCATTGACACTGTTGTACATCCAGTATTGCGACTCTCAAATTGCGAGTCGCTGTGATACGCAGTTTTTCAAGTCACAAAAATTGATTTTCGTACATGTGGCCCTAAGTCATGACTGTTTCTTGCAATGGCCTCTGCTGTTAGAGCTACAACATCAATGGTGTTTTCAGTTAGCATTGTTCTGGAGCTCCTCCTTAGTCCCTCTTCTATTGAGCATTAATTTTCAGTCCCTTCTTTACAATCTCTACAGCCAGCATACGGGCCCACCTGTGACTTTATTTTTCAGTGACCCAGGCTTAGTCTATTTGTTGTTATCGCTAACTCCCCAGAGCTTGGATTAGGTTCCCAAGGGCCTGAATAGACAATCCGCTCTTTTTGAATATTGAATAAAGGAAATAATTTGTGAGTCAGTTGACTGCTTTTTTCCTCTATTTTCTTTAGCCTACTTCCTGTTGTGTTATTGGTTTCAAGAGGTTTGTTGCCTTAGTCATAATTTCCCGAGTTGCCCAGGGGAACCTCAACCTTTTCAAAGCTTTTCTTTCATTTTTCCTTTGTCTTTTGCTGACTGTCATTTTCAACGACTTTTCTACTGGGCTATTAGGGGATGGGGAAATGGGAACTGATGAGGGTTGCGAGATCTCGTTAGATAATCCTTCAGGGATGTGGGCTATCTCTTCTGATGGAATTTCTGTGACGCCTTCCTTTTCACAACATTGCTTAACCTCTTTCATACTTCTCATTGTGTTACCCTCTTTTTCCTCTTTCCCATATTCTCTACCCACCTGTTCGCCCTCATTCCTCTGGGTATTATCCTTTAGTTTACATTTAGAATACCTCTCTAACTCATCATCAGTTCTCTTCCCCAAGGAAAGATTAGCTTTTAAATCATCAGTGGAGTTATTACCTCTGGTAGAGTTACAAGCTTACTAACTAGTGGTCCACAAGTACAATCATGCTCAATTGATTCTGCCTAGAATTGTACTTGTTTAATCAGAGTCTTTAGGTCTGCCAATTTTTTATCAATCCCAGCGAAGGACTGAGTCATCATGTTTAAAAGGTCCACTTGCAAATCCATTTTTGGAGACTGATAAGATAGAGCATCCAAAGTCAATCGTGACATCTTGAAAAAGATGTCTCATACTTTGCTTTGTTTGATGGACCCTAAAGGATTCTGTGTAGATTTTGTATGGTCTCTACGCTCTCCTGACTTGGAGCGTCTTTACCTGAAATATCTAACAATTGAGCTTAAGATGACACAATACCTTCTAAAGCTCTTTGATCTTGAGATGGTAGGTTCCTAGGATTGTTCATTCCGCTGACCTGCACTAATTAAAATATACTCGCTGGCTCAGATGAACCATCTTCTTTAGAGCCTTTGAGACAGCATTTACCAGGGCAGAGATCAGGAACACCTTGACACCCGTTATTTGTGTGTCCGCTGACCATTATTATGCTAGGAACCTCACTTTCCGAAGCTTACGGGGAAATCAACGAATAAGAGTTACTACATTGATCATCACCCCTCTAAGCTTCTTGGTTGTTATCATATTTGGGATTTCAGAAGCCTTCTTTATGGTAACGTTCATCTCTAGAGGTATCGGGGTACAATTCTCGGTCAGGCTGTTTGTTGTTGTGAGAGATGGTAATGGAGAAGGCGATTTTGAGATGAGTAGCTCCGGATCTGTAATAGAGCACCAAGTGTTTTATATTGATGATTTATTAGGAATACCCAGGGAGATTTTTGGCCCCTCCTCCTCGATTTCTAGACCATTTTGGTTCCCAAATAATAATTCAAGCTGCTCCCGCTTACTTCACATTTATTTGGGAGAAGATTGTATTTGAGGAGTACCTTCCGCCGTTGGAAAGGAGGGGACAGTGAACCCATCCGGGGCACTTAGCGACTCACTTGTCTCCACAGATCCCATTTTTTCCCCTTTCTCCTCTTTGGCAAATGTTAAACTATTATTGTTCTTTATTGGGGAAATAGGCTGTGGAACAGCTGTTTGGTCATTGGAGGTGGAATATATCGCCTCCACTAGATTCAGCAAGAAGTCACATTTATATGTCATTTTTACTGCCTTACCAAACATACGAGCTAGAGGGGAAATCAGGAGTCTGATGTTCTTCCTCATTATTTTTTTACCGTTTTTACTTTGCTGGTTGCAAACTTGGAGATTTTTGCTTCCTTTTGCTTCTTTTTGCTAATGGGTGAGATGACCTCTCTTTCTCTGAGTGCATTCTCCCAAATAGAAGAGTTTTGTTTCCTGCTTTCAGTGATTTTCAGGCTCATTGACTCTAAAGGTAAGAATGTTCCGCCTCACCTCGCTTCACCAATCATGGAGCGCGAGCATGCAGAGGCCGTAAAGTGGAAGTGGAAGGGGGAATAAAGGGTAATATAGAGGGTGAGGTGGAAATAAAGATAGAATAATGAAAATACCACTCCTTCTTGAACCCCTCTTGAACCCCTGTTAAACCCCTCTGGTACCAAGCCGTAACCCAAGGCTAAGAGCCGCTTCCACAACCACAGCTGCAGATGCTTAATGGTTAGCACTAAGCTTCTCCACACTTCGCACCCCTGTAGATTCTATACACACTCAGAGGGCTCTGTGGTCACCGGGGGCTTTATAGCCTATCTCCTCGACCAGTGCTACACCTCCTCTACCTCTTCCACTTCAGGCCCGTCCCTCACCTCTGTCCGCCTTTATTACTCAATTGATTCTGTCAGAAGACCTTAAGAACTCTCACTGTGCAACACAGCATGATGCAGAAACTTGGTGATGCAGTGATGCTGTGATATCTACTATGGCTGTCGCATGTTGAGCAGTTAGAACAGGTGAGAAACAGGAAACAGGCAAACTTGCTGGAGTCAATGGGAGCGGGATCAGAAGCTGGAGCAGGGTTGGGAGGATTGGGGGTAGACCTGACAGTCCTTGCGGTCCTGACAATCCAAGGCTGGGCTGACTGAGTAAAATATTGACTCCCCCCCAGGGCTAGAGGCTGAGCCGGCCGCTTACTACTGGCTGCTACCGATTATGAGCACTTTTTCCCCTGCTCCCACCATCTCTCACCTCAGTCTCAGTCTCAATCTCAGTCTCAGCTGCGCTCTCACTGCGGCCACAGTTTAACTCTGTATCGAGGCTTCGGGAGGGATGCAGTACTGTCTTGAAGCCAGGTGAGAACCAACAGCAGCCAAGCCGGGCTGCTTGCTTCCTACTGCCACTCACTACTTGCCTGTCGCTCCCAGCTCCTGACTTCTAACTTCCTTCTGGCTCCCCTGGTCCTTGATCCTCAGGCCACTCTTCAGGCCACCTCACGGGCTATAAGGACCTGTGTCCGTTCGTGTTCGTTCTCTCAACGTGTAACTCCACAAGTCCTTGCTCACCTCATCGCACCTTGGCCTCGTTAGATCTGTGTCCGTGTTCACTCCTCCTCGAGCTGCCCCTTGAGCCACGGCCTTGATGGACCATGTCTGCTTACCCCCTACTGCTGTCTCTTCGAGCATCCTTGCTCGCCGCTCCTCGTCGCTCCTCCTCCTCCTGTGCTAAGGTTCCAGTTCTGGCACTTTAAAAGGCTGCCTACTGAGGTTTCAATGTCCGAGCCAATTCAATCTGTAGTGTTCTTTGCACACCGGCTGCGACTGTCTTCTGTGTGTTTTGGCTGCAACAGGTTGTGGTTTTTGCTAGGGCTGGCTTAGGGTGGTGTGACCAGTGCCAACATACTGGGGTCTGACTTTGGGGGCAAGCTGTGTTTGTAAGTAGAATATGATTTTACAAGCACCTGCTGCCACTTTCCTTGCCTCCAGCATTTTTCAGGCAATAATAAAAATGTCACGGTATCTACATGATTGTTTTTCCTGGCGAGAGATCAGAGATTTGTCTAGTGGAAGTTTTGCCTCATCATTGTTGTGGGTTCATTTTAGCACCTTGCTTGGGCACACATGTTTCAGCTTAGCATAGTCCTGTGTCATGTGCCCTTTTATCTAAATACATACTCTGTTTTCATTTATTCATTTTAGCACAGCCTGTTTTTCAGCAGGGATGTTTTAGCTTTTTAAACAGCTGTAATTCTGTGAAAGCGTTATATTTATTTTTTGTTCATGACATGTCACCGTGTACTTCTGACCAAGGCTGGCAAAACAAGCACAGGATAAGTTATCTAGTATTACCGCTACAAGATTGCTCAGACAGCCCTCCCCTTATGCATATGATCACGTCAGGCCTGTTTCACAGAACGCAAACACGTTTTATCAAAAAGAAATTATACAGGCCAGAGAAGGTTAGAGAGGTGATTCTAACTAGGATATCCATCCATGCTATAACCTATTTAATTGCTGACCTCAACCTTGTCTCTAAAACCAGGCAAGAAGGCAGTGGGCAGACCCCTCTTCTCATGTAATGGGATAGGTGCTCCCTCCATGGACTAAGTACGGGCAGATTTGCTCTATCACTGCTATGCTCTTACTAGAAGCTAGGGGTTGGGTAGGATTCCTATCCACATGTTTATTCCAATATTCTTGGTTGTTTATTTTCTTTTCCCGTGATCATAACAATTATAATTGTGCTCAGTCTTATCTTCCTAATAATTGCAGCTCATATATTTTATTATAGACTGCAGTCTTTTCAATAAATACATTGAAAGCTATCCTGCATCTCTTCCTTTTGCTTACATGGGTGTAGGAGGCATTTACTAACGAGAGAAATGGGTGAGATTTGTCAACCATGACTTCTCTGACAGGTCATCAAATGTCATGCATCAAACTGCAACAATTCCCGTTTACTTTCTAGGTGTGGGTGTGGTTCTGCTAGCTAGTTTAAAGGGTTGGAGTGACAGCTGCCAAATGGTGTGGGATTGACCCAATTACCCACAAGTGGTGGCGCTGCTGCCCTGAATGCAGCAGTCTTGTTCCAATAACAAGAGTCCTATGACATCTTAAAGTAGCACAGAAGGTTAATATGCCTGCTGCAAAGTACGTGTACCATGAAGATCCCAAAGTGCATAAATGTTACTAGCTCAGTGTGTTACTGCTTTTGTCAGAGAGATCCTGTTGTTACTTGCAATTTATAAGTTAAAATCCTAATGTAGAACAGAGGGCTATTAATTGTCATCAAAAAGCTGCATGCTAACAGCACAGGATAGATTAGAGCATTATGATTTCCCCCCAGTGTTTCATTATCCGAATCTTCCAAAAAGGCTTCAGTTGGGTAAAATATTATTCTTCTGATCATAGAAAACACCAGATTATGGGGTTACATTTTAATTAAATTCTGAGTTGTGCTTTTCTAGAACAAGCAGTCTTAATCTATACTGCCTACCAGGATGGATGACATGTGACTCATACACCTTGTAATCCTCTGTTTTATGTAACATTTCCCCTAGACTTATTCACACACCTATGGTTGATTGTCTCTGTAATGTGTGGTGATTTTCTGAAACCCTATAGTATGAATGGTGCTAGAAAGCTAATTAGAACATTGGAATGTTGAACACTCCATTGAAGACAATGGAGTGGCTCCTGGGTTTGAACCCCAAGGGTGCCCAGGACGAGCTGGTCTCGCCCTCGGCACCAGTTTCCCAGTGCTGAGGACGAGACCAGCTCGTCCTGCTATGGGCCCCCGGGGAGCACTAGCACTAGCACTCCCCCAGATGGCCAAGCACCCCCTTCCCCTGGGCAGAGATGGAAGAGGAATTGCTTCCCCTTCCACCCCAACCCCCTGTGGCTTGTGATGACGTCAGCGCACTTTCGCGCGCTGACCTCATCAGAGGCTTTCCCCTGGTGCTGGAAGCATTTCTCCTTCAATCATGTGGAGGAGGCAGAGAGGCATGAAAGGAGAGGAAAGGCCTTTCCTCTCTTTTCATGTCTCTCTGAGCATTTCTGCTGCCCGATCGCAGCAGAAATGCCCACTAGACACCAAGGATTTTTTTTTTGCTATGTATTTCAATAGGGGATCAGCCCCTTGGGCAAGGGCTCCTCCCCAGGGGGGCAAATTATTTCTAGGCCATTTCTACCCCACTAGGGGGCTGATCCGCCTAATATTATTAGGCCTATCTGCCCACGGGGGGCAGAAATCCACTAAACACCAGGGATAATTTTTTTTTTTTTTTTTTTTTTTTATGTTTGGGTAGAAACCCCTTAGGCAAGGGTCGCTCCCGTGGGGGCAAATTATTATTAGGCCATTTCTGACCCCCCGGGGGCAGAAACCACTAGACACCAGGGATTTTTATTTTGTACTTGCGCATAAGGGGAGCTGCCACTTGGGCAAGGGCCGCTCCCCAGGGGGGCCGGCCTAATATTATTAGGCCAATCTGCCCCCATGGGGGAAAGAAAACCACTAGACACTAGAGGTAAATATTTTTTGTTTATTTTTATATTTTTATGTTTGGGGAGTGACCCCTTAGGCAAGGGTCGCGCAAGGGGGGACAAATTATTATTAGGCCATTTCTGCCCCCCCTGGGGGCAGATCGGCCTTGCGATCTGCCCCCGGGGGGGGGCTGAAACCACAAGACACCAGGGATTATTATTTTTTTCATACTTGAGCATAAGGGAAGCGGCCCATTCGGCAAGGGTCGCTCCCCAGGGGGGCAAATTATTTTTAGGCCATTTCTGCCCCCCTGGGGGCAGATCGGCCTAGTATTATTAGGCTGGGGCAGAAAACCACTTTGTTTATTTTTATTTTTTTATGTTTGGGGAGTGACCCCTTAGGCAAGGGTCGCTCCCGGGGTAGCAAAATATTTTTAGGTCATTTCTGCCTCCCCTGGGGGCAGAAACCACTAGACACCAGGGATTTTTTTTTTTTATACTAGAGGGGCCCCTTAGGTGAGAGCCACTCCCGGGGAGGGCAAAACATTTTTAGGCCTTTCATGCCCCCCTCGGAAGCAGATCGGCCTAATATCATTAGGCGGATCTGCCCCTGGAGGGACAGAAACCTCTAGACATCAGGATACATATATTTTTGTATTTACTTTATGTTTTTATTTATGAGGAGCGACCCCTTAGACAAGGATCGCTCCCCTGGGGGGCAAATTCTATTTAGGCACTTCTGTCCCCCTTTGGGGCAGATCAGCCTATTTTTGTTAGACCAATCTGCCACAAAGGGGGCAGAAACCTCTAGACACCATGGATTGGTGTGTGTGTATGTGTGTTTTTTGTTTGAGGGGGAAGCCCCTTGGGCAAGGGTCGCTTCCCATGGGGGCACATTACTGTTGGCCATAACTGCCCTCTTGGGGGCAGATTGGCCTACTTTTGGAAGGCCCATCTGCCCCCAAGGGGGGCAGAAAGCCAACCAGAGACCAGGGAAGATTATTTTTCAAAATAAGAGGTTGGGGGTATAGCCATACCCCCACCCCAAATAAATGGGGCCAAATTTGTTCTGGCCAGATTGATCAATTACCCCGATCCACACCCCAGGGGACAGAGAGTCTACTAGATGCCAGTAAAAAAAAAAAAAAGAAAATAGTGGGGTGGTGGGTACCAACCAGCATGGGCCTGGTTATACCCCCACCCAAACTAAAGGGGCTAACAGTCTTTCAGCTCTCCCCTGCACACTAAAACATCTTAGCCCATGGCAAGCAAGAGGACATTTGGTTATTTTTGTTTTTTGTTTTACATTTGGGTCATGAGAGCTTGGTAACTCTCAAAAATGTCCCACTTGGAATGGTGAGGGCTGCACTTTTATTTTTACTTTGGGACGCTGCCATGTAAAAAAATCCACAAGACCTAGACACATCTGAAAACTAAACATCTAGTTGATTCCAGGGTGGTGTGCTTCACATGCACCCGCACCATTTCCTTACCCACAATGCCCTGCAAACCTGCAACTTTGCTGGAAAGCACATATTTTGTTCCCCATTTTTGTGATGGAACCTTCCTTAATCTGTAGGAATCCACAAAATTCCTACCTCCTCATCTATACCGATAAAACTTCTGCTGCACCCGTCAGCCTAAAAATGTTTTTTTTCAAACTGCCCTTTTGGATCTACTTTGGTTCCCCCTCAATTTCAATGTGTTTTTGGCTCTTCCTGTCACAAACACTTAGACCACCTACACAAGTGAGATATAATTTGTACCGGGGGACTTAGGGGAACGTTGGGTGGTAGGAAATTTGTCCTGGTGCAGTGATCCCACACAGAAATGTGGGGAAAAATTGGAGGTTTGCTGAGGATTCTGGGAAGGAAAACATTGGGAGATCCAAGCAAGTCACACCTCCCTGGACTCCCTCGGGTGTCTAGTTTTCGGAAATGTCTGGGTTTGGTAGGTTTCCCTAGATGGCTGCTGAGCCCAGGACCAAAAATGCAGGTGCCCTCCCCCCACAAAAACAGGTCGTTTTCTATTTGATAATTTTGATGTGTCAAGATAGTGTTTTGGGGCATTTCCTGTCGCGGGCAATAGGCCTACCTACACAAGTGAGGTACCACTTTTATCGGGAGACTGGGGGGAACGCTGGTTGGAAGGAAATTTGTGGCTCCTCTCAGATTCCAGAACTTTCTGTCACCGAAATGTGAGGAAAAAGTGTTTTTTTTTTGCCAAATTTTGAGGTTTGCAAAGGCTTCTGGGTAACAGAACCTGGTGAGAGCCCCATAAGTCACCCCATCTTGGATTTCCCTAGGTCTCTAGTTTTAAAAAATGCACAGGTTTGGTAGGTTTCCCTAGGTGCAGGCTGAGCTAGAGGCCAAAATCCACAGGTAGGCACTTTGCTAAAAACACCTTTGTTGTCTTTGGGAAAATGTGATGTGTCCACGTTGTGTTTTGGGGCATTTCCTGTTGTGGCGCTAGGCCTACCCACACAAGTGAGGTACCATTGTTATCAGGAGACCTGGGGAAACATAGAATAGCAGAACAAGTGTTATTGTCCCTTGACTTTCTCTACATTTTTTCCTTCAAATATAAGACAGTGTGTAAAAATGAGCTCTATTTGAGAAATGCCCTGTAATTCACATGCTGGTATGGGCACCCCAGAATTCAGAGATGTGCAAATAACCACTGCTCCTCAACACCTTATCTTGTGCCCACTTTGGAAAAACAAAGGTTTTCTTGATACCCATGTTTCACTCTTTATATTTCAGCAAATGAATTGCTGCATACCCGGTATAGAATGAAAACCCACTGCAAGGTGCAACTCATTTATTGGCTCTGGGTACCTAGGGTTCTTGATGAACCTACAAGCCCTATATATCCCCACAACCAGAAGAGTCCAGCAGACATAATGGTATATTGCTTTAAAAAATCTGACATTGCAGGAAAAAGTTACAGAGCAGAACGTAGAAAAAAATGGCTGTTTTTTCACTTCAATTTAAATATTTTTTATTTCAGTTGTTATTTTCTGTAGGAAATTCTTATAGGATCAACACAAATTACCCATTGCTGAATTTAGAATTGTGTCTACGTTTCCGAAATGTTTAAGTTTCTGGGATCCAGCATTGGTTTCACACCCATTTCTGTCACTGACTGGAACGAGGCTGAAAGCACACAAAATCGTAAACATGGTGTATGTCCCAGTAAAATGCCAAAATTGTGTTGAAAAATTGGGTTTTCTGATTCAAGTCTGCCTGTTCCTGAAAACTGGGAAGCTGGTGAGTTTAGCACTTCCAACCCTTTGTTGATGCCAATTTCAGGGAAAAAAGCACAAGCCTCCTTCTGCAGCCCTTTTTTCCCATTTAAAAAAAAAAAAAATCACTGTATTTTGGCTAATTTCTTGGTCTCCTTCAGAGGAACCCACACAGTCTGGGTACCTCTAGATTCTCTACGATGTTGGAAAAAAAAGGACGCACATTTGGCGTCGGTAGCTTATGTGGACAAATTGTTAGGAGGGCCTAAGCACTCCCTGCCCCAGATAGACAAAAAAAGGCCTGGCACCTGAGGGGGAAAAGGCCTGGCAGCCAAGGGGGTTAATGGCTGATAAAACCCCAGGGAATCAACATTTCAATGTTTGTTGTCGACAGCAAAACCTATAAAGAAAGGGCTGACAGAGCCAAGGGGCTTTCAACCATCTCAGCCTCCATGATGCCTTTGTTTTACTAATTAGAAGGTTCTGCTCTCTAGAGATGTTCTAATAGCCCTGTTGCTTGCTATAGCTGGGCCATACCAACCAGTAAAGGCCTGCTCCCTTATTGAAGGTCCTCACCTTGGCTCTAGCCTTTAACACTGAAGTGGATCTTTATTGGCTAGTATAGCCCTTTACACCAGGCTATACGACTATATTAAAGGCTTCTTAGAGAGTGAGTGGTTGAGGAGACTTGAGGGGCAAGGTTAAAGGGCGACATTGACGAAATCTGTGGCAAACGTTGTCATGGGGGGACCCAACAAACATTATTGCACCACACCAGCAGTGCTCAAGACAGGCCTACCTTTTGCCACCAAGTATAGCTTTAATTCTACTTACCGCAACATCATGCTTCAGCGTGATACATGATGTCCAGCACATGAACAGGCCCATCTAATTAGCAAATAATTGAATCTCTCAGAAAGAGCGCCCCAACTGAAAAATGGAATAGATGGCTTGCATTAGTACAAAGGCAATACTGCACTAACTTTTCAACTGCCTGACAAGTGCGAAAACTGTACTTCCAAAGACTTACCATAGTGAAAGTATATTTTGCACCGATTAGTTAGTAAAACAATTGGTGGAATATAGGTAATCATAAAAAATATATTGCAATCTGGTAATGGGTTAATAATGCTAAAATCGACTTGTTCTTATATAAACGTGTAAAAATCCCAATATTCGTCAAACTCCGTTTTCCTAGTCATAAACAGTTCTCTTGTGTACTGAGGAGACACATCGATCATGGAATCAAGCTCTATTTAGAATTTATCAAAGTAATCATTTTATACACAATATCCATTCAGCCCATTAAATCAAACAATTGATTTTTTCTCTTTCACAGAATGTAGCATTCGAAGTATACTTTCAACCTTTCAAACAAAACCACGAAATGAGAAAATCCTGGCGAATGTAATGGCCACGGTTGGCAAATGTTTAAATACACCGGGCGGCCCTCACTAGGGAGTGTTCTTTGCGTAGACTAAATAAAGCATATCAACACATTATAAAGAAGAGGCAAACACGTCTACTCATGTAAAGATTAACTATAGAGCTCCTCCATTTTCACATTCCAAATTTAGCTCAATTAAAGTCGCAACAGGTTATAAAATTCATGACACAGCTTATGCGCGCGAACTTTTAGCTAGAGGTTACAAAGTTGTAGCTCTGGGTGATTTATTTCTATGCCGTCGGGTGCAACAAGGTAGTTAACCATAACATAAGGGATATAAGCCCAGATGTATCAAATCGCAGGTTTCTGATTTCCTAATAGCGAATTTTAGCGATTTGCTTTAGAAAAATGCGCGACAGTATGTTTCGACACTGTAAGCAATTCCCAGGGGCCCACACATGGACCTACCATTTTATAGGCTGTGCTACCACAAATTCAACTTAATAATATAATGGCAGACACATTCCAATTGACAGAATATTCTGCTGGACTATGTTTGGTTAAGAAGTTAGATATGGGGTGTGTCCCGAGAGGAAATGTTGAGAAAACCCACAAAGTCATAGGTTTATGGGTGTTCAGAGACATCACTTATAAGGTTTTCTGCTATTTACACCATTTAATGAGCTTAAACCCGATACATATAAAAGAAGAGTAAGGTCTCGATTATGAGTTCTACAACACTCCTTGAGGAGATTCCCAATGGCTGAATTGCTGTTACCTGGGGAATCTGCATTTGGAATTCCGGCAATTACAGTTAAACCCATCGGGATTAGGAATAACTGTCAAGAATCGGAATTTCTTTGAAGAATTCCATAAAGTATGTTCTATTCTGGCGGAATAGAAGGGTCGAGGGGCGTTACTGCTGACATTTGTGTCCTGCTCTGAGCAGGTGGTATATGTCAGTAGAAGTCTTGTATGGAGGGAGTAGCCGAGAGAGTAGGGTAGGGAATGGGAATATGTCACTTAGCACATCTTCCTTGCCTCAGCTGGTGTCTAGGCAGTGGCTGCAAACAACAGGTCCAGGCTGCGTTCCTTTTCCTTTAAAGCCATACTTCTGTGAATAACTTGATTTTAGTTTCTGTTTCTATTTTCAGAATTTGTCATGCGAGCTGTTTTGACAATGTAATGTTGAATGTTCATATGGATGTTTTATATAACCGTGTTCATTTAATCTGTGACTTTAGCTATTAATTTGTTGAATTTATGTGGATGACAACTTTATTTCTATAAAGGTTTAAAATAACTGCACATAGTATTAAAAATGCAACAAGACATGCAGTTAATTTATAAAACAGATTCCATTTAATCAGCTCTGCCACACCAACAGTGAAATGCCTACATGAGGTTAACCACTTGATGTCAAAAACCTATTTCATAGTGAATGCTGAAAAGATGAAAACACTCAGCCAGAAACAGAAAAAAACACCTTCCTAATAACATGAACCACCCTCATGGCTACCTATGACTAACCAAAAAAGAAATCAATCAATAAATCAAACGATTTGTATAGCGCTACTAATCACCCGAGGGGGTATTCAGGAGCTTGCAGGGTCGAAAGGACTCAGTCGAATAGCCAGGTCTTGAGCACTTTACAGAGTTTCAGCAGAGAAAGGGAGGTCCAGATCTGCAGGGGGAGGTCATTACATGTTTTCACTGTGAAGTTTGAGAAAGCCATCTCCACTCGTGCTTCTGTTGATGCAGTGAGTGTGGGCAAGCAAGAGGGAGTAGGAGTGTAGTTGTCAGGCTGGTTGATGGAAGTTCAAGAGGATGTTGATGTAGGCTGGTCCTAGGTTATGTAAGACATTGTATGCTTGGGTCAGCAGCTTGAACTGCCATCTCTTCTGTACCAGGAGGCAGGGAACTTCCTTGAGATTAGGGGATGATGTGGGTCCATCGGAGAAGGTTGACAGTGCGTTTGACTGTGGTATTCTTAATGGTCTTTAGTCTCTGGAGGAGGTGTGCAGCGATCCCAGAGTTGAGAATGTTGCCTTAGTCCAGTCTGCTAGTGATGAGTGCTTGTGTGACTGTGCATCTAGTGTTCCGGGGGAGTCACTTGAAGATCTTTGGTATCATGCTCAGAATGAAGAAGCAGGCAGAGGAGACTGCATTGATCTGGGACCTCATGGTCAGCTTGCTGTCAAGGACGATGCCTAGATTTCTGGCATGGTCCGACAGGGAGGGTGCTGGTCCTAATTCCTCAGGTCACCAGGAAGCATTCCAGGCAGTAGTGTTATTGTTGAAGATCAGTACTTTTATTTTGTCAGTGTTAACCTTCCTACTGTTGTCGCTCATTCAGTTGACAATGCTCATCATGCAGCTGTGGAAGCTGGTTCTGGTGGTGGTGGGGTCCTTGGAGAAGGAGCAGATGAGCTGAGTATCGTCTGC
Source organism: Pleurodeles waltl (assembly GCF_031143425.1). Taxonomy (NCBI): domain Eukaryota; kingdom Metazoa; phylum Chordata; class Amphibia; order Caudata; family Salamandridae; genus Pleurodeles; species Pleurodeles waltl. The sequence continues at coordinate 446,795,463 of NC_090439.1, read as the reverse complement.
ATATGATATGATGTTGAGTCTGTGGAATCTGACGATGTTGGGCAAGAGATTCATGAGGGTATTAAAGAGGATGAGCCTGAGGGATGAGCCCTGGGGAACACTGCAGAGGGTTTCCTTGGGTTTCCGATGTGAAGGGAGGAATGCGGAGTTTGTGTGTGCTTCCAGTGAGGAACAAGGCAATACATTTGCAACCATCCTGTTGGATGCCAATGTTGTGTAGCTTGGCGATCAGCGTGTGGAGGGATATGGTGCTGAATACCGCTGAAAGGTTGAGGAGGATCAGGGCCTCTGTCTCTCAGTTGAGGAGGGCTCAAATGTCGTCAGTGGCTGCACTCAAAATGGTCATGGTGTGTTGATGGATGTGAAATCTGGACTGGGACATGTCAAGATGAGTATGGGGCAAAAAAACATGTGAGGAAATGTACACAACTCTATCACTTGAACCCAACAAGATGGCAGAAAACATGTGCTTTACTCCTCCACACCTTACAGTGCAAACTGCTATAGCTGCACCCCAGAGACTGCAAGACAAATACCTCAGAATATTTGCAGTCTGAAGTACACTAGTATGGTATTCTTAAGTTTTCCAGCATTTCCTTTCAGAAGGCTACAAAATGTATAAAACCCAGCAGCATGAATGTTCACCATCTCCAAATCTGAGACTGGTTCATTAGGCCATTCTGCATCCCTTACAAAGCATGCCAAAGAAAAGGACCAGCATTCCTTCAGGGCCCAATGGCCCAATACTGCCCAACCTACTCACTAAGTTTATTCCTGAACCTTAGTTTTGCCATACCGCATAATTCAGGAAAGGTTGGTGATTCATTAGATTTAGAAGAAGTCATGCACTAAAGTTAGCATCGTACCAGTGTACGCCCACAAAAATCTTCACCATTATGATAATCATTGCACTATGAGGAAAAGGAAAGCTAGCATTGACTTGTAGTGCTTCACGTGAGAACTGTATTCAAAGTTTGCACTCCAGTAAAAACATCAGTGCAAGTGCAGCCTCCCAAGTGCAAGCTACATGCAATGTGTAATTCTGTAGTAATTACATGTTACACTTAGGAGAATCATACACTATTCTGTGCGTGCTTTCATTTAACATTAGGACTCCACCAAAAGCCCAGTCATGTTCTTTTTGATAAAGCTAGTTTAGCTTTTTGTGGAAACATATTGGTGTGTGCTTTTTATCTTCTTTTGGAGGTTAGCTGTTGATGCTCAGCAGCATAAAGCCATTTTGGCACAACGCTTGTATCAACTTTTGGCACAAAACAGCTTTCACAAGAGAATCCTGGTCAGCATTACTTTGTGTGACACTTTGATCCTTGAAGTGCAACAATGTGTTCCCACAGTTCAGTCTCAAGATGGTAATGCAAGTTGTTGTAGGGTTTAACAACATACACTTTAAGGGATCATCCTTCCCATTTTTTTCGTTGATGCATGCAACAGAAAAAAATGTGGTAAACACAATGATGTGGGAACAAACGTTTAAAATCCTCTTCCGAAAGAGGGCCTCTCTCAAAGCCAGTGAAAGGTCAGGGCTACAGGCTAAGTCGGGTCATTACACAATCAATATTAAACAGCTACTACCTTTGACAATACCTGTTATGTTCATTAGAAATCCACTAACCATACTGTTAAACAGAGTTAAACTTTACAATTTAACGAATTGAGTTAGATAGCACAAACCTTCTTTTAACATATATTTCAGTTTTTTTGTAATAAACAGCCAGTAAAGATACCGATATAATAAAGTCATATTTAGCACCTGTTTGTGGCATACCTGTGTACAATTAGTTGTGCTGTTGAGGTCGAATTAGTAACAATTAAATTGTAATGGTCTTTTACACCCTCGAGCTAAAACTGGGTACGAAAACTAGGTGTTAATACTACTTGGGTTCCGAAAAGTATTGCCCCTAAATTAAAATCTTTTTTCACAATATTTTAATTGTTTTTTTTAATTGTATTTTTTACGTAGAGTCTACTTATTTCAGAGAAGATAACTTCACAATAAAACGTACAATTAAAAACTGGTATGGCATGTAATAAAACACTTTTCCCACATCCAAGCAGACAATTTAATTAATACAGGCCCAGCAAAATCTAAATTCCTTATTTCCACCTCCCACCTTTAAAAGTGATAGTGTTTAATGCAATCCCCAATATTTACACCCAATAGTGCTTAGCATTTCGAAAGTGTCCATACCTTTTACGGTACAGCCTACCAGACAGCTGTGCTGTCTGGTTTGCTAAAGACATCTTGGGGACATTTAGAAATCTGACCTAGGAATGCATTCTGCCTGTTGCTTGCCATCGACTTTGTAACTTACATTTTCTTGATTTCCTTTTGCTGGCTTTTTTTTGTTTCAAGCTACCAGCTTGAGTGTGTACCTTCCTCCTGTGTCCCAACCGTATTTACAGTATCCTTCCATTTTCGTTTGTGCACTTTATAGTTGTATTAGTAAAACTGTAAGTCTGAGCAAATGTAATGGCCATTTCAACTGAAAATGTGTTGTCTGTACTGGCAGTGTGCTACCACACCACAAATACTCCACTCTAAGCCACTCTACTCAATCAATCAATCAATCAAAACATTTTTTAGAGCACGCTTCTCACCTGTGAGGGTCTCAAGGCGCTGGGAGGGGGGGGCTCGATCAACGGGGGGGGCAGGGAGGGTCACTGTTCGAACAACCATGTCTTGAGGTTCTACTCTACTTTGCACCACTCCACACCGCTGCACTCTCTTCCTGGCCACCGCACTTTATACAATTCAAGTCTAGGCCACACCAATGTACTCTGCACAACTCCACTCCTTGTCACTGTACTCTATGCCACTCTGCAAAACTGCACTCAGTACCAGAGAACTCTATGCCAATACGCTCTACGCCAATTCACTTTACTCTGAAACACTCAACTCTATGCCCCTGTACTCTATGTCAGTCCATAGTATGCCACTCTAATCTACTCTGCACCACTGCACTGCATGCCAGTGTACTCTACACCACATTACTCTATGCGACTGCACTCTATGCTAATCTATGCAACTGCAATCTACCTTGCACCATTCCACTCTACGCCACTTCACTTTCCTCTAAAACAATTTACTCTATGCCACTGCACTCTATGCCACTCTACTCCATAGCACTGCACTGTATACAACTCTATATTTAACAACTGCACTCTTTGCCAATGCAGTCCATGTCACTGCACTCTATGTCACTGCACTCTGCACTACTGCACTCCACTCTGCATCTCTGTACTCATTGCCACTGCTCTCTATGCTATTTTACTCCACTCTACACCACTGCACTCTGACACTCTACTCTGCAACACTGCACTCCTCCCGCTAATCTCTATGCACTACTCTGCACTATTCCACTCCACTCTGCTCCACTCTATGCCACTACACTCTATGCCACTCAACTCTATGGCACTATACTCTACTCTGCACCACTCTATGCTTCTCTACTCTGCACCACTCTATGGCACTTGACTCTACTCTGCACTTTACTCAACTGTACTCTATGCTGTTCAACTATACTCCACATCACTGACCTCTGCGTCACTAAGCTCCACACAACACCACTCTGCATCATTCTGTCACTCTACTCTATGCCACTGCACTCTATGCCACTGCACTCTAAATCACTCTACTCTACTCTGTGACACTCTACTCCGCACCACTCCACTTTGTAGAACTCCACTCTGCACCCCTCCACTATGCACTACTCTAATCTACGCAACTGCATTCCACGATGCTGTATTGTGCATCACTGAATTCAGTGCTACTGCTCACAATGCCACTGCACTGTACACCACTATACTCTACAACATGCTATGCCAATGCACTCTACACCAGTCTACCCTTCTCTATGCCATTGCAGTCTATGTCACTCTATTCAATTCCATACAATACCACTCCAATACATGGCACTCTCTGCCACTGCACTCTACAACACTCTGCTCTACTCTTTGACATTCCACTCTACAACACTCCACGCCACTCCTTTCTATGCCACTAACTTGTAACCATGTTGACTAGCAGCCACACTGGTGTACACTTTGGTTAAAACACATTGGCAAAGCAAATAGCTCTTGCATAGGTGTGATCTACTGGCTTTGCCATTGCTTGTTTAAAGCGCCAGTCATCAAACAGCCCACTGTGCCTATGTAGCCCAAGAAAGGCATAGCCACAAAAGTGTGTCAGTGTGCATCCAGCCCTAAAGTGCCTTGTTCTCTTGGAACATATAAATATCACTAAAACTCTATAATCCCAGGCTCATTTCCTATAATATTGAATGGCACAGTTATTTTTGGCATAACACCAGGCTTCCCACTTACAAACATTCTGCATATTTTCTTCCCATTCTACCAGCCTAGGAGCAGTAGGGTTTTTTCAGTACGTAGTAATTAGGGAACAGGCAAAAAACATTTCCAGAAATATAAAGTGTTCCATATTATATTGCCCTGTCCTCTTACCCTCCCAGAGACACAAAAGGGCTATTTTCGGGGTAGGGAGAATGGCCCGTTCAATTGTTCTGCCTACTGCCTGAAACACCCCCTTCCAGAACATCTCCAAGTGTCTACAGGACCAGGACCAGAACATGTGTAACCAAACCCCTACCTTATCACATTTCAGGCAGTTTGTACATGAAGCAGAGAACATCTTATTCAATAAACATGGGGTATGATACAACATTTAACCATTGAAAAAGGCAATGCAGTGGAAATTAGCCCTTCTGAGAATTGATTAGCTAAGGTTGAAATATCTTTCCCTTTGCATTTCTTTTAGCTGTATTCCTGTGTGGCTTTCCCACTTTGATCTAATCTTCTCAATCATCCTGTCCAGTTCCGTATAGAGCACTTTTTATTAGTAACTCAATGTAGCATTAACTTTATCCTCCATGAGTAGCTGTCAAAGCTTGCTTCTTGCGGAGTCCACAACCACTTTATATACATTGCTAAATGCATCCCTATTTGGTTTTATGTGAAAAAATGAGAATGCACATGAGATATCTTTTCCGAAAAAAGATCCTGGGTAGGATTTCAGCCTAACCCATCAAAAAAATTATGATGGTTAAACCTGGCCATTCATTTTAGCATTTCTTCCATCCTAATGGGAAATAGAGACTGGCAGTAGTGGAGTGGTGTCTCTGCAATAACCCAAGGGTTTCTGTATGTAGTTAACAATATATTATTAAACAACCAGAGAAAATGTAATGATTTATACCTAACTTTATTAGGTAATTTGGGGATCTGAGCACACCAACTAGAGTCAGGCACCATCAAGTTCTTCAGCATAAGTTGAAGAATGGAATTATCAAAGTTGGAAGTCGGCATCAAGACATGCCACATTTGTTAAATAAAGGGTGACATATTATTTTTCAAAAAGTGGGAGCCCCTATCCTCCCTCACTCTTAGGCAGCTGTAGTACCTTCAACTTCACTTGTGGTCATTTTTGCATCCACAAAAAAGATAATATGACTTGATCAATTATGTCTAAAAATTGGAAGAGGAGCATCAGAAATAATGATATTTTAGTCAGGGCTGTCTGTCTAATAATTGATAAGGGCAAGCCATTCCATATTTTCATTAAATGAGAAGCCTTTCTCATCAAGGGTTTAAAATTATTGTTAAACACTTCCTCCAGCTCTTCAGAAGAAAAGACCACCAAGTACCACTGTGGGCTTACTCCATAATTGTCCGTTAGCACTAAGGGGAGGGCATCCAAGGTGATATTAAACAATAAACATTTCATTTTTCCTTTGCTAATTTTTTAGCCTGCTATATTTATTAAAATCTTAATTGACTGCATGGCCCTAATAATATTGAGAATGGTCATAGTTAAAAATAACACCACATCATCCATGTACAGCTTTAACTTTTAGTCAGTGGGAAAGCGAGGCATAATATATGATTCCTGCTGGAAAAAGTGATCCAGGGATTTACTAAAAATCAATCAATCAATCAGTGCTTGTATAGAGAAACTACTCACCCGTCAGGGTCTCAAGGTGCTGGGGGGGGAGTGTAGCGTTTACCATTGAGGTGGTTCTTAAAAGTTCCTTTGTGTAGCTGAGGAGGGAGGTGATTTGTCTGATGTGGATAGGGAGGGCGTTCCAGCCAGTGGCTGCGAGGTAGGAAAAGGAGCCTTCTCCTGTTCTGGTTTTCCTGATGAGAGGTAATTCTGTGAGAGAGAGCTGGGCTGAGTGTAGGGTCCTGTGGGGTAGGTGGCACATAATAGTAGAGAGAGAGGACAGCCTTGACCGGTGTCCCGCTTTGAAGTGATTTGTCCTGACGGAAGATTATGTATTATTAACTGTGCTGACACCTCTTGATATAATAGTTGAATAGATCTCATACGCTGGAAAGAGAACAGAAACTTCCACATGATTTGAAATAAACACTTTCAGTTTATGAGATCAAATGCCTTCTCTGTGTCTAGTAGGGTGATTAATGCTGGGATAGTATCTGCTGTCACCAGATCTATAAAATAAAGGTTACAGTAAAGGTTCCTTCCACTTATTAAGGTATTTTGATCCACGCTGTAACAAACTGGATGACTTTATCAATCCAATTGGCTAATGTTTTGGTGTAGACCTTATAATACAAATTTAAACCCTTTATTGATCTTTAAGATAATGGCTCTTCATCTTCTTTCCCAGCCTTTATAAAGTTTACCCAAACCCCTTTCTGAAGTGAGTCCAGCAGTTGGCCCCCGGCAAGCAAATGATGAAAAAGAATAGCCAAGGGACCTGCTAAAGTAGCTACAAATGTTTTATAAAAGTCTGAGGTGAACCCATCCTCTCCAGGGGCTTTTCTATTGGGGAGCTGTTTTATAGTGTCTACTACCTGCCTCTCAGAGATAAAGTTTAATAAGATTGAGGTTGCCTCCTCCTTCGGGCGGGTAATTTTAACTATTTGAAAAAATCAATGATTTTCTGCTATAGCTTCCCCCCCCTTCTGGACCTGCTTGTCGGATTACAAACTGGCATAATAATAAAAAAAAGTGCCTAATTTCCTATAACATTTCTGTGCACTTTACAGTTTGTGGATTCCAAATTATAGTGATCTGATTTTGGTTAACTGTTTCCTTTGCAGCCCAGACTTCAAAATAACCTATGAATTCCCCGCCCTCATGAACTTGCTGTAAAAAGGTCTGATTATTGATCAATGCCTTTTGTAGGAAGAAATTCCTTATCCCCTTCTTTGTTCCGATCCACCTCTCCATCGAGGCATCTCTACTGTGTGACCCTAAAGCCTGATAAGCTCAGTCTTCTTTGGCTTGCAGGGTGGCTAGTTCCTCCCTCTTTTTCTTAACTCAGAATGCTTGTATAGAGATAGTTGTGCCCCTGATAGTACATTTTTAAGCCTCCTAGTTAATAGATATTTCTGCTGAGGCCTCATTGGTCATGAGGAAGCTCACTGTCTCTAATGCAATCAAATCTATCATGCCTTCTTCCACATCGATTGTCCTATCAATCACCCATCTATTAACTCTAAAAAGTACAGGCATGGTACATTTCAAAACAAACTGCCCTACGGTCCATCAAACTACAAGAGTAGTATGAGATATCATCCATAGGAAAGGGGACCTAAAAACTATGAATCCGAGAAGAAGCATTAAACCTTTTGGAATAATATGTGTAAGACCTAGTTCATTCCCTCTTTGCCCACCACATATTTAAAACTCCTAATCTCGAAGAATCATCTTTAAAAAACTTTTCAGTGTGTCTCTTTCTTTACACCCTGCAGTCTGTGTCACATATATATCACATATCTCAACTTTGTTGGTGCTACGTACCCATTTACCTTCTATGGCCACCCATTCCTTGATAACTCTCTCTTCTTACTCCCACCACTCATCTCCATACCCCCTGTGACCTCTCCCACCCAGCTATCCCACTCTGGTCCCTCTAGAACACCCAGTCCCCAAAAGCTAAGTCTCACCTTTCCCCTCATATGCTAGATGAATTGTTTAGGCACCAAAGGTGGATACCCTTATTCAAAACCCCTCAGCCCCCTTGCTAGAATCTGGATGAGCCTGACACCCCTATTTTACTTGAGAAAAACACCCTTGCTTCTTGTACATTACAGACAATCTGAAATCTCCTGGACCAAAGGATTGGGGATAAAGGGAAAAGGAATTCCTGACTGGCTATGCACCTGAAAGCTCTTGTCATGGCAACTTCGGCATCCGGTCCCTGCTGTGTGGTTGCTGCAGGCCTCAGGGTGCCAGACTACCAGAGGACTCAACATGGATTTATGAGCCCAGTGGCCCAAATCAGACGCACAGCTGGAGCTGTGTTCTGGTCTGCAAGTTATGAGGAAGAATTTAGAAGCAAGCGTGTCATTGAGCATGCAAGGCTGGAGCAGCCCTGCTGAAATCAGGGAGGTGGAGGTGAGATGGCAGAGCATATGAAATTGGGGGTACCCAACACTGAACACAGAAAAGAGCAGTGCTGCAGGAGGTAGCATCTGCCATGAGAAAGAAAAGGAGCTGAGAAAAGTGAGCTTTCAGACTTGGCATTTTCTGAGTCCCATGAGACTCTACCACTTATCACTTAAAGTAAGAGACTCCTTTTCTTCTTCCTTTTTTCTGCCTCCTTCCCCCTGGAGCTTTTAAAGGTAGCGTATGCCTTAAGGAAGGTAAAGATTAATAGGGCTGGTTACCGTTCCCCCTTTATTTTCGTTGCACTTGTATTCCTGCTGCCCCCAGTGAGATGGTAAATAATTAAGAAGACTATTGTTTTTTTCTCGGTCTCTGTGTAGGGATGGGGTAATAAGGTTACTACAGGACACCTCTAAAAGTGGAGGCTCACTCCCTGGGATATTTCCTTTTGTATTGGGCTGAGGACATACGTTTCCCCCACTGGCTCCTAAAGGCACTGTTGATTTAGCTACTCTGGCCTCAACACGAGCATTATTAACATCTTGCCCCTAGCCTTGCTGTGCTCTTGCACCCTTGCCATTCCCTTTAAAAAGTTGGTATGGGGTTGAGGCAAATTTAGAGCTTTGGGGGTGCATTTTCCAGACTATAGGGTCCAAGAGAAATTCTTGGAGAAGGCTGTACAATACATAACTATAAATGCAGACAAGTACTTCCTGATGTGTCCTTCGAAACATTTTGCAGATGGTGAGAGTTCGAACAGGTGACCAATGAGTTTAAAGATAAGGCGGTGTAGGTCAAAATCGTTCAGTAAGCTTAACTGTCAATAAAAATAAAGAGCCTATGGCCATTGATAGTCATCATTATATTGATAAAAATCGGGAGCTATAATTCTTAGTAAAGTACACAAATATTTGTATTTATGATAATACATGCAAGCCCATCGGCTTTGACACAACCTTTCAGTAATAAACAGAATGAGCATTTAACTAATAATAAATTAAGCTTATTTTTTAAATGCTGCCCTTAACCCTCCAAGGACACAAAGCACAAAAAGCTCACACTCCCAAAATAACACAGTGCTAAATACTACAGGACATGAACAGCAGTAGCTAGCAGCCACTCCCTCTCTGTTAGTTAATTGCCCCTGTGCTCCTGCAGTGTTATTTTGTCCCAAACTACTCTTAATTCCTCAAGCTTGCGTAATGTATTAATTTCTGTAAATTTGCATTACTCCAGCAAAAATATAATTTCAACCATGCCTACTCCTGTCCCCATAAACCAAAGAACAACAGACATATTCTATGCTCAACCTATTTCAAATACATAGCATTCAGAGTGTACATGCTGTCTCAATACATGTTTCTTGAATCCTACGAAGAACCCCTTAATCATGTTGTCTTAGAGACAACTAGTCATTTATTAAACATCAGGCACTGGGAAGTGCAACACGGAATCAAACTTTAATAGAGCTTATTGTAGGTCAACCTTCATTAGCAGGGCTCACCAGACAGCAGAGGTCCAATTTTGGAAGTGAGAAACCAAAAAGTGTGAGCTTCACAAATAAAAATGACCTCTCCCAACAACATGCAGGAGATATTAGAATGTCCCACACCCTACCTCAATTGCTGCAAATTACTGGTATTAATATGGAATGGGGCCACAATGGGAACACTACTGTGGGCTGTAGTCTAGATTGTGTCAGGGCTGTCATTTAACAAACAGACATATAGAAAACATTTTGAATTAGATTTGTTATTTTACTCTCTAACAACAACTGCTAAAATTAGCTACTTGGAAAACAGTGAATTAGTACTCCTCCTACCAACTTACTTGTGTGAAACAAATCATTAAACATGTAGAGGCAGATTTATCTAACTTTCATGCAGTGCAACATAGCAAACCACATTGCTGCGCTGTGTCATGTGAAAGGGAGAGGGCAAGTATGCATTAAATGGCTCATTCTTGCGCTTTGCCTGCACTGATACAAAATGTGCTGCCTACCACCTACACAGTTACCTTTGCAACATGATGCAAGGGTATCTGCATTGTAGGCAGGATTGTTTTTGTGCAGGAATGGACACCTTTTTGCACAAAAAACAATACTCAGAGTCATTTTCTTCTTTCTACGTGTGGTGCAGAATTAAAGATCTTTATTTATCCTCCTTGCGCCTCTAGTGGGGTAGCATACAATTCTGATTCTTTTCCAGGTATACCAGAGTTGGTAAATCTGTGCAGCTGTCAACCTCCATGGGTGGATGTATTAGAACACCCACGCACTACCCATGGCACACCTTCCTGGAGCAGAGTAATGCAAGGTCATGATTTGCGCTGCTTTGCATTACTCTAGATTTACCAGGTCACACAGGGCCACGAAAGATGGCCCTGCGTGGCTTGGCAAATCTCATTTTAGGTTTTGCATCGCCCTGCATCCCCTTGAGTTTTCCTGCAAATACCCATGTGGTACAGTAATAATCATGCATCCAAAACTTATCATGTATGTTTTTATCAATGAAAACATGTAATTCTTGCTCTACATGCACTTCCTAAACTCTGCTCCTGGTGTAATGATAATTATTACACGATAATCCTTTTTCTGGTGTAGAACTGCACCTATTGGGTGTATCAGTCTACATCTTATGGTTAGCTTCCTGTACAAGGCAAGAACTGCATAATTTTCAGGAGATGGCAGGGACAATTAGCTAAGTCAAAGCTACATTTGTAAGAAGGCATCCCCCACTAAAAGCAATACATTGTACATAGAAACATGTTCATTTACAGCCAAATCTCCATATTCATATTGCGTAATGTACAACTATCACAATTCTTAAAACATACCTGATGTTTTAAATCATCTTGTGAATCAGTGAAATGAAACATTAACAGTGATGATTTAGAATTTCTCATACAATTGCTTAATTACATTTTATGAGAAAAATTGTCAAAGATGCAAGCATTCTCTTAGCTTTACCTTGGAATTTATTTACTCTAAATCCATTTATACAACCCAGTATATTATAATGAACTACATCGCTTTTCCTGCTAATCATTGATTTTTAATTAATATATTGTTCAGGGTGAGTCTGAGTCTGACCACAAATTAGTTACTTTTTAACAACTCTGGATGGCCTGACTCCCAAAATGACCAGACACAAAAGTGCTCTATATGACATTGGCAGCATTTTCTGAAGACCATCGTGGTGACGGCCCACAACAGAGCGCAGCGGAAACGGCAATCCGCTCGCCACATTATGATATAAGCACAAAACCGACAGAAAGCAGCCACAGCAACAATTCCGCCAGACCCAACGGAGGCGAAAAATTGTCGGACACACCGCCCTCCCCGCTATGCCTGCAACAGACCGCCATACAAATTATGAACCACAAATCACCACAGAGGACACACAACGGCACTCAGCCATTGCCAGTGCAGACTGACGTGATTGAATTGCCCACTCCACACCAACAGAAGGCAACATTGGCCAAATTCAAAAACCCACCCCTGACACATATCCACACACCATATACACCACCAACAGCACTATAAAACACACCCCTACACAAACCACAATTCTTTACAAACTCAAAAAGACTGCTAGATGTTGCCAGGCCACATATCCCTAGAACTGCACACAAAAACCACAGCCACCTATACACCGTCATGCATCACACACAACATACCATACCTCAACACCTAACACCCTCTGCACAACACACATACTACACAATAGGCATGTCCCCACAAAAGAGCCCCTGTTTCATTGATGAGGAGTCGTGGGTAATGGTGGAAGAAAACGTCAGGGTAGAGCCACAGCTGTTCGGTGCACAGGTCCAGCAGATATCCATTGCCAGGAAGATGGAGCTATGGTGGAGGATCGTGGACAAAGTGAACTCCATGGGAACCTATCAACGCACAATGGAGGACATTCACAAGAGGTGGAATGACCTATGGGGGAAGGTGTGTGCAGTGGCCTCCAGGTACCACATTGCCATCATGAAGACTGGTGGTGGACCCCCTCCTCCTCCCCCACAGTTGACAGCATGGGAGGAGAAAGTCTTGGTTATCCTGCATCCGGAAGGCCTCACTGGAATCAATGGAGGGCTGAACACTACTAAGTCGGCGTTACTACCCCACCACCACCGATAGCTTCATGGCATGTCAGCCCTTCACCCTAACTCCTTTCACCCCACTCCATCCCATACAGAGAACGACTCCCATTACCACCCTCAACTGTGTACCCCTGCATGCCCTACCCACTGCAAGCACACCACTCACAGCTCTACATGCACACACAACAGTAATACATGGGCAGCATGTAGCACTACCAATCTCAGAATCCATCACCATACACTAACCAAAGGTGGAAGGACTAAACCCATCCCATAGGGAATGCCAGAAATGCTGAACATGTAACTGACAATGACTGCAACTAATCTCATACATCTCCACAGGTAGCCTAGCCAATGTCAGCAGCGACCATGTGCCACAGCAACCCAGTCCTCCACCAGAAGAAACACTCAGTTATGACAGCAACTCTGGGTGTCTCGATCTCTATGATCTCCCACGCCCATCCTGGACCACTGGTCAGTTGGGTACCACAGCCAACACCCAGTCCACAACAGGGCCGCCCATTTGATTCCAATACCACAGCAGCCACCCAACGTCCCCGAGCTTCTGTCCCCAGGACAAGTCGACCAACAGTGTGCCCGCCTGTACAGGAACCTGACACCACACAGGCAAGACAATGAAGATCCTGTTGTTAGTGGGAGTGGGCACACAGTTCAGGGGACACATGCACAGGGGGCCAGGGCCAGTGGGAGGTTAGCTGTGCACCAAGGGGCAGCCCAACCCAGGGAACAGACTGCCCAGGAGGCACTTACACATGTCCTGGGAGCCTACAAGAAATCCTAGGACAGGATGGGCTAGTTACTTACCATCTTGCAGGAGAACCAGCAGCTGCAGGGGGAACACCACCAGGAGGTCATGTAGCAGTTGGAGGGCTTAAATGCCAACATGGCCTCCATTGCAGGGCTGCTGGGTAACATAGCAAACATCATTATAAGTACCCAACACACCAGCTGGCCCCTTCCACTAGCCATTGTAGTCACCAGCCTTTCACATCTCCTGCAGCCAGTGGACAGGAGGCCCTGCCACAAGACTCACAGGCCACCAGCATCCGTCCCTCTGCAGCAGAAGAACCACCCTGCAAACGTTCCCTGCGACCCAGACAGACACCAGAGACTGTAGCCAAGACCCAAACCACCGCCAGGTAATGAGCCACTCCTGAATATATCAGTTGTGTGTCACTGAGACACCTTCTTCACTTTGGACTGCCATTGCTCCTTTTCTCTATGGCCCCATGGATACTGGGTATATGCTACAAAACAACTGGGCCACTACACTGAAGATGTCATCCACCATCAAACCACTCTATTGCACTATCCCTTACTTTCTGTCACTTCAATGAACACCCTTTAACACAACTGAAGTTCATGTGCTTTATGTACAACAATATGCAATGTTTTGACCTGTATTATCCTGTGCAAATGTCACTTTGAGTGTGAATCCATCCACCAAATATGTGAAAGCAGTCTGTAGTCATCACATTAGTTCTCAGTTGGGACCAAACCAACATCTGCTAAAAGGGAAAGCATTAGTGACAGTCTATTGAGAAGTAAACGTATTAGAGCAACATGAGCCCCTGTAGCATATCATTCTGCATTCAGATGGTAACTTCTACTCAGTAATTTGCACATCAAACACCATTAGTGAGGAGAAACAACCCATTTCAGGCCCTCACACAAGATGCCACAGTATTAGCTATGTCATGTTGTCAGTATGCCAATCCCTCTTCTGGACCACCTAGTCAGGGCAACACTGTCAGGGAAATAGAAGTCACAGATCTGTTGTGTATGCACGTTGTAAGTCACATGACAGTCCTGGCAACATATGCTAAGTACTGTATGGGATGAGGACACAGTTTGCAGTGGCCATGTATTTGATAAAGCTAAACTACTGGCACATTGCATGGGCAGAATAAGCTTGTAGAACATCACAATAACACTGGCACGACTGACCACATATGGAACAATGTCAGCTCACATAATTGACACATTTTTGCTTGGCACAACACAGCAGCCAAACAGCACTTAACTGTAATGGAGGTATGAACAGAAGTTCAGTCTTACCTGAGTGTCATTGGAAGTAGTGATGTATCAGATGTGTCTTGTTGTCCACGTCCTCCTCCTCCTCATCTCTGTTTTCACTGTCCTCTTCTGCCACAGGTGCATTGGGTTCCCCCTCCTCCTGCAGGAATGGCACAAGGCGTCTGAGGGCCAAATTGTGCAGCATGCAGCAAGCCACCGCTATCTGGCAGACCTTCCCGGGGCGTAGAAGAAGGATCCACCAGTTACATGGAGGCACCGGAACTTGGCTTTGAGTAGCCCAAAAAGCTGTTCAATTATTCGTCTGGTACGACCATGTGCTTCATTGTACCATATTTCTGCACTTGTCCTCAGATTCCTCACTTGTGTCAACAGCCAGGATAGTTTGTGGTAGTGGGAGACACCTGGAAGTAGTGAGAGAGACACACATTACTCATGTACAATGGCACAGAGGACAACTTCAGGTGGCATACAGTGACATACATTGGGTGAAAACTCAAGCTCACCTATGAACTACACTCTCTCCCTCAGTAGTCATGCCATCACCTTTGGGACACTGCTATTTCTCAATATGTATGAATCATGCATAGATCCAGGAAACTTGGCATTAACGTAGGAGACGTATTGATCTGCAAGGCACACCATCTGGACATTTATTGAATGGCAACTCTTCCTATTCCTGTAGACCTGCTCATTGTCCTGGGAGGGACCAATGCAATATGCGTCCCATCAATGGCCCCAATCTCATGTGGTATGTGTCCCATGGTGTAGTATGCAGCCTTTAAAGTGGGTAAATCTTCATGCTGGGGGAATGAGATTTAGCTGCTTATGTGTTTCATTAAGGCAGCCAAAACTCTTTTGAGCACATTCAAAAACATTGGCTCTGACAATCCTGCAGCCAAGCCCACAGTCTCCTGGAAAAAACACTTGCCAGGAAGTGAAGTACTGACAGTACCTTACTTCATGGGGTATTGCTGTAGTGCTGTACATGGGTGCTTGCCTCCTCATCCTCCTCCTCTGCAGTGTTTGATATCTAAGTAAACCAAACCTGAGAAGTGTGTGACTAGATGAAGGATAGCCACACAATATCACAGTACACAGAGCAGTTCCATCCAATATACTACAACAATGATTCTAATTTGCACTGGTGTCCTCTACATGCAAATGGACTTACTCAAAAATACCAGTACTTTTCATTAGCCATTGTGTCTCACAGATGTAGTCAGAGTCGTGTGCTGTGCTTAGTAGCATTCCATTCTAAATGTCCTGTCAACTCCTCATTTGCAAGCAAAGCACTGGTATAAGATCTAGTTTGAGTGCCAGAGTCTACAAGCAAACCAAAGTATGTAACGGACTGGAATTGCCTTGGTGTCTACCACTGGTACCTATAACGCACATTAAATTGACCGCCATCAGTACCAACATTAGGAATTGGAACCGCCTGTCCTGTATGCAGGGACAGGTGAAAGTGACCTCACTCAGCTGGCATTTGGGGTCATGGAGGAAAGCGATCTGCACCACCGTGCAACTCCTCATTGGTTAACATGGAAGTGTATGGAGCACAGGAACAAATGATGTCACTTCCAGCGGTGACGGTGTTTACCGGCACGGGCGTGACTGCCATTTTCTCTTACCCACTTCACTTGATTCCTGACTCTCAACACATCAACACCTCCACTGCGTGTGCTGCTGTGTCCCCTGCTACAGGGGATGGGGCCCCAGCCTTCACATCCGAGGAACTGGAGAAGCTTGTGGATGGGGTCCTACCCTTGTATGGACAGTTGTATGGGCCTCCAGATCAACAGGTGACCCCCTTTTGGGTATTTTGGATGCAACATGGCTGTATGTAGATGTATGTGTGTGCTGGCAGTGTGTCATTTGGGGATTGCATTTTACTGCATGCACTGTGTATGCAGAGGTACGAGTAGTGTGTGAGGATAATGTGGGATCTATGTAGTATGTAAGCCATTGCTTTAATAGAATGGAGTGTTAAGTTCATAGTGTCCTTTCATCTGTGTTCCTTATGCAGGTCAGCACCCATCAGAAAAAAGGGTTATGGCTTGCCATCACAAAGGACGTGCGGACCCTGGGGGTACATATCCAGTAGAGCACCCACTGCAGAAAGAGGTGGGAGAACCTGTGAAGTTGGCCCAAAACACCATGGAGGCCCAGCTGGGGGGTGTCCTCCCAACAAGGGAGGGGTGCCCTTCAGATCCTGACCCCCCTAATGGCCTGCATATTGGTGGTGACCAATCCGAAGTTGGATGGGCACTTGAGGGCAGCATAGGAGCCACAAGGTGGTTAGTACACACTGTGTGGAAATCTTTCTTGATGCCTGCCATGTTGTATGAGTGCAAGATCCTAGTCAGTGGATGGCCCAATATGTCCATTTAGCTAATCTTGATAGAGTCCTGGTTAGCAATGAAGAGTGGTATGTGCATTTGGTATTGACAAGTAGCTGGCATAACATGACAGACATGGCTTAATGAGTCCCAGTAGGTGTGCAGATAGTAGTGTTTGAGTTCATTTCAGCTGTAGTTCCCAAGTAATGGTGTGGTATTGTGGGTGTCACTGCGTGGTGTTATTTAGCTGTTAGTAATTATGATGTGTATGCCATATGTGCTGTTGCTGCTGAAACTGACCCTGTGTTCCCTTTCTTTCTCTCCTACCCTTTTTCCTATTCTCATCCTGTCCTTGTGTGCATCAGCATCATCTGGCGCAGGAGCAGGGGCACAGGCAAGTGGGAGAGCTGCAGCCCACGAGATCCAGGAGGCAGAGTCCACCGACGCCAAGGGGACCAGTGGGTTGCAGGGCGAGGGAAGCACCACAGGGGAGACAGGAGCTGATACTACTGACTCGGATTCCTCCTCCATTAGAAGATACCTGGTGGTGGCAGACCCCTTTGGGACCACCCCAGCTACATCATCTTCCACCTTCTCACGTACCAGCACCGCCCTCCCAGTAGCCTCCCACCCAGTTGCCTGTGCCCGCTCACCCAGGATGGTGGGTGTCTCCTTTGCCCCAGGCACCTCAGGCCTGCCCCAGTCAGCCCTGCTGCCCTCACTGAGGAGTGTATTGACCTCCTGAGATCCATCTCTGTAGGGCAGTCAACCATAGTGAATGCCATCCAGGGCCTGGCATTACAGATGCAGCAATACAATGCCTACCTGGAGGGCATTCACAGTGGCGTGGCTGTCGTACAGAGATCGTTTCAGGCTCTGGCCTCCTCTTTGACGGCAGTCAGTGTCCCTAGTTCTTCCGTCCCCCCTCCAACTACCTGTTCCCAGTCCCAAAGCCTTCTCTCCCAACCCATCCCAAGCACACAATCAGACCAGCATGCACCCAAGACAACAGACAGCACTTGCAAAGACAAGCACAGTCACCACAGATCACACCACGAGCACACACATAGCCAACACCCAGGTGCACACACAACAACAGCCACTGCTTTCACTGTCTCCCCTCCTCCTTTTCCCTCACAGTCACATCAGCACTCACACCTTCAAGCAGTGCATCTTCAGTCCCAGATCCTGCCACTTGTACAGCGTTGCCCACAGTCACCACAACAGCAGACATGCAGACTGGCACCCATTTACCACATGCGCAGTCACCACCACCACCATCACATCCACATGCAGCACACCCACCTCATTTGCAGACTTCACCACAACATACATGCACACGGTCTGTTTGTCCATTCCCATCCTGTTTGCACCTCTCCAAAAACACATAAACGCTCCCACCTCACACATGCACACTGTAAATGCACCTACCACCCAGTCCAGGACACCTACTACTCCTACAACCACTCCCTCTGCCTCCACTCCCAAACCTGCTCCCACAGCCTGCCCTTTTGTACCAAAGACATTTTTCCTTGTCCACCTTGACCTCTTCCCTCCTCCTCCTCCACCCTGTCCTGCCTGGAAAAGGAAGGTCCCACTCCCCCAGCCCAGTACCTCCAGCTACCAGTCCTCTCATGTCCCTCCCCCTGCAGCAGAACCTACCACTAAGGGGCATAAGACTGCCACCCCAAACCCCCACTCCAAGCTCTCTCCTCCGGCTTCTAAACAAAAAAGCAAAGGCCCACCCCTCCCAAATGCAAGTCCAAGGACCCCCCACCAAAGAACCCCCACACAACCCCCTGATCCCCCCTGCCCCCTGAGGTGCCTGCCTTCCATCATGATGTCCATGGCGGCCACAGACTCTTCTGTGTCCATAGAGGTGAGTGTCTCCTTTGTATGATTCGTTTCTGCCAGGCTTTTCTTGGCGGTGGTTCCGTCCCGGAAATCCTGGCAGTCTGCTACGTCATAATATGCTGGACAGGAATGGTGTTCAGCCAGCCTGAAGAAGGCAACCGCTGTGGTCGATGGCTGGACCGCACTGGAGGTTCAGGTGGTACTTTGGCTGTCTATGAGAGGGATCACCGCCATCTCTTAATAATTCTGTTTTATTCTATGCTTGATAGGGCAGTGGCCTTTGCTTTAAATGGGGATGCCTATGGAACCTCTACTCATAGACCAATACATTGTATCTTAAGATTGGCATTGGTAATAGCCTGCACTACCACACTGACATGAAAGGCTCTTAGACATGTTTCTGGCTCAAGATGCACACCAAGGGACTTATTACAACATTGGCAGTCTGAAGATTGTTAATGCCACACTGGCGGTTGGACCACTGTGGTTGCGGCGGTTGGTCAGCCACATTACTAAGTTGGCTGGAAGACCATCTAACCTACCAGTGTCCCTGCCAGAATCTTTGATCCTGACAGGCTGATGGTGGGTGAAGGATGTAATCAGTCAAGGCAGCGCTGAAGTCAGCACCGCCCACCTGATTACAACCTTGTTCTCCATCAGCCTTTTCATGGTGGAACCATGAAAAGCATATTAGTAGTATATTTTCCTATTTTGTTATATCTGTACACGTTGAATACAAACAATGTTTTCAACCACATTTAGGGGTAATTCCTTCATCACTGCTTTCCTGAAGTTAGCACTGCTTTTGTGGGTTTGGTATATGATTCTTCATTTTCCTTGCCATATTGCAAACCTCTTCTTTAAGGAGTAACAGGATAAAGGTCAAAGTTTGGAGCACAAAAAAACTAAAATAGAATTTGGGTAATGAGGTTGACATATGGCAAAAGCCTTCACACTAAATCTGTTTTTGTTACATTGATTGAAGAAAACATATATCCCAGAAAATAGTATAGATACTGAAAGATTTACTGGACAAAATATCAGCAGGGCATGAACACATCCTCATCTATTGAGGATGCTTAAAGGTGAGTGTGTGTCCAGTCATCTAATACACATACCACCCTTAGATGGCTACCACTCCTGTTTGATCTGCACATCTCCAGCAAGCTCTCCCACTCAAGTTCTCAAGTGGACTGCGAATACTCATGAGAAACCCACCCGCACTTGTAGCATCCCCTTCAAGTGAGAGTGTAGTCCAAGCAGGTCTCAAATCCATCCCCAGTAAGAGCCACTCTGTTCTTGTGGGCATTAGTAAAGCTGAGAAAGTTCCACCACAAATGATATGAACAAAACTAATAATGACAGCAATCCTATTCCATGCATCATTTCCAAATACTACCACAAAACCCATCCTGATATACCATAACACACCCAACACACCATCATACACACTACAAACCCGTACCCTACCATGTGTAATCTTACTAAGTGCCACCACTGAAATATAAGCTTAATATACCCAGATAAAAAGGCCAATATGGATAAAGCCCATCATTTTACAAAGTGAAAGGAAATTGCAAAACTAATGCTGACATCTGACTGATCACAGGATACTGCCATACTATCAATGTCTATATATTGAGTAATACTGAAACGCAAAAATATCGGAAATTAAATGTTTACAACAAATAATGACTTCTTATACTAACTAGCAAAATCACAAATATCAATTACACAAAAGTTGATGTCAACATTTTTGATTTTTACTTATATCAAAAACACAAATATCAGAAACAAAAATATTGTCTCCTTTAAATAAATATTTAGTGTATGTCAAAAATATTCATTTGCACAATATTGACTAAAATAATATTGCCAAAATAATTGAATTAGCATTAATGAATATGAAAAATTACTTTAAACAATTATTCTTATTAGAACTAAACCATTTTATGCATGTGTAAATTAAACATAAATTACAAAATATAAATATATTACATTACCATATTATTTTCCATTCTCTCCCCAAAAATATATGTAACTAAAATCATAACAATAAAACACAAAAAAATAACATTACCTGCAAACATTTAAACAATAGCCTAAATATTACCAAATACATATATATATGAATACATTTATACCAAAACTTGTACATCATACATTATAAAATAAAATGTACATTATCATTTACCAGAATACTTCACTGATAAAAAATTAAAATTAAAATTAAACCAACCAGTAAAATCAAAGTATAAACAACTCTAACCAAAAGGATCAGACAAACAATTAAATCCAAAATATAAAAAGCACACTTATTTAAACAATTAAATGTTTCAAAAACAACAAACGCTACAAAATAAGGAAAGTCTGCTGGATTCTGTGACCAGGTCATTAAAGAAGAAATATATGCATCTCAACAACTGCCAAACCAAGTAAATAAATCTTATATTTAAACGAAACAAAATGTTTGACGTAGAAAGGTAATAAACTGCAAGACAAAAGTAACAAGCACAAACCAGCAAAATGATTTACCAATGTAAGCATACATAAATTATTAAAAAACTATAAACTAACACAAATGATGAGTAACAATAAACCTAACAACCTGAAACTCTACACAATACTAACAAACTAACATTTAAAAATGAAACTGACTCTTTTTTTCATTCAACAGATAAGAAAGTACCTGTTCCACATTAGAACACCCCCTAGGGGAAAGCTGTAAAACAGTGTGAAACATCTAAAAAGAACATACATGTAAGCATACAAAATAGAAGCAGTTTAATAATTGTATATGCAAATAAAAACAAATATACGTTTAAATAATGTGCACATTCATTCTATTACCATACTTTTAAAAACAATGACAGAAGCTGCAGAACAGATAACATCACAGCAAGAAAAGCAGTTACTATATCACATGGGCTAGCCAAGAAAGTGCGCTACCAGAAAATCTATAATGGAAATGTGCCACATATTCTGATGCACACTATGGGAGGATAACTACAAAAGATGATGTTCAAAAGATAATGGTGGTCATTACAACCCTGGCGGACGGTGGTAAAGCGGCGGTAAGACCACCAACAGGCCGGTGGTAAAAAAATTGGGATTACGACCGTGGCGGAAACCGCCAACAAAGACAGCCACTTTAACACTCCGACCGCCATGGCAGTACAAACAAACAGTGCGGCGGTCACCGCCAACAGACAGGCGGAGGACAATGTACCACCCACAGTATCACAACCTACCAATACGCCACCTTTTCCGGGGCGGATTCACCGTGGACAAAAACACAGCGAAAACAGGACTCTGAAGGGAAAACGCTCACCTCTACACACCCCGCGAGGAATCCGGACCCCATGGAACCCGAGCTCCACATCCTGCCAGCCCTCATCTTCTTGTTCCTCTATCAGGAGCAAGAATGCTGGCGGCAAAGACCATGGTGAGTACTGAACCTACGACACAGGGGAGGGGAGAGGGAAAAAACTGTGACACACACATGCAATACGCAACACCCCACCCCCACTCTCACCCACGACAACACACACACTAATACAGCATGATACATTACAGTTACACTCCCCAACCCCCCTGGAAGAATGCAAGGACAAAAGGAAATGAGTGTCACCATTGTAATATATTAACATCCAGTAAGCAAAAAATATATATATACACTATAAACAAAATATACACCAAGAATAGTAGTCCAGGTAGTGATCCATTGAAGTCCGTGGAACACTGGGCCCACACGGTATGGGCGAGGACCACACTCAATCCCTGAAAATGACGGAGAGAACACTGCAGGGGCATCAGATAGCAATAAAACAGGCACCTCAAGGGGAAGGGAAAGGGGGGGCACCTCAGCCAGTTGAGTACATGACACCAAATCCACGAGGGGGCCACATGCCCACTGTTCCATCCTGGGCAGTGGAAAGCCACAGTCTCTCAAGTCTCTACAGTGGGTGGTTTGCCCACTGGTCCATCCTGGGGAGTGCAAAGCCACAGTCTCTCAAGTGGATAACAGTCTCCACTGGTTCTGGAGGGGGGCTTTGTTCCCAGAGTGCTTCATCCTGCCAAGGACTGAGGTAGTGGATGTGATACTCCACTGGTTCTGGAGGGGGCTTTGTGCCCAGAGTGCTTCATCCTGCCAAAGACTGAGGTAGTGGATGCCTTTCTCCACTGGTTCTGGAGGGGGCTTGGTGCCCAGAGTGCTTCATCCTGCTCGTGACGGACTCGGTAGCATCAGTGCCCTTGGCGCTCATGGGCCAGCGGTGCTTGTTGAGGCAGTGCCCTGTTCAGTGGTGCTTGTTGCGGCTGTGCCCTGTTCAGCGGTGCTTGTGGCGGTGGTGCCCTGTTCAGCGGTGCTTGTGGCGGCGGTGCCCTGTTCACTGGTGCCAGTGGCATCGGTGCCCTGTTCAGCGGTGCTTGTGGCGGCGGTGCCCTGTTCAGCGGTGCTTGTGGCAGCGGTGCTTGTGGCGGCGATGCCCTGTTCAGCGGTGCTTGTGGCGGCGGGGTCCTTTGCAGTGACTCAGCTGCTGGTGGTCCTTCATGGCCCAGCTGGGCTGGTGCTGGCGGTCCAACATGGCCCAGCGGGGCTGGTGCTGGTGGTCCTGTCTGGCCCAGCGGGGCTGGTGCTGGCGGTCCTGTCTGGCCCAGCGGGGCTGGTGCTGGCGATGGCCTCCTGGGAAGCAGGGCTGGTGGCGGTGGCCTCCTGGGCAGCGGGGATGATGGCGGTGGCCTCCTGGGCAGCAGGGCTGGTGCTGGCGGTGGCCTCCTGGGCAGCAGGGCTGGTGGCGGTTGCCTCCTAGGCAGGGGGGATGATGGCGGTGGCCTCCTGGGCAGCAGGGCAGGTGGTGGTGGCCTCCTGGGCAGCGGGGATGATGGCGGTCTTCTCCGCTGTGCTGCTCTTCCCAGACTTGCTGACTTTCTTGTGGCCCTTCCCCACCTTGGAAGGTGTCGCTGCAGACTCCACACTCCCACCTGTGCCCCTGGGAGTGGCTTAGGTGGCTGGAGTCTTCCCCCTCTCCCGCCAGGCACTGGCCAACTTTTGATGCTTGACAGGTGGGGGACTGTCTGTGCTGTGGCTCTGTGCCACACTGCCTGCCCTGCCGCCCGGTGCACTCCAGATTCCGGAGACTACAGGCACCACTGGTACCGGAGATGTTGTGGCTGAGGTGCTAGGTTGGGACCTGGAGAGTCGGGCCCTAGGAGACGGACGGGGTGGGGGAGGTGAGGGAAAGAGGTCAAGGTTGGACAGGAAAACTGGGACGGGTAGCTGGAGGGGGTTTGGGAGTGGAGGAAGAGGTTGTGGTTGTAGGAGGTGTTCGTTTGGTGACTTTGGGTGAAGGTGCATGCACTGGAGGCTGTCGTGAGGTGGATGGCTGTTGGATGGGTGTGTGCCTGCATTTGTGTATCTTGGGAGGTGGCGGCACAGACACACTGGGAGAGGACCCAGGGGACATGTGAATGGCAGTGGTGACTGCACGTGAGCGGGGTGTAGTGGTGTGTGTGCTGGTGATGGAAGTAGTGGCTGTAGATGTAGTGTATGCAGGTGTGAGTGGAGACGAGACTGGGAGGGAGGAGGGAGACGAGGAGGAGGGGGACACAGTGGAGGCAGTGGATGTTGGTGTGTCTGCATGTGTGTGATGCTTGCATGAGTGCATGAGTGCCTGTAGGATGTGTGGTGCTTATGTTTGGCAGAGCTTCCCTTGTGTGTTGACGTGTTTGCATGCTGGTCTGAAGGTGTGCTTGAGATAGGCTGAGGTAGAGGGGATTGAGTTTGGGTGGAGGAAGTTGGAGGGGGGAGGTTAGAGACAGGGACAATGGCTGCCATCAGTGCTGAGGCCAGAGTGTGAAAAGCTCACCTGACCAGAATAAATGCCCTCCAGGAATGCATTTGTTTGTTGCAACTGCCTTTCTACACCCTGGATGGCATTCAAAATGGTAGACTGCCCAACAGTGAGGGACCTGAGGAGGTCAATGGCCTTCTCACTGAGGGCAGCAGGGGTGACTGGGGCAGGGGCTGAGGTGCCTGGGGAGAAGGTGATGCCCACCCTCCTGGGTGAGCGGGCACAGGGCAAAGGCTGAGGGGCTGCTGGGAGGGTGGTGCTGGTAGGGGTGTGGCGGCTGTACCTGTAGATGCGGGAGGCACAGATGTTGCCGCCACCACAAGGGAGCTCCCATCAGAGGACGAGTCCGTGTCACTGGTGTCAGCTCCTGTCCCCGCCGTGGAGCTCCCCTCGCCCTCTGTCCCACTGGTGAACTCCGAGTCCGTTGTCACGCCCTCCAGGGCCTTGTGGGATGCAGCTCCCTCCTGCTCCGGTGCCACTGCTCCTCCGCCTGATGATGGCAATGCACACAAGAACAGGGAGACCACAAAATGGGGGGACGACGACAGAAGAAAGACATGTTGAGTGCATGCATTACTGCTACCGTTGGCGGACACGACAGACACAGAAGCCCCCTGCACTACGCTGCGCACTTGGGCTCCACTGTTCAATCCCTGGGACATGGCCTACAAGGCTATGGCCGACATCTGCACACATGGATGACACAGGAGCCTGACTAGGTGTACTTGGCACTGTACACAGGTGGGGTGCCACAGGGTTTGCCAGAACAAGGGGACCTAACTAGCACACTCGCCCTGGCCTAGGGAAACTCACAGCCCACCTCCCCCACCCAGACATCTCCACTGCATGCAAAAGCAGCAGAATGAGAGTGTACTCACCCCCTTGTGGGTGCTGTGATGCCCTCAAGCGCCCATTCAACTCCAGGTACGCCACCGCCAGGATCCTGAACATCAGAGGGGTCATGGTGCGACGGGCACCCCTCCCACATTGGGAGGCCATCCCCAGCTGGGCCTCCGCCGTCTTCTTGCTCCAGCGGCGAATGTCCTCCCATCTCTTATGGCAGTGGGTGCTCCGTCTGTGGTAGACTCCCAGGGTCCGGATGTCCTTGGTGATGGCACGCCAAATATCTTTTTTCTGGTGGGCTCTGACCTACATGATTTGTACAGGGGGGAAAGAAAAGTTATTACCAACTGCACCGTCACAGTCATTGGCCCCCATCCCTACCCTTGCCATGTGGCACATGCACTCACCGTCGTTTCATGCACGCCTCAATCTCCCCCCCCATCTTTCATCCACCCCACTCCACACAGGCATAGCCCATACAGCATGATCCCATGTACTTACCTGTTTGTCTGGAAGACCGTAGAGTAGCGTGTACTGGGGGAGGACCCCATCCACAAGTTTCTCCAACTCCTCCGATGTGAAAGCAGGAGCACTTTCCCCAGTCGCACAAGCCATTGTCTCTTCCAGACCGAGGTCACAGCAGCACTTGCAGTGTAGGTCCTCTCCTGTTGAAGGTCAGGTATCGAGAGATTGAACAGGTAGAAAATGGCGGTCACGTCCGCAGCGGTGCGTACCATCACCACCGGCGTACATAGTCATTTGCTCCTGTGACCCATAGGGTCCAATGTTAACCAATGCAGAATTGCGCCGCGGTCTTCGACCGCCTACCGCGACGGTGTACAATGCCTGCACAGTTACCTCACATCCCATTGTCGCACTTTACAGGTCAGGCAGCTGCCATTTCAGGGACCCACGTGGCTTTATTTTTAACTGCGTCACACATACCTAGGCCAAGCCTCAACACTCATACAGGCCAAATTTCGGATTAGGATTTGTGTTCTGTGTAAGCTGTGGGGATGTACCTCTGGTTGGTTGACTCTGTGCTCGCTGTTGTCCTTCATAGGCACCGTCCACTGGGACATGTGAGGAGATGGCGGCATCCTCCGGTGTACAGACCACTGGTGGACCTGTTGACAATGGAGGAAAGATGTGATCATCACCTACAGTCTTGATCGTGCCACAATCCTGGAACTGTGTGTCCAGCTGGAGCCAGACCTGATGTCAGCTATCCGCCATCCCACAGGAATCCCCCCTCAAATGCAGGTGCTGTCAGTACTCCATTTCCTTGCAAGTGGGTCATTTCAAACAACAGTGGCCATAGCATCAGGGATGTCCCAGCCTATGTTTTCCAACGTGTTGTCCAGAGTGTTGTCTGCCCTGCTGAAACACATGCGGAGCTACATCGTTTTCCCTCAGGTGGAGGATTTGCCTACAGTGAAAGGTGACTTCTATTCCCTGGGACATATCCCCAACATCATAGGTGCCATTGATGGGACACATGTGGCTCTGGTACCCCCAGCAGGAGTGAACAGGTGCACAGAAACCGGAAGAGTTATCATTCCATGAATGTGCAGATGGTGTGTTTGCCCAACCAGTACATCTCCCATGTGAATGCCACATTCCCTGGCTCTGTGAATGACGCTTACATCCTTTGGAATCGCCGCATCCCTTATGTGATGGGTCAACTCCAGAGGCACCATGTGTGGCTATTAGGTGAGCACCTGGAAGCAAGTCAGTGGCAATGGTTGTCTGGGTCTGGGGATATCCCTACAGGTTAGTGTGTGTCTAACAGTTGTCCCTCGCCATTTGCAGGTGACTCTGGTTACCCCAACCTGTCATGGCTACTGACCCCAGTGAGGAATCCCAGGACAAGGGCAGAAGAACGCTACAGTGAGGCCCCTGGGCAAACTCGGCGGATTATAGAGCGGACCTTCGGCCTCCTGAAGGCCAGGTTCAGGTTCCTCCATATGACAGGTGGATCCCTATTCTACTCACCAAAGAAGGTGTGCCAGATCATCGTGGCCTGCTGTATGCTTCACAACTTAGCTTTGCGCGACAGGTGCCTTTCCTGCAGGAGGATGGTCCAGATGGCGGTGTTGTTGCAGCTGTGGAGCCTGTGGACAGTGAAGACGGGGAAACAGAAGACGAGGACATGGACAACAGGAACTCGGTGATCCTGCAATATTTCCAGTGAGACACAGGTAAGAATACAAACCTGCTTACTACATGTACTTTAACACTACTACCTCTCAACTGTCTGTCGTTTTCACCCAGTGTATGGTCACTGAGTTGTCACTTTCCCTTACGATTTCACAGATGTGGGTCCCACTGTGTGACATCTGCTTAGATTCCTCATGGACTAGAGCTGTGTGACATAGGTATGTTGACATTACATTTGAAAGAGCATTTTGACACTCTAATTGCTAATACACTATTTCGAAATCACAGACTGACTCCAGATTGTTTTGTGCTTCAAGGGTGTTTATTTAAGTGCTCAATATTGGAGGGGGTTGTAAAATGGTGAGGGGTGATGGTGGAGGAATGTCCATGGCAGAGTCCAGTCTATTAGTCTCACAGGTGCATTGCCCAAATGGGCATAGGAAGTGGACAGTTGGACAGAGGTGCTGTCATCACTGTGGGCCTCTTCTGTTGGTGATGTGGACATGTGTGGACCCTCCTGTCCGGTGACGTTGGGTAGGGGTCCTGCAGGGGTATAAAAGGATGTTTATTACATCTGTGTGTGCCATGGTGTGCAATGGGTGGGTGACCGTGTACCCCAGTGCTTGCATTCCTGTGTGGGACCTTGTGTGATGATGGTTTAGGGTATATGGGTATGTGCAGTGGGCATGCTTTAGTGATGGGTGTCCATGCTTTGTTGTTGCATGCAGGGCTTGGCGTTGGGATGTGTGGGTTGTGATAGTGGAACATTTGTGAGGAGTAGGAGTGATGGGGGTGAGGGTGAGGGTGGGGGTTTGTGATGGCATGCAGGTAGGGTGGGGGATGTAATAGTTAAGATTTGACTTACCAGAGTCCATTCCTCCATCTAGTACTTTGAGGCCCTCAGGATGCAGAATCGCCAAGACCTGCTCCTCCCATGTTGTTAGTTGTGGGGGAGGAGGTGTGGGTATGCCCCAGTCCGCTGAGCCGCAAGGTGGTGTCTTGAGACCACGGAACGCACCTTCCCCCTAGATTGTTCCTCCTCTTCCTGATGTCATCCCTATTTCTTGGGTGCTGTCCCACTGCATTGACCCTGTCCACTATTCTTCACCATAGCTCCATCTTCCTAGCTATAGAGGTGTGCTGAACCTGTGATCCGAATAGCTGTGGCTCTACCGGGACGATTTCCTCCACCATGACCCTGAGCTCCTCCTCCGAGAACCTGGGGTGTCTTTGCCGTGCCATGGGGTGGTGTGGGTGATGTGTGGGGTGGTGTGTGTAGAGATAAGTGGGGTGATATGTAGTGGTGTGTTGTGTGAGGTATGTGGGAGTTATGTGGGTGATGGTATTGTGTGCCTGTGGATGCTTGGTAGTAGTTTGTAGTGTCTCTCTCTGGTCTTCTCTTGGTAATTTTGGTAGTAGGGGTTTGTGGGTGATGTGGGTGTGTGTTTTATATTGCATTGAGTGTGTGGGAGTGGTGTGTGTATGTGTATCAGGTGTGTGTATTTTGAATTGTCTAATGTGGTGGTGTTTTGTATATGGTTGTGTATTTTGAGCGCAGCGGTGTGTACCGCCAAGGGAATACCGCGTTTTAAAGACCGCCTCGTGGATTCGTGTGACATGATAGTGTGGGCGTATTTCTGTTGGCGTGACGGTGGAGGTTCTGTTTTCGCCAGTTTATCAGTGACCTTTGGTGTGGCGGACTTGTGTGGGTGTCTGAATTTTGGCGGAATCCAAGCAGTGGGTCATAATGACCGTGGCAGAATTCCGCTGCAGCGGCGGTGTGTTGGCGGTCTTCTGCACGGCAGTAAGCGGCTTTTACCACCAATGTTGTAATGAGGGCCATACTGTCTAAAGTCCCAGAACACATAGGTCGACTACCACCTATACTATACACACTATAAAACATCTAACTTGCAAACTAAAATAGCTACCAACAATACTTTTCCTGTCTTTACAAGATACCAAGGCATGCAAATACCTGAACATTTAACAATAACACATATTGAGGAACCTTTCCTTTTATATGACAACCTATACAATGTGAAACACATCTTTATATTCTCTACAGCTGATAACTTACTAAAACTAAGCCATAGTCATGCCTGGATGATATTGGGACCTTCAAAATGTCCCCCAAACCATTCACTCAGATGACCACAAAACATGGTGAACATTGCTTTTATAAATGCCCTACCACAAAATAAACAAGGCAGCACTTAGTACAATCTCTTAAACCACATTAACCATGAATCAAATAACTGCTACCCCAAAAAATAATCCTAGACTTTGAGCAACTCATGGTTCAAACCATTTTAAAACATTACCCATACAGATTCATTAAAAGCTGTGACTATCATTGCAATCAAATCATAATGATACTCCTCAAAAGTCTGCGCTAAGGGTAGAATATTCTACAAACAGCCAATCTGCCTTTGTAATAGAAAATGATAGTTCTAGCATGTGGCCCTGTCATAGAGGTAGCCAACCACTGTCATATACTAATAGAAAGTCGTTTCTACCAACAAAATAAAGACAAACTAAGCACCCAATGGATCATTTTAAAGGCACTTGGGTTGGTGGACTGCATCACTTTTAACACAGACACAAGGCTAAATTCCAAATACCATGGATAAATGTCTATGACAGCACCTTGGTACAGGAAGCCAAAACAAATAACGGTGTAGAAGGATAGCACAACACCTTCTGAACAACACTAGGTGGAAGCTAACCTATACTCTATGAATGTATAGAAGCATTACAAAAAGAGCTAAGCAACCATCAACTGCGAATGGTGCAATCTGTCAGCCGCACTGCTCTTAAACTTAGCAAACAAACCCAAAGAATGTACAGCATGCTGAAATTCAAAGTCAAAGCCTTCATAAATAGCAAAGGAGTACATTACCTAGAGTTGAAAGCCATAGGCATATTATAAAATAAATAGTATCCTACCAAAGTCCCCAAAACTATCTCACAATCTAAACTAATGTGACAAATAATTTTTTATCAATATGAATATATTTTATTACGCCAGTCTAACAATTAAATAAAAATCCAGTGATAATAATTAAATGATTTATCAATTATTTGTAAATTATTTAAACAAAAAACGGAACTGTCACCAACTAAGGGCATGATTATGAGTTTGGTGGTTAAACAAGCTGATCAACAAACTGATGGGGAGGACACCACTATCATACCAGTGGCACCCCCCCAAGCATATTACAATGTTCCAGCCGGGCTGACCAGCTGGAACATTATATTGCGTGCTCCCTCTGGGACTGACCTGCGGGAACAGTGCTATGATATTGGTCTCAGCCCCTTTAAGGGAGCCAAGACCAATATCATAGCACACAAGCACCATCGGAATCTACACTGTCTGTTCCCCACCATGGAAAGGGTGGTGGAAAGCTGAGATGTAATCAGCCAGGAAGCACTGAGTTCAGTGTCCCCGTGGCTAAGAACAACGTAGACTGCCATCACCCTGTCGGGAACCATGTTCCTGGCAGGGATGGCAGTATCATGGCAGTCTGACCGAGTGAGGCCACTGGGGCTGCAGTCATCCAGTACACTGTCACCCACGTCTTGGGGTCTATAAGGAGTCCCAAGCCATGATGATTCAGGTGTTGACCGAACTCCGAGACATTAAGCAGCTTCAGAGGGTCATGATGGACAAAATGGATGCCAATAATAATGAAATGTGCACCTTAACAGGGTGCTGAGGGAAATTAACGCCACACTGAGCAGGGCTTTACTCCCAACATCTACCCCTTTCTGTGTGGCAAATAAAACATGCCAAACTACATCTCTGGCCGACACAGTAAGGGAGGCCCTGCCAGGGGCACAAACAGCCACCGACACCCATGCCTCTGCAGCAGCTGACCACGCCAGCCCCACAAGTGGGGATGTCCATGATTGACTCCAGGAGGTGTAGGTGGCAAGACACCCACCACTGCCAGCACAATCCTCTAATGCCCTCCTTTGTTTGTCACACATTCACTCTGCTTACTGATCCTGAACCAATTTCCATTTCCAATGGGAGGAATGGTGTTGCATCTACTCAAATGATTTCATTCACCATGACTGACCCCTTCACATTATAATTTGTGTTCATTTTTGTGACAAATAATTTATGTTAGTTGTAGCTTACCAATAAATTTACCTGTCACTAACTCATTGTCTGCTATCTTTAATATTGCATTTTGGCATGTTGCTATGTCAGACAATGTGAATCATAAAGTGATGATCCAAGGTACTTGTGCAAGATGTAATATGTTGCATGTACAAAGTGACCATCTCAGGATTACAACCATTCCACACAAATACACAGGGGCATATTTATACTCCGTTTGCGCCGAATTTGCGTCGTTTTTTTCGACGCAAATTCGGTGCAAAACTAACGCCATATTTATACTTTGGCGTTAGACGCGTCTAGCGCCAAAGTATGAGGAATGAACGTCATTTTTTTGCATGAACGCCTCCCTTGCGTTAATGAGATGCAAGGTAGGCGTTCCCGTCTAAAAAAATGACTGCGACGCAAATGCGTCGTATTTATACTCCCGGGCAAAAATCACGCCCGGGAGTGGGCGGGGCAAAAAACCCTGCATTTGCGCCTCTTTTTAACGCCTGGGTCAGGGCAGGCGTTAAGGGACCTGTGGGCTCAAAATGAGCCCACAGCTGCCCTCCCATGCCCCCAGGGACCCCCCCTGCCACCCTTGCCCACCCCAGGAGGACACCCAAGGATGGAGGGACCCATCCCAGGGACATTCAGGTAAGTTCAGGTAAGTATAATTTTTTTTTTTTTATATATTTTTTTTTGGCATAGGGGGGCCTGATTTGTGCCCCTCTACATGCCACAATGCCCAATGACCATGCCCAGGGGACATAAGTCCCCTGGGCATGGCCATTGGGCAAGGGGGCATGACTCCTGTCTTTACTAAGACAGGAGTCATGTAAATGGCGTCTGGGCGTCGTTAAAAATGGCGCAAATCGGGTGGAGGCGATTTTTTTGCCTCAACCTGACTTTCCCCATTTTAACACGCCCTAACGCCATTTTCCCCAACGCCGGCGCTAAACTTTTTGACGCTAAACTGCGTTAGCGCAGTTTAGCGTCAAAAAGTATAAATACGGGCCACAGTGTCTTGTCAAAGAAGAAATGTCAATACATTTTTCAGCATATAGGCTGTAAATATATCTGAAACATAGCAAATCATGAATGATTGAATCCTACTTGGTAAATGAACAAATTTACAGGTACAGACCTTCAGGCCATGGAAAGTAGGGTTTTGTCAAACATTGTCCTGTAGAATAGGTAAACATTAAAGTGGTTGGTGTCATCAGCTGGCGCTATATAAACCTGCCACACAAAAGTAATCCAACACCATATCATACAAGACTCAGACAGATGGCAGTACAACAGTTTCTGATCACAGGGTTATCGCAATCCAGTGTTATATATCTGGTGGTATGACACAAACAAATGTCAGTGATTTGGCACAGGCACTTTGACCTACAATGAAGAAACACATCAAAAGCTATATAGAGGTCATACATAAAGAGTGTTTAGCCAATGAGAAGGGTTACTAATAAGATGTTGGCCTACAAGTACACATTTCCTGACCACATGATGACACACATAATGCATCAGGGCCACAACACAACAAGGAACACATCCAATGGAGTCTGCTAATCTTTCATCCTATCACTGAGCAAGCTGTCTTGGCACAGGTCTGCTACACACAAAGGCCCCCATGACGTGTTTGGTGGCAAACGGACCACCTCACCAGCAGTAGTGGTGAGACTGCCGTCAGGCTGGCGATGCAGACCGTGATATTACGACTACGATGGTGAACCCAACGCAACACGTCCAACTTACTGCCAGTACCGCCACTACGGGCTAAGGGAGGATGTGGTGGGTGAAGCAGTGTGGGAAGTGTGTGTTGTGTATGCAGATGTGTGTTGTGTGTGTGCATTGTTGTGGGTTTGTATGTGGTGCTTTTGTCTGTCTTTGTGCTCCTTGTCTGTTGTAGTGGATGTATGCTGGTCTGTAGGTGTGCTCTGGATGGGTGAAGGGAGAGGGGCTGTGGATTGGGAACAGGTAGCTGGAGGGGGTACGGAAAATGAAGGGACACAGGCTGCCATCAACGAGGTGGCCAGAGCCTGAAACGATCTCTGTAGGCCAGACAAGGAATTGTGAATGCCTTCCAGGTAGGCATTACTTTGTTGCATCTGGGATGGCAGTCCCTGGATGGCATTCACAATCGTTGACTGCCCCACAGAGATGGACCTCAGGAGGTCAAGAGCCTTCTCATTGAGGGTAGCAGGGCTGACTGGGGCAGCGGCAAAGGTGCCTGCGGTGAAGGAGACACCCACACTCCTGGATGAGCAGGCACGGACAACTGGTTGGGGAGCTACAGGGAGGTCGGTGCTGGTAAGAGGGATGGTGGACAAGGAGGGTGCTTGGGTGGTCCCAGATGGGTCTGCCACTGCCAGGGGGCTGCCATTGGAGGAGAAATCGGAAGAAGTTGTGGTAGCTCCAGTCTCCCCCATGGTGCTCCCGTTGCCCTCTGTCCCACTAGTCCCCTTGGCTCAGCTGGTGCCAGCCTTCTGGGTCCTGTGGCTGCAGCTTCCCTGTAGGAAAGTACCATCTTGCCTGGCATGTTACCCCCATTTTTACCTGTATGGATTTTGTTTTTGCCTGTGTCACTGGGATTCTGACAGCCAGGACCCCAGTGCTCATAAAGTGAGCCCTGTATGTTTTCCCTGTGTAGTGCCTAACTGTATCACTGAGGCTCTGCTAACCAGAACCTCAGTGTTCATGCTCTCTCTGCTTTTAAAATTGTCACTGCAGGCTAGTGACTAATTTTACCAATTCTCATTGGCACACTGGAACACCCTTATAATTCCCTAGTATATGGTACCTAGGTACCCAGGGTATTGGGGTTCCAGGAGATCCCTATGGGCTGCAGCATTTCTTTTGTCACCCATAGGGAGCTCAGACAATTCTTACACAGGACTGCCACTTCAGCCTGAGTGAAATAACGTCCATGTTATTTCACAGCCATTTTACATTGCACTTAAGTAACTTATAAGTCACCTATACGTCTAACCCTCACTTAGTGAAGGTTAGGTGGAAAGTTACGTAGTGTGAGGGAACCCTGGCACTGGCCAAAGTGCCCCCACATTGTTCAGGGCAAATTCCCCAGACTTTGTGAGTGCAGGGACACCATTACACGTGTGAACTACATATAGGTCAATACCTATATGTAACGTCACAATGGTAACTCCGAACATGGCCATGTAACATGTCTAGGATCATGGAATTTATAACACCAAACAGGGCGTCAGAAAGGGACAAATCAAATGATGAGTTCCAAAAATAGTACTTAATTCTATTTCTTTTGGGTTAATTTCTTTCCCATATTTATTTCAATAAATCTAAAAAAGGAAATCCTCTAAACAAAATTCCACTACTGGAAATAAAGTTTCTTCTGAATCAAATGATGCTCTTACTAACAACGTGGGAAGTCTGGGTTTGGATGAGTCTAAGATGATATTGCCCTTCTCCAGTCCTGATGAGGCCCTAAATCAGAAGGCCGAAACGCGTTGACATTTTCCTTGCAAGTTTGTGGGCTCGTTAAGCAATTGACTATAATTAAGAGACTTTATTTGCACCATATAATTTCTGTGGAAAAGAAATACACAGTTCTTTGACAGCTAAGTGCAATAAAAGCCCACATCCACAGCATTGGTAGTGGATCACAATTTTATTCACATGACAGCGACCACTGATTAAATGTGTTGGGCATAACCCTCCTTTGGTTTCTTACATTGTCAAACTTTACAGATTATATTATTTGTTAGTATTGGAAGTATTGTTTCGTCTATTGTCTATGTACATATTATATATGTTTGTATTGATGTGGTGTCTAATGATTTATTGAATAACCACAGCTCCTTTTTTAGATTTATTGAAATAAATATGGGAAAGAAATTAACCCAAAAGAAATAGAATCAAGTACTATTTTTGGAACTCATCATTTGATTTGTCCCTTCCTGCCGCCCTGTTTGGTGTTATAGATTATAGATTGACCCTAGGTAGGATAGGGTAATAGGGTCCCCCCCGTTTCTAGCTATAGGATCATGGAATTGTCACCCCAATACCATTCTGGTATTGGGGGCACAATTCCATGCATCCCCGGGGCTCCACCATAGAGCCCGGGTACTGCCAAACTAACTCTCTGGGGTTTTCCTGCAGCTACCGCTGCTGCCAACCCTCAGACAGGTTTCTGCACCCCTGGGGCCTGGGCAGCCCAGTCCCATGAAGGCAGAACAAAGGATTTCCTCTGAGACAGGGTGTTACACCCTCTCCCTTTGAAAATAGGTGTTAAGGGCCTGAGAGGAATAGCCTCTCCTGGCCTCTGGAAATGCTTTGAAGGGCACAGATGGTGCCCTCCTTGCATAAGCCAGTCTACATCGGTTCAGGGATCCCCCCAGCCCAGCTCTGGCACAAAACTGGATATAGGAAAGGGGAGTGACCACTCCCCTGACCAGCACCTCCCCATGGAAGGTGCCCAGAGCTCCTCCAGTGTGTCCCAGACCTCTGCCATCTTGAATGCAGAGGTGTGAGGGCACAATGGAGACCTCTGATTGGCCAGTGCCAGCAGGTGACGTCAAAGACCCCTCCTGATAGGTGCTTACCTCTCTCTGTAGCCAATCCTCCTCTGAGGGCTATTTAGGGTCTCTCATGTGGGTTTTTCATCAAATAACGAATGCAAGAGCTCACCAGAGTTCCTCTGCACTTCTCTCTTCGACTTCTGCCAAGGATCGACCGCTGACTGCTCCAGGATGCCTGCAAAACTGCAACAAAGTAGCAAGAAGACTACCAGCAACATTGTAGCGACTCATCCTGCCGTCTTTCTCGACTGTTTCCTGGTGGTGCATGCTCTGAGGGCTGTCTGCCTTCACCCTGCACTGGAAGCCAAGAAGAAATCTTCAGTGGGTCAACGGAATCTTCCCCCTGCTAACGCAGGCACCAAACTTCTGCCTCAACAGTCCTCTGGGTCCCCTCTCATCTTGACGAGCGTGATCCTAGGAACACAGGAGCTAGATCCAAGTGTCCCCGACAGTTCAGTGGCCCTTCTGTCCAAATTTGGTGGAGGTAAGTCCTTGCCTCCCCACGCCAGACAGTAATCCTGTGTACTGCATGAACTGCAGCTGCTTGGGCTTCTGTGCACTTTTGCAAGACTTTCTTTGTGCACAGCATAGCCCAGGTCCCCAGCACTCCGTCCTGCATTGCCCAACTCGCTGAGTTGGACTCTGACTTCGTGGGACCCTCTTTTGTTGTACTGAGATGACCCTTGTGCTCAGATCTTCTGAATGCCTGTTCAGGTTCTTCTGTGGGTGCTACCTGCTTCTGCGTGGGCTCTCTTTGTTGGTGAGCGGCCCTCTGTCTCCTCCTCCAAGGGGCGACCTCCTGGTCCTTCCTGGGCCCTGGCAGCACCCAAAACCTTCAACTGTGACTCTTACAGCTAGCAAGGCTTGTTTGTGGTCTTTCTGCATGGAAATAACTCTGCATCCTCCAGCATGCCATTGGCCATCTTCTGACCAAAGGAGAAGTTCCTGAATCCTTCCGTTGTTGCAGAATCTTCGTCTTCTTCCACCCAGAAACAGCCCTTTTGCACCTTCATCTGGGATTTAGTGGGCTCCTGCCCCCACAGGACACTTGCATGACTTTTGGACCTGGTCCCCTTCCTTTGCAGGTCCTCAGGTCCAGGAATCCATCTTCAGTGCTTTGCAGTCAGTTGTTGTCCTTGCAGAATCCCCCATCTCGACTTTACTGTCTTTCTGGGGTAGTAGGGTAACTTTACTCCTACTTTTCAGGGTCTTGGGGTGGGGTATCTCGGAAACCCTTAGGGCCTGATTCTAACTTTGGAGGACGGTGTTAAACCGTCCCAAAAGTGGCGGATATACCACCTACCGTATTACGAGTTCCATAGGATATAATGGACTCGTAATACGGTAGGTGGTATATCCGCCACTTTTGGGACGGTTTAACACCGTCCTCCAAAGTTAGAATCAGGCCCTTAGTGTTTTATTACACTCCCAGCGACCCTCTACACACTACACTAGGCCTTGGGTCCATTTGTGGTTCGCATTCCACTTTTGGAGTATATGGTTTGTGTTGCCCCTTGGCCTATTGTCTCCTATTGCATTCTATTGTGTTCTACAGTGTTTGCACTACTTTTCTAACTGTTTACTTACCTGATTTTGGTTTGTGTGTATATTTTGTGTATATTAATTACCTCCTAAGGGAGTATATCCTCTGAGATACTTTTGGCATATTGGGGGTCATTACGACCTCAGCGGTCTTTTTGCAAGACCGCAGAGGGACCGCCGTGCGGAAGACCACCTGTGCAGGCGGTTTGCCGCTCGGCGTATTATGACTGTTGGCTGCTCTCTGTCGTTATTCCGACGGAGAGCCGCCAACAGCCATACTTGCGAGCGGCGGGGAAGTTGAGGTTGCTCCACCTCCACCGCCACGCCAACAGAACACCGCCCAGAGAATCACGTCCTGTGATTCGCCGTGGCGGTGTTCTGTTGGCGGTGTGGTGTCGGCGGAGCTGCCCCCATGGTCCCCGTCCCCTCCCGGAGGATGGACGGACCAGGTAAGTCGATCGTCCTTAGGCGAGAGTGTGAGGGGGTGTTGTGTGTTGTGTGCTTGCATGGGGGTGTGTGTCTGTGTATGTAGAGGGGGTGTGTGAGTGCGTGTATGCTTGCGGGGGTGTTGTGTGTATGGGAATGAGTGCGTGTATGGCTGTGGGTATGTCTGTATGGATGTGTTTGCGTATGTCTGAATGTGGGTGTGCGTGTCTGAATGTGTGTGTGGATGTAGGCATGTATGTCGGGGTGCGAGCGTGTGTGTGGTAGTGGTGCCTGCATGCGTGTCGGGGGTGTGTGAGTAATGTGATTTTGGGGGTCGGGGTGGGGAGGAGGGTCCTGCCACCTTTGGGGGGTGGCAGGGGTGTTGGGGGGGTAGGGGAGGGAGTCGGGGTGGGGGTGGGGGGTGGTGGAGACCCCTATCAGTGCCAGGGAAGCAATTCCCGGGAAGGAATTCCCTGGCACTGATAGTGCTTACCACCATGGATTTCATGGCGGTTGAAACCGCTGGAAATCCACGGCGGTAAGCCGGGTCCAAATACCGCCAGCGGTATACTGACGGCCGCCGGGCTGGAGACCCAGGTCTCCAACCCGGCGGGCGGGACGGAGAACCGGCGGATAACCATGGCGGTAACCTCCATGGTCATAATACACCAAGGTAAGACCGCCAGCCTGTTGGAGGTCTTACCGCCGGTTCTCCGCCATCCGCCCGGGTTGTAATGACCCCCATTGTCACTAAAATAAAGTCCCTTTATTTTTAGTAACTCTGAGTATTGTGTTTTCTTGTGATATAGTGCTATATGATATAAGTGGTATAGTAGGAGCTTTGCATGTCTCCTAGTTAAGCCTGAGCTGCTGCGCTATAGATACCTCTATCAGCTAAGCTGCTAGAACACTACTAATCTACTAATAAGGGATATCTGGACCTGGCATAAATTGTAAGTACCACAAAGTACCCACTATAAGCCAGGCCAGCCTCCTACATTCCCCACTCGACGGTGTCCTTCCTCCTTCGCTAGATGATGCTGATGCACACATAGACAGAGGTTGAGAGAGAAGGAGGGTGGTAGACAAAGAAAGGGAGCATAGGGTTATTGCCTACCCATCTAGTACACATGTTAAGAAGAAACCTAATTCCTCCTTTCCTGACAAATAGTGCACATAATACAGTTATGAACAATTGAATCCTGGAAGACATTTTCAAACTTATCGTCTATTACCTCAACTCTTCAGGCTAGACACATGATTGAATATCCTACATGCCTGTTAACTGTCTAACTCACTTACCTATAGATTTCATCCATGAACATACTCACCTACACGTCAATCATAACAGGATGGAAGAAGTTTGACTACAGAAGTACTGTCTACACAAACGTTATGACAGGCGTGTATGGAATACATTCTGTACAGAGGTCCATCATATTGAAATGCCACCCCTTTCAATGTACATTACACATACTTGTCATTACCCAAATACAGTGCCAACAAGATTACTTTGGGCGAGTAGAGTGGACTCAGGGATAGAGTATGAATGCAGTAGTATGCCTCAACATTGGAGTAACTCACATTTACAGTAGTGATTTGGTACGGTACCACCACACCATTTCCTGCATAGCTTTACATAGCTTATATACTACAGTGCAAAATATTTGGAGTGATAACCAGGACTGTTTACTCCTCAAATACCATCATACTTCGTCAATATCTAAGTCCAGTAAGAGACACAGTAGACGACCATACAGTAGTCACCTAACAGTCTGCACTTACCCGCTTGTGGCCGCTGTGCTGCCCTCAAGCACCCATCCAATACTGGGCAGGCCACCGTCAGTATGCAGGCCATTGGGGGGCTCGGGGTCCGATGGGCACCCTTCCATGTTGGGAGACCGTCCCCAGCTGGGCCTCTGTGGTCTTCTGGGCTCAGCAAATCAGGTCCACCCACCAATTCCTGCAGTGGGTGCTCCGCCGGCAATGGACCCCACTTGTTTGGCGATGGCTGTCCATAACCCTTAATTTTGGTGGGCACCGACCTGCATGGGAAACTTTGAGACAATGGAGAACATAATGTAGATTACACCTATACAGCTGCAATAATTTGCAACAATTAGCATACACAGCCCATGCACATAGCCATTACTC
Organism: Pleurodeles waltl; assembly: GCF_031143425.1. Lineage (NCBI taxonomy): Eukaryota > Metazoa > Chordata > Amphibia > Caudata > Salamandridae > Pleurodeles > Pleurodeles waltl. Next base: position 446,755,063 of record NC_090439.1, on the reverse strand, counting down.
CAAGAACCGCATACATCATCACACTTGCGCCGTCAAACCCCACCCAAAATGCTAGTTAACGAACATTGTACTGACCTGTTGCTCTGGAGCCCCATACAACCACCAATACAGGGGTTGGACCCCTTGCAGCAGTTTGTCCAGCTCCTCAGCAATGAAGGCTGAGGGCCTATACCCTACAGTGCACAGGGCTTTACAAACTGGTGCAATGGTCCTATTGTGTCCGTTTCTAAATGTGGCCCAGTGCAGGGAACTGCTTGAGCCGCAGCAGCATAAAAAAAGGTGACACTACAGTGGAGCAAGGGGCTTGTAAATAATTCCATAACAGTGTGATACATTTAATTCCCACTCCAATCTATTCTAATTTTTAAGAAGGAGTGGGACAGTAAAGGGGCCCAACATGCTTTTCTAACTCCAATCTAAACCAATTTGGTGAAGGTGTTGGAAACTAAAAGGGTCACATATTCTGTTCCCACTCCAATTTAGCTATATTGGGGAAATATGTTGGACACTAAAGTTATCTAATCATCTCTGCAAGTGGCACAAAAAGCCAGGGAACCAGGACAGCTGTACCTTGGGCACAGCAATTTGAATAATTCTATTTTCCCGGTGGAAGTTAAGAGCAGTGCACACCACTACCACTTTATGAATTTCAAAAGTTTGTGTACAATGTTCAAATCCACATGGAGCTAAGGTTTTGTGGTGTAAACATTTTTAAAGGTAAAAATGCCATTTTAAACAAATGATTTACAAATTTGGAGCCGACAATGTTTGTTCAACTTTCCCTGTGCATCCATTCACACTAAATTCTTTATTCAGATTAATTTTTATGAGAACTTTGATCCTGGGATTGTTGCCTGTGGCTTACATAACACCTAATAATTTCCCATACCCAATTTTTTTGAAGACTTCTATTAATGAGTATACACAATTTATTTAGGTTGAATACCTTGGCCTCATTGTTAACACAAATGGAGAAGAGATGATCTCTCATGTTAGCCAACGTTAAAACCCATATCCAGTTATTAATCAATTAGGTGAAGCAATTGTCTAGAGCAACTGATTTCTGGTCAGTGTTAGGCCTAGGTTAACATTCACATAATATCCTCTGTTGGTATTCTGCAAAATTCCCAAACAATTATGCAAAATTAATGGCTGCTACCTCAAATATCAGTTCTGAAATTTTGCAAATTTTTTTGTGCAAAATTTGTTCTTTTGTCCATTTGTGGCAAAAGGATACATTCTGATCTAAAGAAACATGAACAGCTGCTTGCTTTCAGTTCATTCATGTTCTTCTCAGGCTTTCATAATAGTTTTTTTTTTACTCAAGTGAATTCTCAATTACATGATGTGGCTTAGTGACATAGGCCCGTATTTATACTTTTTGACGCTAAACTGCGCTAACGCAGTTTAGCGTCAAAAAGTTTTGCGCCGGCTAACGCCATTCTGAAGCGCCATGCGGGCGCCGTATTTATTGAATGGCGTTAGCCGGCGCAAGCAGACCGACGCTGCCTGATGTGCGTGGAAAAAAAACACATACACCAGGCAGCGCCGGCGTTGGGAAAAATGGCGCTAGGGCGTCTTAAAAATGGTGCAAGTCAGGTTGACGCAAAAAATCGCCTCCACCCGATTTGCGCCATTTTTAACGACGCCCAGACGCCATTTACATGACTCCTGTCTTAGTAAAGACAGGAGTCATGCCCCCTTGCCCAATGGCCATGCCCAGGGGACTTATGTCCCCTGGGCATGGTCATTGGGCATTGAGGCATGTAGGGGGGCACAAATCAGGCCCCCCTAAGCCCCAAAAAATATTTAAAAAAAAAAAATTATAGTTACCTGAACTTACCTGAATGTCCCTGGGGTGGGTCCCTCCATCCTTGGGTGTCCTCCTGGGGTGGACAAGGGTGGCAGGGGGGGTTCCTGGGGGCATGGGAGGGCAGCTGTGGGCTCATTTTGAGCCCACAGGTCCCTTAACGCCTGCCCTGACCCAGGCGCTAAAATCCGGCGCAAATGCGGGGTTTTTTGCCCCGCCCACTCCCGGGCATCATTTTTGCCCGGGAGTATAAATACGACGCATTTGCGTCGCAGTAATTTTTTTAGACGGGAACGCCTACCTTGCATCTCATTAACGCAAGGAAGTCGTTCACGCAAAAAAATGACGCTCTTTCCTCGGGGTAGCGCTGTCACAGCCGGGAGGCCGGGAGGAGAGTCACGCAATAGGGCAGGAGCCCTTTAAATTATCTTCGCGCTCCCGCCGTCGCGGGTAGCGCTGTCACAGCCGGGAGGCCGGGAGGAGAGTCACGCAATAGGGCAGGAGCCCTTTAAATTATCTTCGCGCTCCCGCCGTCGCGGGTAGCGCTGTCACAGCCGGGAGGCCGGGAGGAGAGTCACGCAATAGGGCAGGAGCCCTTTAAATTATCTTCGCGCTCCCGCCGTCGCGGGTAGCGCTGTCACAGCCGGGAGGCCGGGAGGAGAGTCACGCAATAGGGCAGGAGCCCTTTAAATTATCTTCGCGCTCCCGCCGTCGCGGGTAGCGCTGTCACAGCCGGGAGGCCGGGAGGAGAGTCACGCAATAGGGCAGGAGCCCTTTAAATTATCTTCGCGCTCCCGCAGCGCGGGACGCGCGCGGGCGGCGCCCGGGCCAAGGGCGGGCCCGTCCTTAGCCCGTCAGAGACCGGAGGAGGCTGGGCTGGGCCCCATCTCTTTCACCTGTAGTAAGAGAATTACTTGTTATCTAAGAGTTGTTTAAGAGAGTACAGATTATAGCACCATCCTACTATTCCTAAAGTGAGAAGCCTATTCTTCACTCAGCCCTTCCCCCATTAATTCCTCCTCTAAGCTACCCCATTGCGGGCATCTTCCCAATATGGGGAAAAGGAAGGCTATAGATTTACCAGCACAACCCAAGGGTACTAAAATCGCAAAAAAACGCCCAAGTAGACCTTTGAATCCAGCTATACCCAATGGGTTAAACCCATTGGACGAAATAGATCTCCTAGTTAAAGAAGTTGAGTCTATGTTAGGTACACAAACAACTCTAGGGGCAACTAATTTAAAGAGAGGCCCCCCTAACGATAGGAAAATCCCAGAGTTATTTAAAAAGAAGGGGTCAAGGGATCCTACAGATACTATAATAGGGGTAGATGGAGACGGGGGCCCGCATAATTGCAAGGGCCCCCTACCGCTACCCACTTATAACATAGCGAGTTCTCCAGTATCCCAGCTGGGTCTCCCACACGTACCACATACACCAACCCTTCTACCATTGACTCCGGTGATCAAGGTGGTCCCTAGCCTATTCTGTACTAATCGTTTTGAACCTCTATTGGTAATAGAGGACTCGCCCGTGCCCACGAGTGTGCCCAAGTGCAAGTCAGTAGTTGGAAAACCCAACCCTAGTGTTATTTCACCGATCCCCCAGCTCGAGCCAGAAGGCAAAGAACCAGCAGCTAGTAGAGACAACCTGGCTACAGTTCTCCAGAGAGTTGATGAAGTTAAGGGACTGGTTTTAGTATTAATAGATCTTATGAAGAGCAATCGTGCTTGTGCTGGACTTTGTAAAGTCTGTGGGGAGGTCAGGGGGGAAGAAGCCTTCCCATTATCTGCCCCACCAATGGGGACGGAGCCAAGGGACAATTGTTGTCTCCCCACTAGAAGGGGGGCAGCTCTTCTAGGGAGGGAAGACTACCGTTGTGATCCCAATATCGACAACATGAGACCCAGGAGGTCTACAAATGTACCTAGGCACAGAGACCGTCAAGGTAGTTGGTCAAGTAATCTTATTAGTGACAGGGCCAGAGGTAGGACTAGCAAATCCGACCCACCGGAAACTGTCCAAGATTCCAGCCTTACACAACCCCCCAACAAGTCACATAAGACTCCCTCTAAAAACATCACTCTCTCCCGATACAATACTGAGAGTATAGTTAATAAAGAACAGGACCTGTTTATAAGTCAGGGAACAAATAAAATCTATTTGACTAATGTTCCAAAACTATCGCCAGGGTTAGCTGAGAATCAAGCTTCCTTGATCAACAAAGTCATACATTGGATACGTTCCCGACGAAGTTGTCTCTCTGTTATTCGTTCTGACATAATATCGGCCAAGAGAAGCAGCATCACAGGAACCAATCTTGACATAATAACTATCTATTTTGAAGACAAGTATATGGTGACACAATTAATGGATTTTGATCGTCGTACCCACTTGGAATATGCAACAACCAGGGAGGGAATTAGACTCATGTTACACCCACAAAATACTGGACAAGCCATGGGACTGGCAGGATCTGATGGTTTAACTAATTCCCGCGGAGGTGCTGCACGAAAGGAAGTTAATCCCAGGCTGTTGCCCAATCCTGTATGACTGACTACTGAACTAGTAACTAATGTGACGGCCTGCTCCAAGGCCTTACATTTTACGGGGGATGACAAAACATTATCACCAAACACTTGTAGTACTGACTCGAGTGTGGTAGACGCTGGATGCACACCTGTGGTGACAAACCAAGATAAATGTACATTAGAACTTATGTCATGGAATGTTGCCGGCCTGGCAAAGAAACTAGATGATGGTGAATGGGCCTCTTTTATTAAAAAAACAGACATATGTTTGTTTCAGGAAACTTGGGCGGAGGATGCCACCAACATAGATGGATTTCTCTCATTTAGTGCACCTGCTATACCTCCAGAGAAGGGGAGGGGCCGGGCAAAAGGTGGGCTCTTATTACTTGTTAACAAGAATTTGCAGTGTGACTACAAGCTTTTGGGAATTGATTCTGTAGATCTAAAAGCCATGTGTATTACGTTTAACAGAAGATTATCAATTGTTATTGTCAATGCTTATATACGATCGGTCCCAAATGGCTCCGAGTCCCATACCCTGGCTATTCTGTCTGAATTTGTAGGCAGCCTCCACCCCTCAACTATTCTAATCATAGCTGGAGATTTTAACTGTACCTTCGAGCCTTCTATTCTCACAAGTGGTTTAACTGATGAAGAAGATGAGCAGTGGGGGATCCCACAACTATCTATTACCCAGCCTTGCAAAAAATCTCGGGTGGCCATGCAATTAGCCACATTATGTTTAAATCATGGCCTTAGGGCCTGTAACGGTAGAACTCCATCTGATATGAACAGCGCACCTAATTTTAAAAGGGGCATGTCGACAAGCACTATTGATTACTTCTTGGTCGATGTTAGGTTGTGGCCCCAATTGGTAGATATGAAAATAGAAGTAAGATGTGACAGTGACCATTTCCCCTTGCTCCTTACTCTTTCTGGAGAAACGTTCAGGAGAACACTTAATAACCATGTCACAATCATTCCGCCATCTTGTTGGAATAACAAATTCACCAAGATTACATGGCCAAAAGTGGTGTCCAACCCTCATCATATCAGAGCAATATATCAGATTTTTTTAAATAATTTGGCAGAGTATGAAGACCAGGCAGTGGGGAATATTCCGATTCTCAAAATACATGACAACATGTATACCCAACTACGGTCTTTTTTTTATAAAACAAGGCGGTCAAAGACACATGAAGGGAAAGGGGCAAGCAAGGGATGGTTTGATGAGAGGTGCTCAAAGGCTAAGTCTGGGTTAAGAGTTGCAGTAATGTCTGGTTCCCAGGGGGAAATTAAACAAGCCAGGTCCCTATACAAAGCAACTTTGTCTTATGCTAAAAAGCAGTGGGAGGATTCCCTGTGGCAGGAATTATTAGATGCTTCCAGAGAGAAGAACAATAAGCGTTTCTGGGAGCTTCTGTCTAAAAGGGAAAATGGAGGTAGGAGTTGTCCCAGCAACCATATCCAACCAGAAAGCTGGGTAGAGCATTTTACTACTCTCTATGCCCTACCAGAGGGCCCAATGGACACCAATGTGGTCCACTCTCCAACAGAATTGTTGGAACCAAATTCCCGTATGGCCCCCCAAGTGGAGTCTCAGTGTGTCCCTGAGCGTTGCCTCATTTTTAAAATAGAAGAGACCCTTGAGGCTATAAATAGCCTAAAACCTGGCAAAGCACCTGGATCAGATAAGCTTCCTGGAGATCTTTATAGATCAGAACCACATATCTGGTCCTGGTATATAAATGCCATCTCAAATAGTATAGCGGCAGGGGGGCAAATTCCAGGTACATGGAAGGGGGCAGAGATCATACCCATTTATAAAAAAGGGAATGCTAATCTCCCAGCCAACTACAGGCCAATTAGCCTTATAGACAACCTACAAAAGATCTTTGCAAAACAAATTTTACAGAGGTTAATCAATTGGGTTGAGGAGTACCAAATCCTTTCCCATCTACAGGCAGGGTTTCGTGCAAAAACAAGCACGATAGACCAGGTTTTTCGATTGGCCATATTGCATTGGAAATATGTACTTGTGGCCAAACAATGCCTGTATGTGGTATTTATAGACCTGCGATCGGCTTTTGATTTGGTCCCAAGAGCCAAACTGTGGGAAGTGCTGGGTAGATTGGGAATCCCAGAGGATCTATTACTCCTGTTAAAACGACTGCATGAGAACACTTATGCCCAAGTGAGGTGGGGTGAACAAGGCGAACTGACAGAACGGATTCCAATCAGAAGAGGAGTTCGCCAAGGTTGCGTGTTAGCCCCCCTACTGTTTACTATATTTATCAACGAAGTAGTAAAGGCTGTGTCCACAGGCCAGAATGATGCCCCTTCCCTGAATACACAAAAAATCCCTATCCTGCTGTTTGCCGATGATTCACTCCTCATTTCTAAGACACCAATGGGGTTGCAGACCCTTGTTGACCGGTTTAACCAATTCTGTAGCGATTATGGGCTGGAGGTTAACATTAACAAAACAAAATTGATGGTCTTATCCAAGGGACCTAGGAAAAGATGTTCCATCCACATTGAGGGAGTACCGCTGAAGGAAGTAAGCTCTATAGATTACTTGGGAGTTAGGTTAACCAGTAAACTACTATGGGAAGAGCAGATTACGAAAAGTGCAGGGCTCCTTCAACATAGAGCCTCCTCCATATTGCGTTTTTATCAAAGCTCCTTTACAAAGGTTGTTTCCCCAGCAATAAAAATTTACACGGCTAAGGCTCAAAGTGCAGCCCTGTACGGAGCGGAGGTATGGGGTTACGCTAACTGCAATAAGATCAGTGTGGGGGAAAACAACTTTGCAAGGGCTTTAATTGCATGTCCACGCACTACACCCTTGCTTCCATTATTTCTAGATCTGGGGTTAAGCCGAGTAGCAGATCTAGCTACTCTAAGACCTCTCCTTTATTGGATTAGATTATGGACAACCCCCGAACTAGATATATATAAGACCGCATTACTCGATTTACTGAAATGCCAAAATGCTAATACTCTTCCCTGGATTCGCCATGTGGCCCATTGGCTTAGGCTTTTGGGCTTGGGCGACTATTGGGAAAATCCCCACAAATTAGAGAGACGGCACAAAAATGTTTTAAAGTTAACCTATTGGTCTTATGTTAAGGACAACTACATAATCCATAAATCCCATGGTCGCTTAACTAATTCCTTTACTGATATTAAATGGTCCCCAAAGTTTGAATCCTATTTGGATGTGATACCGGACTTGCAAGGCAAGAGCTTATACGCAAGGTTTCGTTTTGGCTCACTGCCCCTGATGTCATTGATTCATAGGTGGGGGTCGATTAATCTTCCCAATACATGCCCTGCCTGTGGCAGTATTTTTGAAACCATTGAGCATTTTATGTTCTTCTGCCCAGCCTATGCGATTCCGCGAACAAAATGGATCCGCAAGATTTGCAGGGACATGGGATTTAAGAATTGCTCCTTGGCTCTACGGGTTCTAAAAAGCCATAATTCAGCTGACGTAATTCTTTCAGTAAGTAAGTATTTAGCAACAGCTTGGCGCATACGTTGCCATCTTCAAAAAGTTATTTAAGGTCTTATCTCTATATAGGTAAGATTTAGAGCCATATGTGCAAATCAAGTTATTGTTTTAATATTTTACACCTATTTACAGACATGTATTTATTTATTTACTTAAGAATTATTATATTCTGTTTTATGTGCTTTTATGGTCATTGATGAACTAAGTTGATGATGAAGATGATCTGGATGAAGTGGGTTGGATAGGGCTTGGAATAGATTTTTCAGACATTATGTAGGTAATCATTATGTGTTTCTGCCATTTTAACACTAGTTTTAGCCATAAAGAGCTATTTTTTATGCATCTGTCTGGTACTCGTGCCATTTTAACATGAATCCGATAACCATTTTAAGTTAATATATAAGCTTTTTATCACACTGTGCTTGTGTCTTAACGACTTGACAGTGCTTAAATTTGCCAAATGATTGTGCCGGTAGTAGGCTCTTTTTGTTAAAGTATGCCATCTAAATTATTAAGGAATTATATTATTATGTAACATCAAATCAGCACTTTAAATTTTTACATCTTGGGTCGGATAGTTTGTATTTATCTTGATGATGATACCATCTGGGAAATATGTATTTTGAAATCACCCCATATTGTTTTAAGAGTTTTAAATATTTGTACTATTTTAACGTTATGAAGCAATTGTCTCAGAAACCCTGGTATCTAAATGTTAAGTTATGTATCGGGATCAATGGTGGATTATAGTAGGCCATTGCCTACAGAAGCTTTTTCTATTCTAAACCTTACTATTTTCAGCCAGTTTAAAAGTATAATGAAGAAAACGTACCTTTTTTGTACAATTTAATATGTAACTTTTATGACCTATGGTCGAATAAAGTATATGATGATGATGATGACGCTCTTTCCTCATACTTTGGCGCTAGACGCGTCTAACGCCAAAGTATAAATATGGCGTTAGTTTTGCGCCGAATTTGCGTCGAAAAAAACGATGCTAATTCGGCGCAAACGGAGTATAAATATGCCCCATAATCTCTAGTATTTTGCATAAAAATTGCAATACGAAATGCAGGAAATTATCGAAGGTTAGGATGGCATAAGTGAAATTTCAACCTGGCCTAGTCACGGTGAATCAACATCTCAAGTGTCTCATTTATTCTTGTACCCATGATTACATTACTCTTCATAAGGTGAATATGGTTGTCACCTTCAAACTGAGTAATATCTATATGGGGTTTTAAACGAAGATAAATAGTTGTGTTGCCTAATATACTTGGCACATAATTTGATTTAATACACTTCACCTGAAAGACTATTGGGACTTTGTGTATCTGGATTTTGTATGGCTGACTTCAGATGGATTTATGAATATAAAGTAGAACTGGCTAAGGACAAATCATTCATTATCTTCTTCAACCACCAGTAGTTCCCCTGAATTAGATGTTAAAAGAAGATGTGAAATGTCTTTTGGTCTATTCACCAATTTGACTGAGGGACTGATTTATAGTTTGACAGATGGTCCTCTGTCACGGGGTGGTGACCGAAATTAGGACTACTACCCTAAAAAAATCTTATCCATCAAATTTATAGATTACCATTGGCTCAACAGTGATCTCTGTATCTTCACAAGGAGTGTCAGTTCCTATCAATGTGCAAAATGTTTGGCAGACAACTGCAGTCAGTTTTGACGGCTGCCCACAAAACTTTAACAAATTTCTGTTTTTGCAAAAAACATATTCTCAAAGTGGGTGTTTGATACTGAAAAACAAAAACAAATAACCCCCTCACCAAGGAAACTATTCCTTGGGTGTGGGGGACACTATTTGCTTTCTTTCTGCCCCTCATCACCAGATTTTACCTGGTGGTGAAAGATGGAATAAAGAGTACAAATCGAGTGGATGCTGTAAGGCACTTTAGGGAAAGCTGATCATTCTTCAAATCCTATTAAGCAAAGGGGATTGGGCATCCTGGCTTGGTAGATATGGTACTCTGCCACATTTGTCACAAGGTGACTGAGTGCCCTGTCCATCTGACTGTAAATCAGTTCCTCAGTTTGCCTGATTTCTGGCATTCTGTGGTTTATACAAAGTTTCTGTTTTTTTTCCAATCTAATTTTGAATACAAGACATCTGTAATTTTTCATAATGACATCATTCATGGTTTGCTGCATCCAACCTTGTTAACTGTAGCAGATCAAAATCTTGTGAATTCCTTTATTCTTTGAAGCAATTTCAGTGTTGCTTCAAGTCCTTGTATGCTGGTCAATGTGGAATTCCAAATTAATAACAAATAAATTTGCTTCCCCAAAAATCAATACATACACTCTCGACCTTCACCTGGTGGACCTGTTCCAGGGGTAACATCAAATTATTAATTTCACTTTTCTAATGGACTTCACGGGCTTCAAAGGCCAACTGTAATAATGAGGAAAGTGCACATATTTGGTGGTAATATTTAATATTCTAAATAAATTCTAACAAACACTAGGGCACCTGCATACATGTTGGGAGTCAGACTTACTATTTGAAGTCCAGTCTATTCAATATTGTGGAATATTCATGCATTGAGGTGAGGGGTTACATTTTTCTAACTTCAGTATATGAAACATGTGGAGGATCAGATTCATCTAATATAAATATTATAAATAATCTTTTAAATAAAACAAATACATAAAAATGTAAACAAATCAATTACAATCTATAAAATGTACAAAAATAATTAAAATAATTAACAAATGACTAAATAATTACTATAATTAAAATATATTCCTCAAACTACCACTCATTAAACAAATGAATGTGATAGAAAAGTAATAATGCTTCTTATTATAATGAAACAATGTTTTTTCAGCAATTACAATTTAGATTTTTAGACACTTTAGTTGTGAGAAATTTGATTGAAGGTTGCAGGGAGTGTGAGAGCTTCTCTAGCAACAGCCACAATCCCTGTCATGGGGGAGCCACAAATAATCATTAAATCAACCTGTGCTTAACCCTCTAGTAGCTTTGCACAAGAACAGTCAGGCCTAACTTAAAGGCAATGCCTAAAGTATTTATGTAGCACACAAACAGTAATACATTGAAAACCAAGCAAAATAAAAAAAGTACACCAATTAAGAAACATAAAGTAGAATTTAAGAAATATTTGAACCAAAATGATAAAAATACATCCAATCAGTAGAACTAGAATTAAGCAATTTTTAAGTTTGAATTGTACAATAACACCTAAATGACCAACTGCAGACATAAATTCCATAAGACCAAGGTAAAGCCAAAGGTTATGGCTAACAGCAACGGAGCATGTTATGATACATTAAGTGGATTGGTACCAGTCTCTGCTTATCTTTGGAAGAAAGTTTGGTGAAAAATTTCTGAGAAAGTAAAATTCAGAGGGGCAAGGCAGCCTGTAGTGTCTGAGGAGGAGGCATTGTCATCAGGGAGGGGCTGGATAAAGTTGAGGTGAAAACTTCTACATTCGGAACTTTTTAGAAGTCAAGAATGTCCACAAACAAAGCTACAGGCTCTAGACAACTAGGGCTCCATGAAGGCAGATACCACTTCTGCAGGGAGCCGCTAAAAAGGATTTGATGCTGTGAAGAAGAATGTTGAAGGAGCTGCCTTGAAGTCAAGTCAACTGACGATGTATCTTCAGCAGATTGGCAAGTAGGTAATTACTGGTCTCCTTGTGGTTCCCAGAGCGCTTTTTAATCAAGATTCGTCTTAGTCCCATATTTTGAACGCCAGACAATGCATGGCAGCGCCATCCCCACACATGTGCAAGTGCTATGCTCACTGCACCTCTTGGTCTCGGGTAGCTATCAGGGGGTGATTGCTGTGGCAGGTGGGGTATCCCAAAGTGCACTCTTCAGATGTTTCCTAGATGCCATACTCAAAAACATGTCCAGATACATATACCTACCCAGGAATGAGGCAGAAATTAACAGCACCAAGTTGGACTTCTACAGAATTGCCAACTTCCCCCATGTAATAGGGTGTGTGGATGGGACACATATACAAAATTTGCCCTCCTGCAAATCTGGAATATCTGTCCGCAATAGGAAATGTACCCACTCACTGAACATCCAGGTGGTATGTGGCGCCCATAATGTCATCACAGACATTGTAGCCAAATTTCCAGGGAGTACACATGACTCATACATATTCAGGCACAGTGGGATACACCAATGCCTAGAACGTGGGGAGTTTGGAGACGCATATCTATTAGGTATTGCTGAATACACCCTGATGACATACACACAGGTCACTGTAGAAACCATCCATGCCCTGCTAACATTGCTTATTTTTGCCAAACAGGTGACAGTGCATATGCTCTAAGACCATGGATACTTACCCCGTACCTAACACCTGGCAATGAGAATAAGAAGTGATATAACAGTGCCCATCGGCGGACTAGAAATGTAATTGAGAGGACCTTTGGACTGTTAAAGGCAAGATTCAGATGCCTCCACAGAAGTGGAGGTGCGCTCCAGTATGCCCCAATAACAGCATTCAAGATAGTTGGCGCATGCGCAATACTACACAACATTGCCAACAGACATGGGCTACATCTCACCCCTGAAGACCCAGATTCGGAGGATGAGGAGCAAGAGCTACCACATCGCCAGCCTGGAGATAGCAGCATTGCAAATCAAAGCAGTCAGAGACGGGACCACATTGCAACCCAATACTTTGGAAGGTACATGGCAACTGACACCACACTCACTAATGTCACACAAAAAGAGCCCAGTTGTGTAGTGGAACAAACAAAACTTGAAAGAACATAACTGTCCGTAAGGGGCTGCACATGTCCACCCTTTATGAGGACACATTAACTGCATGTGCCTCATGAGTCCTGCTGTGTTCTGGCCTACACCCTCCTCCTGGTTCGCCCAGCATGGCTCATCCCAGGTGGGTCTGCTGACCCCTACCGTACAGCACTTCCACTCCTTAGCACACGTGAGTCAGTGGCTGACACACTGCTAATAGTGGACCCCCCCTCACTGTCCTGAGGGGTCTCTCCCATGCTCCTTGCCACCTGCCTGGCCTCCAACATGTCCACTGCGTGGCTAATGCGGCCCAGTCCCCACGCCACATCCCCTGCAAAGTAGCCAAGTTCGACCTGCAGACTCACGGTCCGTCTTGAAAGTCCTGTAGTGTTCATGGCAAGACGGCCAATAGACGCTGCCATGCGGTCAAATCTAGTAACTAGGTGGCGCTCCCGGCACCTTGCGCTGTGTCTCTCAGCCACCAGTTCCGTCACTAGTTGGCCGATTGACTGTGTAACTTCGCTCACATTGTCATTTAGTCTTGTGAACTGTGAGGTCACATCAGCCAGGCCATGTGTCATATTATGTTCCAGTCTGTGCAAAGCACCTGATATTATCCGTAATTGCCTTGTTTGCAGGCGCTGACCGGTAAAGAGGGATGCCTCGACTGCAGACATTACTGCCTCCACTATCTCCTCCTGGGGCACTGCCTGGACTTGGCATCTGTGTCTGCGACGCGGTTGTGCTGCTGGCTCTGGATGTCTCACTGTGTGGCTGGGGCCAGGGGTCATGTTTTCTTCCTCCATGTCCTGTACTTCTTCTGGAGGGGGCTGTGGTGGTGTTGTGCTGGGCCCTGGAATAGCTGCTGCAGCCTCCTGCACTGCCTGTGGCCTGCTGTCTTCTCCCTGGATGGTGTGGCTGGTGGGGGTGTCATGTGGGAGACCGGTGGGACATAGGGAACACACTGCCAGTCTCTAACATCTGTTGTATGCCTCATAATAAACATTTGCCTATATGATGACTACTGTACTACATTGCCCATAATGCACCATTCTGGTGGTTGCTAGTCTGGAATGGAGCTAGTCTGGTTGTGCCTGCTGCTGTGTACTGGGAGAGTGTGGATACTGCATTTGTAGGTGTACATGCATATTTCATGGTACTCACTTTTGGATGACCCTTGCGCAGAAGTGTCCAATACTCCCATTCCTGACACAGCCTCAGGCTCCAGTGTCTGCTCCACCAATTCCTCCATGGTTGTAGGTGGTGGGATGGTGGATGGGACTCCTCCTGTGCCCCTCATTTCCCTGAGGCGCTCTGCCACCCTCTCCTTTGTTCTGGAGCACAGGTCGTACCACCTTTTTTTTATTGCATCCAGGGTTCGGTGGCTCACCCCAATGGCATTGATCCTCTCCTGGATTTGCAGCCAGATCTTCCTCTTCTCAGTGTCTGGGACACTCAGGGCTGCCTTGCCAAAAAGTTGGTCATGGTGCTGGCAGCATTCTTCTGTTAGCACCTCAAGTTTGTTTTCAGAAAACTTGAGTTTCCTTTTCTTTCCTGCACTGCCTTTGTCTTCCATGGTAGCAGCAGCTCCTCTCTCCTGGTAGTTGCACAGCAGTTTGAAAAGGGTGTGGTCCTCCCTCCTCCCAGATGTATTTGATGACTTTCTGGTTGTGATGTCATCAGCAAGAGCCAGGAAGTGTTTTTCGAACTGTTATGCTGCACCTGCATGCAATTTGCGGGCCAATCGCAAATTGAGACACCCGACTCGCAAATTGCGAGTTTGCTTTCAGCGAGGTCACAAAAAGCGACCTCGCTAAAAGGGGACTCGCAATCTGCGGTGCGACATCATTTGTGAGTCGCAATTTGATGTCGCTTTTTTTTCTTGGATCCCATTTTGCGAGTCGGAAATTTCTATTCGCATTGACTCGCAATTTCCGACTCGCAACATTTTTCCTACCTACATCTGGCCCTTAGTTTCTTGCTGGCCCACTAGTAGCATTCAGTTTCCCACCCTGGGTATTTGGTACACAACTTTACCAGGGACTTAGAAGGAAAATGTAATATTCCAATCAGGTATAAGCCAATTTTATTATGTTTTAGAGAGTGAACACAAGCAGGTTAGCACTAGTAAGCATTGGTGAAATGCACAGAGCACCAAGGTCAACCAAAACAGATTGAGAAGAATAGGTGGGGATAAGGCAAAATGCCTAAGATTAATTTTGAAGTGTTTAGGCACATCATTACAAGAATAAACTTTCACATGATGAGTTCCCATCAAGGGGCATATTTATACTACGTTTGCGCCGAATTTGCGTTGTTTTTTTCGAAGCAAATTCGACGCAAAACTAACTCCATATTTATACTTTGGCGTTAGACGCGTCTAGCGCCAAAGTTCATGGAGTTAGCGTCATTTTTTTGCGTGAACACCTTCCTTGCGTTAATGATATGCAAGGTAGGCGTTCCCATCTTAAAAAATGACTCCGATGCATATGCGTCGGATTTATACTCCCGGGCAAAAATGACGCCCGGGAGTGGGCGGGTCTTAAAAACCCGCATTAGCGCCGGATTTTAGCGCCTGGGTCAGGGCAGGCGTTAAGGGACCTGTGGGCTCAGAATGAGCCCAGAGGTGCCCTCCCCTGCCCCCAGGGACACCCCCTGCCACCCTTGCCCACCCCAGGAGGACACCCAAGGATGGAGGGACCCACCCCAGGGACATTAAGGTAAGTCCAGGTAGGTATTTTTTTTTATTTTTTTTGTGGCATAGGGTGTCCTGATTTGTGCCCCCCTACATGCCACTATGCCCAATGACCATGCCCAGGGGACAGGAGTCCCCTGGGCATGGCCATTGGGCAAGGGGGCATGACTCCTGTCTTTGCTAGGACAGGAGTCATTTCAATGGGGGATGGGCGTCGTAAAAAAATGGCGCAAATCGGGTTGTGGCGATTTTTTTGCCTCAGCCTAACTTGCACCATTTGTGGACGCCCATACGCCATTATCCCCCTACGCCGGCGCTGCCTGGTGTACGTCGTTTTTTTTTAACGCACACCAGACAGCGCCGGCGGCTAACGCCGGCTAACGTCATTCAATAAATACGGCGCCCGCATGGTGCTTCAGAATGGCGTTAGCCGGCGCTAATTTTTTTGACGCAAAACTGCGTTGGCGCAGTTTTGCGTCAAAAAGTATAAATATGGGCCCAAATATTTGGGCAAACTTTGAATTTTACTGGACAGTTGCTGACTCTCCAGGACTCGATTGAAACTGATTCCTTCAGCAATTCCAGTTTTCACTTTCTACCTCATCAAGCCTTGCATACCTCCGATGGTGTTCTTTCACTAGGCATTGAGCACTCAACCAGCTTTAAATTCAGTTTCATTTTTCCTACTTATGTTAACTACAAGGATCAATGCTTTGCAACTTTCCATTGTATTTTGAATTATGCTCTTTTGCAAAAGGTTATCAATATATTCATGAGCAGACCTGATTTGTTGATCCTCTAGTCTACAGAGGAACCATTTTGGGTTATTTTGTCATTAGAGTGAAGCATTTGTGACAGGAGACAAGACCTGTGTTTGCATATTCCAGGTTATTCTGAATGGCATTATTGCAACTGTATTCCAATGCCTGTCATGTTAAAACGCTTTTGTTCATTTTTAACCTTGCTGTGGAGAGTGTTACCTAATTCTATGTTTGAAGACAGCTGCAAAAATGGCATAAGGCTTTGTAAATATTGTAGCTCGATTTGACATTGAAGTAATTCAATATTTATAACATTTTTCTACTAGGAAGGTCGCTTGATGCGCGGTATTTGTGCTCCATTAAAGGACCAGCTGTCTACCTGAATTAAGGAATTTCCCAGGGTTCCTTGCTTGAGTGTTGCATAATCTATGTAGTAAGCCTTTGAGCATTTTCGTCAAGGGAGGCATGCTAATTGTTTCATTACATCCAATTTCTAATGTCTTCTGTTTCATTATATTTCATGCTGCTAGCTAGAATGTCTTCTCTGAGCTACTTTGTGAGCTTCATCATACCTCTCTCAGGCTCCAATCTTGCCTCAACTCTGCATACTCAACTTTTTGTGTACCGTGGGCATATCACACTATTTAAATAATCGCATTTGTTTAGTTTTATTACCTGCATGTTCTGCAGATTTTTTTTAATGAATAATAAAGATACATAGAAAAAGAATAGGCATATCTTCATTACATGTATGAACAGCGGCAGTGGTCAAGTGATGTGGAAGTGCAGAAGGTCTGGGATGCGGAGCAGTGGAGCGGGAATCGGGGGCAAGCTGCAGAACTAGAGAGTGATGGGAGGAGCCGAGGGAGGTTCTGAGGAGTACAGAGCCGGGGCAGTGGAACTCTGAGGCCGTTAAGGGCCATGACGAAGAGGAGTCCTCTGGACAGGTATACATGTGGGTAGAGGGGCCCTTTCCCAGTGTAGGCCGCCAGGCGGGGAGCCTTCCAGGTGTAGCAGAGACCCATGGGCAGAGGTGCCCACAGGTTCAGCACCGTGCCCGGGTGTAGCAGAGATGGCCACAGATTCAGCAGATATGCCCAGGTTGCCCGCAGGTTCAGCAGAGTGATGGGCACAGGAGCCCCTTGGTGGAAACATGACCATGTAAACGGGATCCCCCCGCAGATCCAGGGTAACACCTCCCCCCCACGGCTAATAGAAGATGCAAAGGACTCCCCTACTCTGGTACAGATGGAGGGCCAGAGTCACATCCTAGAAAGGTACCAAAGGGGGAGAGGTGCAGTGGACCCTCTTAGACAGGTACTTATGGATAACTCCACTGGACCGAAACATACCAAGAGGGCAGGGGAGCCTCCTAGACATGTATATTCAGGGGGGATAAGCCCAACTGCCGACTGGAACAGAAGACTTGTGAATGAGAGGGACAGACAGAGAAAGCAGAAGAGCCCCCTTACAAAGGACAACTGCAAACAGAGGGTGAAACCACCCCCTAGAGAGAGGGACAGAGGGAGGGTTCAGAGGACTCTTCGATACTTATGGACGGGCAGATAACTCCACTGTACTACAACATACCAAGAGGACGGGGAGCCTCCTAGTGAGAAATAGAGAGAGAATGCAGAAGAGCCCTCAAGAAAGGACAACTGCAGAAGAAGTGGGAGATCACACCCTAGAAAGGGACAGACAGAGGAGGTGGATGAGCCCATTAGACGGTACAACTACAGGCAGGGACTGTACTGGTGAAGGAGAGGGTAAAGACCCCCTAGAAATGACAACTGTAGAAGTGGGGGGAGATCAACCCTTAGAGAGGGACGGGGGTTCACAAAAGCCCCTAAGAAAGTTTACATGGGGGGGCAGAGGACCCCTAGACATATGGAAAGGGCTGATAGGGCACCCCCTTCAAAAGGTGCAGACAGAGGACAGAGGAGATCCTCTGTCAGCTAAAGATGTAAGCAGCTCAGCAGTGCTCTAGAGAAATTCATAAAAGGGGAAGATGAGCCTCATATACATATACTGATTTAGATTTTTCATTGACCTAGTAAGGAAGATCGCTGAGAAATATCCTAACACCTTGATATCAGTCACTGATGTCTATTGCTTCACATGTTGGTGTTGCAATAGCAAAATGTAAGAGAAATAATTTTAATGAGCTTCATGATGGCACCAAATAGTCTGGGTCATCTTTGTACAGTACTAAGTGATGGCCAGGACCCATAGCAAATATGTCTTATGCGAGCCTAAGAGGCTTAAGAACTGTAAATATCTTATCTTCAGAAAACTTCCCAAGAGTTGACTCTTTCCGACAGCAATGTACTACATAGCCATGTGTATGTGAACATTTTTAATTTGATTATATGTATATATCTAGATATGTGTATTATATTGTATAAATATGTATAAGAATTGTTTTTCTTAAACTATATATACATATATTGTTATACATGGCATCCTTGGCATAGTCTCCTCTAACTTTTTGCCTCCGTTCCCCAGGTTGTTGATGTGTTTTAGCCGTTTTTGTTACTCTGGGAACTTTACCACTGCTATCCAGTACTAAAGTGCAAGTGCTCCTATGTAAAATGTATGTGTAGTTGGATATCCATGATTGGCATTTTTGATTTACAGGTAAGTCCCTAGTACAGTGCACTATAGGTGCCCAGGGCCTGTAAATCAAATGCTACTACTGGACCTGCAGCACTGGTTGCGCCCCTCCACATTAGTAGCCCTGTAAATATGGCTCAGACCTGCCACTGCAATGTCTGTGTATGCAGTTTTAAACTGCCAATTCGACTTGGCAAGTGTACCCACATGACAGGCCTAAACCTTCCCTTTTGTTACATGTAAGACACCCCTAAAGTAGGCCCCAGGTATATTTAAGGGAGGACATATACTAATGTGTTTTATATGTCCTGACAGTGAAATACTGCCAAATTCATTGTTCACTGTTGCAAGGCCCATCTATACCATAGGTTAACATGGGGGCTACCTTTAAATATGATTAAAGTGTAGATTCCCTTTGGGAGCAGATGGACATGTGGAGTTTGGGGTTTCTGAACTCACAATTTAGAAATACATCTTTTAGTAAAGTTGGTTTTGAGATTGTGTGTTGTGAAAATGCCACTTTTAGAAAGTAGGCATTTTCTTCCTTAGGCCATTATGTGACTCTGCCTGTTTGTGGATTCCCTGTCTGGGTCAGTTTGACAGTTGGGCTGTTTGCACCCCTCTCTAGACAGTGACACAAAGGGAGCTGGGGTGTAGCTTGCATATCCTGATGAACTATCTGTGCTAGGAGGGAGGGGAGGAGTGGTCACTTAAACCTGAAAGGGCTGTGTCTGCCCTCACACAATGCCGTTTCCAACCCCCTGGTGTGTGTCTGGGGCCTGGCCTGGGCAAGGCAGGATCTCACAAACAAGAGAGACTTTCCTTTGAAGTAGGCCAAAATGGGTATAAGAAGAACACCCAAACCCCTGAAAAATTAGATCACTTCTGGACATCAAGAGGAACCTCTGCCAAGGAGAAGAGCTGAAGAGCTGACTGTGCTTTGTGGAGCTATCCTGCAGTTGCTGCTTCTGCCTGTGCAAGGGGACAAAGACTGAACTTTGTTGTGCATTCCTGCTTGTGAAGAAATCTTCAAGGGCTTGTCCTGAGCTTGCCTTCTGTTGTTGCAGTCTCAGCGCCATCAAAGACTTCCCCTGCCAGCACCTGGACTTTCTGATGAGACTCCCGCCCTGCCAAATGGTGCCCTATCCAGTTCCTGGGGCCTTGAAAGGTGAAGCTGACAGTCTAAGACCAAAAAAAACACGCACAGACCTCCGTGCTGGGAAATGTTCAACGCACCTTCAGAGATGCGGCTGAGAAACAATGCACCACCGGCTTTGTGGCTGAAATCTATGCTCCACCTGCATCGTGGCTGGAAGATCAACGCAAGCGGCTGGAGAAACAACGCACAACACCCGCTGATGGAGGCTTATAACGTCGCAACCCACATGGCACCGTTTTTCTGATACTGTGCGGCTGGATTTTAGACGCAAACCTTGCTGGGCGCAGAAACACAATGCAAAGCCTACTCTTTCCCGAGGTGCCTTTCCGGATCGACTCATAGCTCTCCTGCAAAGAGGAAAAACGACGCACGCCGACCCTACCGGAGGAGGAACTATGCATGGTCTCGCTTGCGAGTGAGAAATCAACACATCGCTGACTCTTTCCAACCCACACTCACCTGTGCAGTATTATTTTGCTACAACCCAGGTACTCTTTCACGCTAATAGTGTTAGCACTGTTTTCCAAGGATTTAGGACTCTCTATGCTTTTTAATTTATAACTTGACTTGTGTATGGTGGATCTTTGCCGTTTTGGTCTAGTTTTGTTTAGATAAATATTACCTATTTTTCTAAACCTGTGTCGTGTCATTTTATAGTATTTTTGCTGAGTTACTGTGGTTGTTGATACAAATACTTTACACCTAGACTCTGAAGTTAAGCCTGCCTGCTTGTGCCAAGCTACCAAGGGGATGAGCGGGGGTTAACTGAAGGTGATCCTCCTTTACCCTGACTAGAGTGAGGGTCCTTGCTTGGACAGGAGGTAACTTGCCAACCAAAGACCCCATTTCTAACATATATTTCTGAACAAAAGCAGTCTGTTGTTCTAGTGGTGCACTCATCTACCAGTGCTTGTGACGGTGGAGACTATCCACGTAAATATTTAATAAACCAAAGGAATTTCACATCACTCCACAAGTCCAATTATTTATCCTCTATTTAAAGTGCATAGCCACCAACGTGTTTCAACTCACCTGGAGTCTTGATCACGGTAGTACATATACCAACAATCCAGGAAGCTAGTATTGAAGAATTCTGGAGAGCGTAGTTTCAAAATAATACTATAATAAATTCTTGAGTTAAAAATATGGACATAATTATATACAATGAATCGAGGTGCTAAACTCTATATTTCAAACTGAATTACCACAACAATTTTGAATAAAATTTATATCATTTTCTACTTTCTATTAAATCCTTGAACCGAATAAGATAAAAAAGTGATTTGCAAACTAATCTAAGCTTTATGATAGACAACCTTGTTGTGTCTTTCACATTAAATTAGCAAATAAACAAACATGAATATTATCTATGTCTTAGATAATGAATGCTAGAAACCTATTGATATTTGTTTTTATAAGAATTCATAATGATCCTGATTTATATAATTTTTTAACCAATGTATATAATTATTTTACACAATATTTAATATATATTTATTTCATTCTTTTCGTTTTATATTTTTTTTTCTTAACTTGTTCTATTGTCATTATTATGAATTGTTATCATGAAAAATCAATAACTCATACCAATTAATATCATATTCAAACTATTTTTGCACTATAAATCAACTAAATGAACAAAAACATCTTTATCTTTGTTATAAGTCATTATCATGAAAATCATTAACTCATCCTAATTAATGTCATACTTTTTATTTTTGCATTATCAATCAATTAGATGAACAAAAAGATCTTCATCAGCATTCAATCCCCCTGGGGTCTTAGTCCATAATTAAATAATGTATTTACTCTCCAACTGTCTTAATATCAAAGTTCTATCTCCACCCAGTTCATCTTGTTACACCATCATCACTATGCTCAACATGCTCATAGGTATTTGCATAATTCCTATACAATTTGTTTGATTTGATTAGCTTATGAGTCTCTGTTTTATTTATCATAATAGGTAAATATAATCTTAACTATTTATCTATAAGCATTTCTCTATTGACATATTGAGGAAAAGATAATCATTTTGTAAAAAGTACGTAAATAACTTACCTTCAAATACTGCAACACTTGAAAGCCTGTTCATACAATACAACTTTAAACCTCAATTTGTCTTTATATAATACAACTTTAAATGTCAATATAATATCCTCCTTATACATGCTGTCCCTTTCTATGTAATCATGCATCTATATATTCCTTTAGTTCTACTGTATGAGACAAAAGTGTAAAAAAGGGAAACAATACTCTCTCCAATGCAGTACTCTCTCACCCTATACCTCTCTCAATCTATCCTCTAACTCCCCTCTCTGACTCATCCGGATCCTCATTCTACTTCCATGATCTCCAAAATAACCCTTCCTAGACTCTTCCCTGTTCTATTCCTCCTGGCTCACCCTACACCTCAGTTTGCTTTGATCTCCCAAACAATCCTACTCAATTTTGCTAAATGCGATGTAACAAGACCATCGCAGATTTGTTTGGGATTTCTTAAAATTCGCAATCACAAATGGTAAGTGCTAAATAGTGATTCGGTAAGATAGTGAATTGGTATTTGGAAATTGCATATTGCTAATTTTATGTTCTGAAGCAGCATGATGATATCACAAACAGGAAGTGAGTCAGCGCATACTGTTTCCAGAAGCCTGAGCCACAGGAGCAGGCAGAGAGACCTAGCACAGCACCAAGGGGAGTCAGCCTGTACCAGGTGAACACAATGACCACTGATGTAAATGGCAAGGACACAGGAGGAAGAAAAAGAAAACTGAAATTCAGTGAGCAGGAATTGGAGATGCTCACAGAATAAGTGGTTAGGAACCATGACCAGTTATTTGGCAAACACTTACTACATGTCGCAGAAAGTGAGAAAAGGAAAATGTGGACTGACATACATACCAAAATATGTGCAGTGGGTGTTCCGCAGCGTTCAATTGAGGAGATACGCAAGCACTGGTATAAATTACAATCACGTGCCAAGGAGAGGGTGCAAGCAGGCTGAAGGAAGCAAGGAGCACTGGTGGTGGACCACCCATCCAGACACCATCCATCCCCTTGCAAGACATGGTGGAATCAACACTGCTGCCTGAAGCAGTAGGTGGTATCACTGATATAGACACCTCAGGCAAACCAGGCACCAGCAAAGGTAAGGGCAGTAATGATTTGAATCACCATATGTGCATGTACAAATGTCCCTTAGAAAATAACAATGGCGCCATGCACAGTGATAAATATTCCATGCACATTTTCCATTCAACACAACAATGCCTTATGGGAGTGGAATTCCATACCCCAAAAGTTAATGTACTCCATAAATAGTAGTATAGTGTAAAACCAGAGAAACAACATACCAAACAATTAGAGACACTATGCCAGGGGAAATGTTTATCATGAAAGTAACTGTGACATTACACATGCAAGGAGTACATCATGAATGACATGCTGCACATTAATGTTGCAGATGTTCCGGGCCCTGATGAAGCAGAAACTGAAACGGGGGGGAATGACGAAAGTCAGCCACAGTCTGATTCAAACACCATTGAGTCCATCATACCAGCACCAACCAAACACAGGCAAGAGTGGAGCCCCTCCCTGAGTATACTCTGGATGTCAATGAATTACAGGAAGATGTACAAACACCACCTGTAGAGGGTAGACGCACCCACAGACTGCAGTCCCTGTTCCAGCGTCAGTCTACTCCCCTCAGGAGGTGTTGTGAAGGAGGCCGACAGAGGAAAGTGAGGGCCCATCACTGTTCGGTGGTCTTGAGGCATCCGTGTTGAAAGTGCAGCACCTGCAATGTAAACACATGAGATCAATGCATAGGCAGTTGGGCCCATATTTAAACTAGGTTTCAGCTGAATTAGCGTCATTTTCTTTTACGCTAATTCAGCGCAAACCTAACTCCATATTTATACTTTGGCGCCAAAGTAATAGAGTTAACATTGTTTTCTTGACGTGAAAACCTGCCTTGCATCAATGAGATGCAAGGTAGGTGTTCCCATCCAGAAAAGGACGATATGGCTTTAGCGCCATATGTATCCCCCTTTGCTAAAATCCAGCACAGGGGGTGGGGGCCCAAGCTTAGCGCCATTATTTAACGCATGGTATGGGTAGGCGTTTGAGGATATCCATGGGGGTTGTGCACCAGAAAATGGCGCTACACTACTTAGAGGCATTTGCTTGCCTCTAGACAGTGTAGTGCCATAATTTGGCGCACAAGCTCCGGTTTCCCCTACGCCTCCCCCACCCTGTTTACGTCCTTTACAAGAACGCTAACAGGGCATTAGCACCGGCTAGCATCATTCCAAAAATATGGTGCCCGGCCAGCATCTTGGAATGGCGCTATAATTTTTCACGCAAAACTGCGCTAACAGTTTAAATCTGGGCCTTGGCGTCTCTCAATCACAACATGTGCAAGCTGCATGAGGAACAGCAAACTACTGCATAACACGTAAGGGTTAAGAAACATCAATTGGTGATGGCGCCTACCCACCGTAGGCGCCATCACCAATTGATGGGTAGGTTGGATGGGTTCTGCAGATCTGTCAATTGGCTCACTAACACAACTGCTTTGCTGTCACGATGTGCTGTGGGCAATCAAGTGGAAATGGCACATTGCAGTCAGGACGTTGCACGAGGATTGGTGCAAGTCATCAATGTATTGTAGACAATGCAAACAGCCTGGAATGCTGCAAACAGCTCTCTGGGTGTTGGGGACAGTGAGAGGATCTCTAGCCTCAGCAGTGTCACAGCCCCTGTCATGGATCCTAGGCATCGCAATTCCAGGCACAGCTCTGTTTCTGAGCACGCATCAAGAGGTGCCACGGAGCCCACTAAGTATTCAAGCAGAGTACATGGACATAAAAACTAATGTTGAGAAGTTCAGGGCCTTGCATATTTTGTAGCAATGCATAGCTACTATGATGTCAATAGTATCACCCTGTAATTGGGACTTGAGTGTGTCTTTTGAATACCGATGTCCTATTGACTTATATTTGTCCTGAAGTCATGGTAATGGGGGGCATATTTAAAGTATATTTGTGCCAAATTTCCATTATTTTGTTAATGAAAATTCGGCACAAACTTAACTCCATATTTATATTTTGTCTCTCGGGCCCATATTTATACTTTTACAGCACTGCATTTGCAGCGCTTTTAGATGCAAAAGCGGTGCAAACTTACAAAATACAATTGTATTTTGTAAGTTTGCACAGCTTTTGCATCCAAGAATGGCACAAATGTGGCGCTTAAAAGTCTAAATATGGGCCTATATGCGTCTAGCATCAAAATATTGGAGTTAGAACCATTTTGTCAATGCATGCACCTACCTTGCATTAATGAGATGCAAGGAAGGCGTTCCCATCTAAAAAATGGTGCTAACCCCATAGCCCCATATTTATCCCCCTGTGCTAAAATGATGCACGGGTGGGTCTCAATACTGGTGCAAAGCCTGCTTTGTACCATTATTTAATGCCTGAGTCAGACCAGACACTAGGGGACCTGTGGGCCCATTTTCATGGTGAAACACCATGTAATGGGCCCACAGGTGCAGGCCCCAAGCCCCAGGAACACCCCCACCCACAGCAGGGGACCCCATCCCAGGTAAGTAGGGTAAGTATAGGTAAGTATTTAAAAAAAATGTTAAGTTACATTGGGGGCCCTGACATGGCCCGCTGCATGGCACTGGGTGCAATAGCCTTGCCCAGGGAACCCTAGTCCCCTGTGCTGGCCAATGGGGTGGTCGCCATGACTCCTGTCTTTTCTAAGACAGGAGTCATGTGGTATGGATGGTTTTGAATCAGGAAATGCCGCTGGGCTGGTTAGAGGCATTTTTTTGCCTCTAACCAGCCAAGCATCATTTTTTGAGGCAAAACCCCCCTCCCCCATACTGCCACCCCCTGCAGGCTAACATAATTTTTTCTAATGCTAGCCCACCCTGAGCGTGGGCTTGCGGGATTCCATAAATTTGGCACCCGGCTGGCGCTATGGAATGACAGAAACCGGCGCTATACTTTTTGCAGCAAAACTGCGTTTGCACAGTTTTGGGGCTAAAAGTATAAATATGCCCCTAAATGTGATACCTGCAACAGAAAATGAAACTAGACATGGTGTTGTCATTACTTACATCACAAATAGTTGCATGTAATCTCAGCACATCCTTGCCTGCCCTCTGCTGCTCTGGTTCTGTCTCCTGGGTGAAGGGGTGGGAAGGGTTCATCATCCTCATCGGAATCCATCTCTGTGGGTTTGACTGGTATGCCTCTTGTTGTTGTGATGCTATGCAACATTGCACATGTGGCCACAATCTTGCAGGTGTTTTCTGGACTGTATTGCAATGTGCCCCCATTTTTATGCAGGTATCGGAAACAACTCTTCAGCAGGCCAAAGATCCTCTCAATCACGCTTTGTGTCCTCCTATGTACCGCATTGCATCTCCCTTCACTTGGCATGGCATGATTGAGGTACGGTGTCAGGATGAAGGACCGCACTGCATATGCACTGTCTCCCAGAATGACAGGAGTGTAAAATGAGTTATTGTTATCTGTGACATCACATATATGTTATGCAGCATTGTTCTCTGTTAGATTATCAACTAGGTATTCTTTGTCAAACTCCCCATCAAGAAGCCTTATGTGTATTCTACTGTGCCCAAAGATGTAGGAATCATGTGTCCTACCATGGTATCTGGCCACAAGATCAGTTTTGATGTTGGAGGCATTGCATATGACCTGGAGGTTCATAGAATGGCTATTTTTTCTATTTCTTTATGTATATATATACTCTATTTCAAATGGTAGACAGATTGCTACATGTGTCCTATCAATGCAGCCAATGACATGTGGAAATTCAGCTTCCTGGTAGAAATCTAATCGAGTTTGCTGCAACTCCTGTGGGGTCTTGGGAAATTTTATGTGCAGATGAAGTTTAGTTAACATGGCATTGAGGAATGTATTAAAGAAGCGCGAGAGCGCACTTTGTGATACAGCTCCAGCTGCTGCCATGACCCCTCAATAGTTTCCTGAGGCTAAGAGGTGCAGGGAGCATAATACCTGCACAGGAGTGGGTATTGCATTGGTTCTGTGTGTGTGTGTGTGTCGCTGCAGTAGGGGTTTTAAATCAGCTATTAAGTCAAGTATAATGGCAGAGTTCAACCTGTACTTGTCCTATATCTCCTCCTTTGTCTTATCAAAGAGGGTAATGTGCACTCTAAAAATGCGATCCTGTCTCCCCCTCCCTCTCTTCAAACCTGCCAGGACAATCATCCTCTTCGCCAGGACGTACAGTGCAGCCTTGTTGAAAAGGGATGATGCATTCTGGGTCTCTTTATATAGGTTGCACCTGTTTACCACCTGTTTTCAATTTGTGGTAAATTTCAAATGCAAAAACCCATTTTGGGAGTAATCACAATTTGCAAATGCTTCATACATTGTATTGCAATTCCTGATTTGCGATTCGCAGGTTGCGATTTGAAAATTCTAGTTGCATTTTTAAGGAATCGTTATTTTAGAGATTCCTTAAAAATGCACTATGAATGCCTTTCATACATTGTGAATGGCTATTTTGTATTCACAAACGGTGGAATGCACCAATTCGCACCGTTTGGGAATGCATCCTTTGATACATATGGCCCTAGATGAGTATTTACTGATGTGAAAGATGAAGGATGTTGAGTGTCCAAGTGAACTGTGATGGATAACAATACATACAGGTAGAAAAAAAGTCCCACAAAATATGACGTATTTTAAGTGTTAGTGTTGATCCAGGCATGTATACACTTTTTTAAGTTTTAAAGAATAAGTTTATTATGAATATTGTAATACAGAGTAACATACATAAGGAATAATACATGTGGTGGCTAAGTTGCAGCTAAATGAAGGGAAGAAGAGAAGAAGGGGAGGGAGAGGGAGGTAACCAAGTTATGTGCATAGGTGCCTGGTTACAACAAATAATAAATAATACATTGTATAACGAACAGTGTGTAATATACAAATACATAATCTAAAATAGGAAGTCATGGAGGTTGAAAAACTTCTTGAGCATAGGGTAATATGGCCAACAACCATTTTTCAGAGTTGTCAAGAAATTGTATAGTGGCTGTCCAAAGAGTTTCTCACTTTAAAACCAGTGATAGAGGGTGCATATAAGCTGTGTCCAGTAGATGATTGTAGCAGACTGCATAATACCATGATTTAAATGAAAATTGTGAGAAATCCTTCCAGTGTTGAGTTATTTGTTAAGAGGCAACTGCTAGTAATAAGTCCAATATTTTCAAATCAAATGAGACATATGTCCATGGATCAGCTATACTACCCAAAACACGTTAGTAACAGAATGGGAATATTGGAATGAAATACAGAATTGATTTGATCCCAAACTTGTGTCCAAAAAATGAAAATGAAAGGGCATGTGAATAGCAAATGTTTCAAATCAGCTTGCTGAAAAGAACAAGTCCAGCAAGTATCAAGAATATCTGGGTTAATCTTTTGTAGGTGATTGGTGTCAGAAAAGCCTATTGTAAATGAAAAATAGGGTTTGCATCATATTTGCTGCTTGAGAGGATTTCCTATTTTTAATTCAATTACATTTGCAGGTTGATGTGCAAAAGGGTGTGAAAAGCCTGTTGTCCATGCTAGCTCAATGTTAGATTTAAGTCTATCTGTTGCAGTGCATTGTAAATGGGAATAAACAATTATTGATAAGTGTTGGATTAGACTGAGAAATCTAAGATATGCTTGCGAAATGACGTTCTATAGAGATGTAAATTTGGTTTTGAAAGTGGATGGAAGGTACACAAGAGTCTGAGCTTGTGAAAAATATATTATGGAATCTTGATTGAGCATTTGGTTGACCCAGAATAGCCAGGTTTGCCAATAAACAGGTTAGTTATTTATCTGTATGTTTACTATGCCAAATGTTAGAGTTCATAAAGGAGGGTAAGTCTGTGGGATAATAGGACGTGATTGACGCTAACAATTTACAGGTATTTCTAAAGATTGGATTAGAACATTTCTGAGGTTTTCACATGAAGGTTAAATATTCAAAATGAAAAAGGTGATAAGACTTGATTATGGTACAGAAGATGTGACCCAATATGTAGATTGTCTTAATAAGAATGCTTTATGGTATTTGGAGAAATTTAGAAAATGTACTCCACCCTCAGACGTAAGGTGTTGTAGTTTTAGTAGAGACATATGAGGTGTTTTGTTGTTCTCAAGAAAAGAGGATTATATTGAATATATTTTTATGTATGATTTACAAGGCATATTGAAAGTAGTGTTAGAGATGGTGAAGAGAATGGGAACTAACATCATCTTAATGGTATCAAGACTACCCCACCAAGATAAATATAGAGGATGCCATCTGATTGTCACTGGTGTTTGCAGAAACAGGAGTAGTGAGAGATTGGGTACATTAAAGACCCAGATATATAAGGTGTCTGATTGCTCTTTAAAGTTGTGTTTAAAAGTGAATTTGTTAAGGGGTAAAACTTTACATTTGTCATGATTTAAATATAGTCAGATACTAAGGCATGAGAGGAAACCTCTGATGAAAAGGCAGGAAGTGAAGATTGAGGATTTGAGATGAATGATAAAATGTTGTCACCCTACGCAGCTTATTTGACATGTTTGGTATTATATGTGAATCCATTTATGTATGCATTTCACTTAATGTGAGATAACGAAGGCTCAAGGGCCAGGTTAAAAAGAAATGGGGAGAGGAGACATCCTTGTTGAACACCCATACCAAGAGAGAACTACACAGGGTTTAACCAATAGCGCATATGGCTGCTTGAGGAGAAGTGTATAAGAGGGAAATTAAAGTAATAATTTCAGTGTCAAATCCAAACCAAGTGAGGGTGTGAAATAGGAATTTCAAATTTACGAGATCGAACGCCTTCTCTGCATCCAAGGCAAACGCAGCCATAGATTCAGACATACCTGCAGATGTGGAGATGATAATAAAAAATGAGCATGTGTTATCAGACAAGTATCTACTCTTAACAAAACCTGGTTGTTCCTTCCGTTCAGGGAAAGAAAGTTCCAACCTAGAGGCTAATGCTTTGTTGAAGATCTTATAATTTCAGTTAACAAGTGAGATGGGTCTATAGTTCTTGCAATGCCTTGGATCTTTACCATCCTTTGAGATGAGACAGATGAGCGCATCTAAAAAAAGAACCAGAAGAGTTGAGAGATTCAGTAAAGAAGTGAATAAGGGTAAATTTTTGAGAGAAGTAATTTGGAGAAGAATATCTAAAATTTGGCTTTAAGTCCATCAGATGCAGGCTTTTTGTCCTTTTTGAGGGAAAGAAGCACATGATAAAGATTTGAATTGTGATATCGGTTTCTAGAGATGAAAAGTCTATTTAGGAATGTTCTAGTTTTTGAATAGAGGATATATATTTTAATATATCAGAATCTGAGGGAATATGTTCCGGTGAATATAGTTTCATATTAAAATAGTTTAAACTAAGTTAAGAAATCTAAATCTTTATGACGTACTGTGTCAGAATTGTCTATGGTAGAGTCAATAAGGCATTTGTTTTGCTTTACATTAAGATAATTTGCAATATCTTCCCAAATTTGTTGTTACCCCCCGTGAAATTTGGCACAAGTGTTGAGGAGGTAAGAGTGTTAGCAATGGGATCTCTAGTTGGCAGAGGTATCCGTCCTTGTCCAAATAGGGACCACCCATCCTAGTCAGGGTAAGTCACACCACAATCCAAATTATCCTGTTCCCACCCTCTAGTAGCTTGGCATGTAGCGGTCAGGCTTAACTTAGAAGGCAATGTGAAAAGTATTTGTGCAATAAATCATACAGTAACACAGTGAAAACACCACTAAAATACACCACAAGAGTTAAGAAAAATAGACAATGTTCATCTGAATAAAATAAGATCAAAAAGACAAAGATCCAATAAGCACAAGTTATAATATCACTTTTAAAAGGTTTAAAAGGTTTAAAAGAGTCTCAATCCTTAGAAATAAACAGTTGTTTCTTTGTTACACACAGTACCTGGAATGCATCAAAAATAACGATGCACGGAGACCGCAGGGGAGATGCATGGAAAAATAAGGTGTTGCATCTGATTTTCTGGCGCGGCACAGATGATGTATCGTATCTTTCCATGCTGCAAGGATTTGCATTGGTTTTTGTCACGCAGTCTTGGTTCCTCACATCGATGCGGGATATTTTGATGCCCAGGGACAGTGCTTTTAAAATCCTTGACACGCTGGAAGAAGGAGGAGGTGCTATGTCAATCCAGCAGGCAATAAGTCAAAGTTTCCTTCGCAAGTCAGGCACTGTGTCACATTTCCAGTCAGAAAATCAGTGCTGCGTCATTCTGGTCGGTTGTGCAGTGATTTCTCAGTAGCGATTCAGGCTTTACACTGATTTCTGCAGGTGTTGTGCTGATTTTCAACACACAAGGTATTTCTTGAAGAGGTGAAGACTTTGGGGGTCATTCCAACCCTGGCGGTCGGTGTTAAAGCGGCGGCCAACCCGCCAACAGGCAGGCGGTAATAAAAATGGAATTCTGACCCTGGCGGGAACCGCCAACACAGGCCGCCACTTTAACACTCCGACCGCCACGGCGGGACAAACAAACAGCACGGCGGTCACCGCCAACAGACAGGCGGCAGACAATGTACCGCCCACACTATCACGACCCACCAATCCGCCACCTTTTCCGGGGCGGGCGCCCCGCCGATAAAAACACGGCAGAAACAGACTACGAACGGGAAAACGCTCACCTATACACACTCCACGAGGAATCTGGACAGCATGGAACCCGAATTAAACATCCTACCAGCCATTGTCTTCCTGCTCCTCTACCAGGAGCACGAACGCCGGCGCAGAAAACAACGGTGAGTACTGCACCTACGACACAGGGGAGGGGGGAGGAGAAAAGGTTACGGGCACACACATACGCGACACACCCACCCCCCCCCAATCCCTACACACCAATGCAGGCAACAAGTCAGAGTGACACCCACCAAACCCCCCGGAATAATGCAAAGACAAAATAAAATGTTCATTAAAATTGAAGTATATTAAAGCATATTTGAACTTAAGTGAAATATGAAATTTATCAAATAAATATATTACAACATGAACAATATATACATAGTCCAAACGTCCGGCACATATTGGCTACATTCCATTGTTCGTGGGCCAATGTGCATAAACACATGGGCAAAGCCCACACACGAGACCCGATTCCATTGGAGAGAACACTGCTGGGGCATCAGATAATAAAACCACAGGCACCTCAGGGGGAACGGAAGGGGGAGCACCTCAGCCACATGAGTCCACGACACCAGATCCACGAGGGGCCTCCATGCCCACTGTACCATCCTAGGGAGTGCAAAGCCACAGTCTCTCAAGTCTCTACAGTGGGTGGATTGCCCATTGTACCATCCTGGGGAGTGCAAAGCCACAGTTTTCCAAGTCTCTACAGTGGGTGGATTGCCCACTGTACCATCCGGGGGAGTGCAAAGCCACAGTCCATCAGCTGGATTACAGATTATGGAGGAGGCATGTTGGCCACAGTGCTTCATGAAGCCCTGCCCGACACAGATCCGGCCCTGCCAATGGGCCAGCGGTGCTTAACAGGAAGGGCCCAGCGGAGCAGTTCAGAGACGGCGGTGCCCAGCGGTGCGGTGCTTGACAGGAAGGGCCCAGCGGAGCAGTTCAGAGACGGCGGTGCCTAGCGGAGCGGTGCTTGGCAGGAAGGGCCCAGCGGAGCAGTTCAGAGACGGCGGTGCTTGTCTTGGCGGGGCCCAGTTCAGCGGTGCTTCTCACGGCGGGGCCCAGTTCAGCGGTGCCTCTCACGGCGGGGCCCTGTTCAGCGGTGCTTCTCACGGCGGGGCCCAGCTCAGCGGTGCTTGTCTTGGCGGGGCCCTGTTCAGCGGTGCTTCTCACGGCAGGGCCCTGTTCAGCGGTGCTTCTCACGGCGGGGCCCTGTTCAGCGGTGCTTCTCACGGCGGGGCCCTGTTCAGCGGTGCCTCTCACGGCGGGGCCCAGTTCAGCGGTGCCTCTCACAGCAGGGCCCTGTTCAGCGGTGCTTCTCACGGCGGGGCCCTGTTCAGCGGTGCTTGTCACGGCGGGGCCCAGTTCAGCGGTGCCTCTCACGGCGGGGCCCTGTTCAGCGGTGCTTCTCACGGCGGGGCCCAGTTCAGCGGTGCTTGTCTTGGCGGGGCCCTGTTCAGCGGTGCTTCTCACGGCAGGGCCCTGTTCAGCGGTGCCTCTCACGGCGGGGCCCTGTTCAGCGGTGCTTGTCTTGGCGGGGCCCAGTTCAGCGGTGCTTCTCACGGTGGGGCCCAGTTCAGCGGTGCCTCTCACGGCGGGGCCCTGTTCAGCGGTGCTTCTCACGGCGGGGCCCAGTTCAGCGGTGCTTGTCTTGGCGGGGCCCTGTTCAGCGGTGCTTCTCACGGCGGGGCCCTGTTCAGCGGTGCCTCTCACGGCGGGGCCCAGTTCAGCGGTGCCTCTCACGCCGGGGCCCAGTTCAGCGGTGCCTCTCACGGCGGGGCCCTGTTCAGCGGTGCTTCTCACGGCGGGGCCCAGTTCAGCGGTGCTTGTCTTGGCGGGGCCCTGTTCAGCAGTGCTTCTCACGGCGGGGCCCTGTTCAGCGGTGCCTCTCACGGCGGGGCCCAGTTCAGCGGTGCCTCTCACGCCGGGGCCCTGTTCAGGGGTGCTTCTCACGGCGGGGCCCTGTTCAGCGGTGCTTCTCACGGCGGGGCCCTGTTCAGCGGTGCTTCTCATGGCGGGGCCCAGTTCAGCGGTGCTTGTCTTGGCGGGGCCCTGTTCAGCGGTGCTTCTCACAGCGGGCCCAGTTCAGCGGTGCTTGTCTTGGCGAGGCCCTGTTCAGCGGTGCTTCTCACGGCGGGGCCCAGTTCAGCGGTGCTTGTCTTGTGTTCCTAGGGAACCAGATCTGGCCAATAATTCCCGCTCAGTCGCCATCCGACCTTTCGCTTGGGGGGCCCTCCTGTGCTGGAGTCCTGGGCCCATGGGTGTCCTCTGTCACACCCCAAATGGGGCTGGTGAGGCCCTCCTGGGCAGCTCGCCTGCTGCCGGACTTGTCCGCCCTGCTGCCCTTTCCCTCCTTGGCAGAAACTCTGGGGCCCTTGCCTCCCTTTGTGGATGGGCCAGGTGACGGTGCAAGGGTGGTGTCCTTGGGGGCAGCCGTCTCAGGCCTGTCACGCCGGCCCTTCCCTTTTTTGGTTCTGTTCCCAGGGGGTGGGCTGGCTGTCCCCTTGCTGCTGGCCGATGTTCCTGCCCTAGGAGCTGGTGGACTCCAATAGCCCTGAACGATGGTCCTAGTAGGTGCAGGGCTTGTGGTGGCTGAGGTGCTGTTTGGACTCTTACGAGATGGAGGGGGTGGGTCAGGTGATGCAAAGAGGTTAATTTTGGAGAGGAACAACTTTTTAGGAGCAATGGGAAGGGTAGGTGCAGTGGGTATGGGAGTGGAGGAAGAGGATGTGGTTGTAGGAGAGTCAAGTGTGCTGTCTTTGGGTTCAGGTGCTTGTGCTGGAGGCTGTTGTGAGGTGGATGGCTGTTGGGTGGGTGGCTGCCTGCGTTTGTGTGGTTTGGAAGAGGGGGTGACAGACACACTGGGAGAGGACACAGGGGACGTGTAAATGGCAGTGGGGGTGGTGACTGCACGTGTGCGGACTGTTCTGGTGGGTGTGGTGGTGATGGACGTACTGGCTGATGGTGGTGTGCATGCAGGTGTGAGTGGAGACGTCACAGGGAGGGAGGAGGGAGACGAGGAGGAGGGGGACACAGAGGAGGCAGTGGCTGTTGGCATGTCTGCATGTGGATGTTGCTTGGGTGAATGCTTGTGTGATCTGTGGTGCTTATGTCTGGATGAGCTGCCCTTGGGTGTTGAGGTGTGTGCAGGCTGGTCTGTAGGTGTGTCTGGGATAGGCAACGGGAACAGGGGAGTGGGACTGGGTTGAGGAAGTTGGAGGGGGGAGGCTAGACACAGGGACAATTGCTGCCGTCAGTGCTGAGGCCAGAGCGTTGAACGATCGCTGATGGGCAGCCTGACCCGAATGAATGCCCTCCAGGTATGCATTGCTCCGATGCACCTCCATTTCTACCCCCTGGATGGCATTCAAAAGGGTAGACTGCCCAACAATGAGCGTCTGGAGGAGTTCAATGATCTCCGCACTGAGGGCAGCAGGGGTAACTGGGGCAGGACCTGAGGTGCCAGGGGCGAAGGAGATGCCCGGCTTCCTGGCTGAGCGGGCACGGGGCGAAAGCTGAGGGGCTGCTGGGAGGGTGGAGCTGGTGCGCTGGGTGGCGGCTGTACCTGTTGTTGCGGTGGGCACGGATGTTGCCGCCACCACAAGGGAGCTCCCTTCCGAGGACGTGTCGGTGTCGCTGACGTCTCCACGGGTCCCCGTTGTGGAGCTCCACTCGCCCTCCGTCTCACTGGTGTACTCGGAGTCGGTTGCATGGCCTTCCGGGGCCATGTGAGATGCAGCTCCCTCTTGCGCCGATGCCACTTCTCCTCCGCCTGATGATGCTAATGCACACATGAACAGGAAAACCAAAAAAAAGAGGGGGGAGAAGAAAGAAAGACATGTTGAGTGCATGCATTGGCGGCACCGTTGGCAGAGAGGACAAACACAGAAGCCCCCTGCACTACGCCGCGCACTCGGGTTACACTACTCAATTATTGTGACTTGGCCTACAAGTCTATGGAAGACAAATGCACACATAGGTGAGCCCGGACCATGGAAAGCTGTACTTAGCACCGTACAGAGGTGGGTGATGGGGGCACAGGGCCATGCCAAACGGAGGGGCCTAGCCTACAGAAACCGCCCTGGCCTAGAGATAGCCACAGCCCTCCTCCCCCACCCAGACACCTCCACTGTGCGCTAATATAGCAGAATGTGCTGATACTCACCCCCTTGTGTCTGCTGTGATGTCCTCACGCGCCCATCCAAATCGGGGTAGGCCACCGCCAGGATCTGGGACATCAGGGGGGTCAATTGCCGTGTGGCACCCCTCCTAGGTTGGGAGGCCATCCCCAGCAGAGCCTCGGCAGTCTTTCTGCTCCCGCGGCGGATGTCCTCCCACCTCTTGCGGCAGTGGGTGCCCCGTCTGTTGTGGACCCCCAGGGCCCGGACGTCCTTGGCGATGGCACGCCAAATGTCGATCTTCTGATGGGCGCTGACCTATGTGACATGTACAGAGTGGAAAAATAAATATCATAACTTTTCTGCATGGTCAATGTGAGTGGCCCCCCCTCCCCAACCTTGACATGTGGCACATGCTCTCATCTGTCGTGCGTTGCACTCCTCATTCGCTCCCCTCCCCACCATCTTACATCCACCCCACTCAACACAGGCATAGCCCATACTACGTGCTCCCTGTGTACTTACCTGTTGGTCTGGAGGACCGTAGAGTAGCGCATACTGGGGGAGGACCCCATCAACAAGTTTCTCCAATTCCTCAGATGTGAAGGCAGGGGCCCTTTCCCCAGTCGCAGCAGCCATTGTATCTTCCAGACCGAGGTCACAGCAGCACTTGCAGTATAGGTCCTCTCCTGTGGATGATCAGGTCTCGAGTGATTAAGGAGTTAGAAAATGGCGGTCACGCCCGCGGCGGTGAGTACCGCGGCGGTGCATACCGTGACCGCCGGCGCACATCGTCATTGGCTCCTGAGACCCATAGGGTTCAATGTTAACCAATGCTGCTTTGCGCAGTGGTCTTCGACCGCCACGGTGTGCCATGCCAGCGCATTGACCTCACATCCCATTGTCACACTTTACAGGTCAGGCAGCCGCCATTTCAAGGGCCCACATGGCTTCATTTCTACTGCGTCACACAGGCCTAGGCCTTGCATTGCCACTCATACATGCCATTCAATGCATAGCGAATCCTGTACTGTGCAAGCTGTGGTTACGTACCTGTGGGTTGCTTGACTCTGTGCTCCATGTTGTCCTTCCTAGGCACCGTCCGCTGGGAATTGCGAGGAGATGGAGGAATCCTCCTGTGTACAGACCGCTGGTGGACCTGTCGACAATGGAAGAAAGACATGTCATACTGACATACAGACTTGACCGAGCCACTATACAGGAACTGTGTGCCCAGCTGGAGCCAGACCTGATGTCCCCCATTCGCCAACCCACAGGGATTCCCCCTCTGGTGCAGGTTCTGTCAGTACTCCATTTTTTGGCAAGTGGATAATTCCAAACAACAGTGGCCATATCATCTGGGATGTCTCAGCCTATGTTTTCTAAGGTTTTGTCCAGAGTGTTGTCTGCCCTGATGAAATACATGCGGAGCTACATTGTTTTCCCTGAGGTGGGCGATTTGGCTACAGTGAAGGGTGATTTCTATGCCCTTGGACATATCCCCAACATCATTGGTGCCATTGATGGGACCCATGTGGCTTTGGTTCCCCCCAGTGGAAGTGAGCAGGTGTACAGGAACAGAAAAAGTTATCATGTGGTCTGTTTGGCTGACCAGTACATCTCCCATGTAAATGCCAAGTTCCCTGGGTCAGTGCATGACGCGTACATCATGCGAAATAGCAGCATCCCTTATGTGATGGAACAGCTACAGAGACTCCGTGTGTGGCTAATAGGTGACTCTGGTTACCCCAACCTGTCGTGGCTACTTACCCCAGTGAGGAATCCCAGGACAAGGTCAGAGGAACGCTACAATGAGGCCCATGGGCGAACTAGGAGGATTATAGAAAGAACCTTCGGCCTCCTGAAGGCCAGGTTTAGGTGCCTGCATATGACAGGTGGATCCCTAATGTACTCACCAAAGAAGGTGTGCCATATCATCGTGGCCTGCTGTATGCTTCACAACCTGGCTTTGCGACGCCAGGTGCCTTTCCTGCAGGAGGATGGTCCAGATGGTGGTGTTGTAGCAGCTGTGGAGCCTGTGGAGAGTGAAGAGGAGGAAGACTACGGGGACGACACAGACAACAGAGACACAGTGATACAACAGTATTTTCAGTAGCACACAGGTACGAATCAACCACGCCATTTTACATTTACTTAAAGTCTCCTGCCTCTCTACTGTCTGAGTTCCCCCCCAGTTCCTGTTAACTGAGTTTTGACTTTCCCTTCCGTTTTCAGAGCTGTGGGCCCCACTGCGTGACCTCTGCTTTGTTTGCCCATGGACTACAGCTGTGTGACAGTGGTATGTTGTCATCACAATGTAACTGAACATTTTTGCACCGTTATGTCTAATACATTTGTTCAAAATACAAGCAGACTCCAGATTTTTTAAGTGCAATAAGTGATTTAATTAAAGTGCTACATTTAGGAACATGATTGTAAAACGGTGATGGGTGATGGTGGAGTAATGGCCATGGCAGAGTCCAGTTCTCAGTCTCACAGGTGCATTGTCCATATGCCTGTGGAAGGATGGAGCAGGGGCAGTTCAAGGTTGGACAGGGTGACAATGTGGGACAGTGGGATGACATCAGGGGGTATCGTTTGCTGGCGGGGGTCTTGGCATCCTACTCTGTCTTCTTGTGAGATCTCAGGTTCCGCTTGCGGGGTGGTTCTTCTTCTGCAGGAGGTGGGGTTCTGGTGGCCTTTCGTTGTGTGGGGGCCTCCTGTCCACTAGCGCCGGCAGAGGTGGTAGGCTGTTCCTGGTCCAGGCTAGTGACAGGGGCCCTTTGTGGTGCCACATGGTCCCGCAATGTGGTGACTATCTGGTTAAGGGCCACGACGATGGTCCCCATTGCGGAACTAATGTTCCTCAGTTCCTCTCTGAACCCCATGTACTGTTCCTCCTGCAGTACCTGGATCTCCTGGAACCTGGCCAGTACCGTAGCCATCGTCTCCTGGGAGTGGTGGTATGCTCCCATGATGGAGGAGAGGGCCTCTTGGAGAGTCGGTTCCCTGGGCCTGTCCCCCCCTGTCGCACAGCAGCCCTCCCAGTTCCCCTGTTTCCCTGGGCCTCTGTCCCCTGGACGGTGTGCCCACTACCACTGCCCCCAGGTCCCTGTTGTTGTTGGGGTGGTGGATCAACCTGGGTGCCCTGTAGTCGTGGACACACCGCTGATTGATGTGTCCTGGAGACAGAGGCATGGGCCCGCTGGGTGGGAGCTGTGCTGGTGTTCCCAGAGGGGGTTAGGTCAGGTGTAGCCTGTGGCTGTCTGTGGGGAACCGACTGTCCCGAGGTCCCCGATGGGCCGGGCTGGTCATCAGGGTCCAGGGAGACAGAGCTGCTGTCATCACTGGGGGCCTCTTCTGGGGGTGGGATGGACATCTCTGGACCCTCTGTGGCGGTGTGGTGGCGTTCGGGTCCTGCAGGGGTATAAGAGTATGGTTATTGCTTCTGTGTGTGGCATTTCGTGTAATGGGTGGGTGCCCGTGTACCCCAGTGCTGGCATTCCCTTGTGGGGGCTTTTGAGACGGTGGCTTGTGGGGGTGATGGGTGTGTGCAGTGGGCATGCTTTGGGGATGGGTGTCCATGCTTTGGGGACGCATGCAGGGCTAGGTATTGGGATGGGTGGGATGTGATGGTGAGCCATTTGCAAGAAGTTGGTGTGATGGGGGTGGGGGTATGATTTGGCATGCAGGTGGGGTGGGGGGAATGAAGTAGTGGAGATTTGCCAGAGTCCATTCCTCCGCCTACTCCTGCGAGGCCCTCAGGATGCAGGATGTGCAAGACTTCCTCCTCCCGTGCTGTGAATTCTGGGGGAGTAGGTGGGGGTCCGCCGCCAGTCCGCTGTACCGCGATGTTGTGCCTTGATACCATGGAACGCACCTTCCCCCGTAGGTCGTTCCACCGCTTCCTGATGTCGTCCCGATTGCGTGGATGCTGTCCAACAGCGTTGACCCTGTCCACTATTCTTTGCCATAGCTCCATCTTCCTGGCAATGGTGGTGTGCTGCACCTGTGCCCCGAAGAGCTAGGGCTCTACACAAACTATTTCCTCCACCATTACCCTGAGTTCTGCGTCAGAGAACCTGGGGTGTCTTTGGGGTGCCATGGGGTGGTGTGGATGAGGTGAGGGGTGGTGTATGTGTTGTAGAGTGTGGTGGTGTATGGTGTTTTGTGCGTGGAAATTGTGTGGGTGATGTTGTGATTTGCCTCTGTGTGATGGTCTACTCTATGCTGTGCTGTCTCTCTCTGTCCTTCCGTCGCAATTGTGGTCGTAAGGGTTTGTGGGTGATGTGGGTGTGTGTTTTATATTTAATTGGGTGTGTGGGAGTGGTGTGTGTATGTGTCTCAGGTGTGTATATTTTGATTTGTCCAATGTGGTAGTGTTTTGTAAAGGTGTGTGTATTTTGAGCGCGGCGGTGTGTACCGCCAATGGAATACCGCTGTTGAAAGACCGCTGCGGGGATTTGTGGGTCGGAATGGTATGGGCGTATTTCTGTTGGCGTGACGGTGGAGGTTTGGTCATCACCAGTTTCCCACTGACCTTTGGTGTGGCGGACTTTTGTCGGTGTCGGGTTTTTGGCGGTTTGCCAGTTGCGGGTCAGAATGACCGTGGCGGTTTACCGCGACCGCGGCGGTGTTATGGCGGTCTTCTGACCGGCGGTAAGCGCCTTTTACCGCCGAGGTCAGAATGACCCCCTTTGTTGGCCCTGAGACTTCAGTAACAGGAGGCAAGCTCAATCCAAGACCTTGGAGAGAACTTCAGGGGAGTTCTGAGTCCTTCCAGCAAAGTCAGAGGCCAGCAGGGCAGCAGGGCTACAGCAGGTCAACATTCTTCTCAGCAAAGCAGTCAAGATGAGTCATTTGGGCAGCCAGGCAGCTTCTCTGACAGGGTGCAAGTGTAGGTCTAGAAGTGTCTGAGTTGCTGGGGTTAGAGACCCTGTTTAAATACCCAAAATGCATGGTTTTGAAGTGCAGAAGTTCCCCTTTCAGCCGAGTCCTGTCTGCAATGTTATCAGTCCTTTGTGTGAGGGCATGCCATTGGCCTTTGAAATGTAAGTGTCAGGCCCCCTACCCTTCCAGTCCAGGAAGACCCATTCAGTATGCAGATAAATGCAGATGTGACTGAGTGTCCTGTGTTTGTGGTTGTCTGGATGAAATGCACAAGGGAGCTGTCAACCAGCAGAGACATGCATTGCTTGATAACAGGCTGTAAGACACAGATGGTTTTAAGTGCAGAGTAATGCTCACTTTCTAAAAGTGGCATTTCTAAAATAGTAAAATAAAATCCAACCTCACCAATAAGCAGGAATTTCTATTACCATTCTAGCCATACTAAACAAGACACAGATAGTCCTTCCAGATCAGAATCTACCACTTAATAGTATATGGGGGCAATTATAATGCTAGTCTATGAGAGGAGTAGGCTTCACTGAGGTGGAAAACGGATTTAGGAGTTTTTCACTACCAGGACATGTAAAATACATAGGTATATGTCCTACCTTTTACCTACATAGTACCCTGCCTTATGGGTTACTTAGGGCCTACCTTTGGGGTGACGTATATGTAGAAAAAGAGGAGTTTAAGGCTTGGCAAGAAGTTTTAAATGCCAAGCGGAAGTGGCAGTGAAACATCACATATAGGGCTTGCAA